>NC_073381.1:87854899-88198649 GCF_028641065.1 Leucoraja erinaceus
CTAAAGTCTAAAGGCTCCATACTTATGAAGTGTTTTGACCTATGGCAAAAGTCAAGGCTTTGCCAATCTTTAGCCAGTCCTCATGGAAATTGGAATTTTCTTTGTTACATGCTGAAGATTGCCGTTCAAAATGGCCAACAACTAGGTGATATTCTTCAGCAAACAATATTCTTTGAAGTAATTTATCTTTTGTTGTTCTGCCAGTTTCCATACTGAATGCAGAAAATTGGTCAACTTTAGGCATGAATTTAATGCATTAAAAATTCAATAAGTTCTGGAGTAACTCAGCAGGTCGGCCAGCATCATTGGAAGACCTGGGTAGGGCACGTTGCTTCAATTATCCAGCTGTTAATACTTCCTGGGTCCCCATTATCACTAATTGTATTCTTGGTAATACATTTGCTGAGGTGTTCTGATCAGCATCTCCTTTTGTTAACCTGATCCTGAACTTTACTGCTGTCTGTCTCACAGCAATATCAGAATTTTTTCTTCCCTTCAGCATTTTCCTGTAATTATCGTGGCAGCCTCAATGTGCTTCTCTAATGTGCTATCGATTACATTTTTCTAGCTGACAACTGCTTGACTTTTACATGGCACTGCATCTGTGAAATTCTGTAAGGCAGTCATTACTGGATGTGAGGTTTCTTTTGTTTTACAACATACAAAAGGAACAAACACATTGCCAATCACCATAAATTAAAGAAATTGTCAAATTATATACGTGCATGAAGCAAGGGTGGTGCAGTGGTAGAGTTGTTGCCTTACAGCGCCAGAGACCCGGGTTCGATCCTGACCACGGGTGCTGTCTGTAAAGAGTTTTATACTTTCTTCCTGCAACCGTGTGTGTTTCCTCCGGGTGCTCCAGTTTCCTCCCACACTCCAAAGACGTGCAAGTCTGTAGTTAAAGGGGCTTCTGTAATTCATAAAACTTCCCTAGTGTGGAGGATAATGCGAGTGTGTTGGGATCGCTGGTCGGCGCAGATACAGTGGGCCGAAGGACCCATTTCCGCTCTGTATCTCTAAACTAAACTAAATTAAACAATGACGTCTGTTTTCCGGGCCCCCACCTCCTCATCTTTACTATGGGTGTCCAGTCACTCTACACCTTTATCCCCCACCAGGAAGGTCTTAATGCCCTCCATTCTTCCGCGACTGCAGAAACAGCCAATTTCCATCTACGAATACTCTCTTCCCCACCTGGCGGAGCTGGTCCTTAACTTTAACAACTTCTCCTTTGACTCCTCCCATTTCCTCTAAATCAAGGCACTCGGATGGGCCCCAGCTATGCCTCTCTTTGTTGGGTACATCGGGCAATTGCTGTTCCAGGCTTACGGTGGCCCGATTCCCGAACTCTACCTCCGCTATGTTGACAACTGCATCGGTGCTGCCTCCTGCACCCATGCAGAACTCACTGACTGCATCAACTTCACAACTAATTTTCATTTTGCACTGAAATTCATGTGGACCATCTCTGACATCTCTCTACCATTTCTGGATCTCACCGTCTCCATCACAGGAGACAGATTATTGACCGACATCTACTATAACCTACCGACTCCCATAGCTATTTAGTTCTCCCATCAGTCTTACTGTCTCCGACTATATTCTATCTTTGTCCTGCCCACTCCGCTGACATCAGCCTGTAGAAGGGTCTCGACCTAAAACATCACCCACTCCTTCTCTCCAGAGATGCTGCCTGTCCCACTGAGTTACTCCAGCATGTTGTGTCTACCTAAACAAAACAATGGACGTACAGAATGCATTCTTGGATGGAATCACATCCGATTGTCTGCCTACTTCCTTCATGACGTTACATTCAAAGTGGAACTCTGACAGAATGACACTCACTCATCACCACTTTGCACTCTGCTTGGATTAAGTTCTTGGAAGGTGAGAGAGGGGGGGGGGGGGG
This sequence comes from Leucoraja erinaceus, assembly GCF_028641065.1. Lineage (NCBI taxonomy): Eukaryota > Metazoa > Chordata > Chondrichthyes > Rajiformes > Rajidae > Leucoraja > Leucoraja erinaceus. Next base: position 87,856,812 of record NC_073381.1, read on the forward strand.
GGGGGGGGGTTGAGGAGGGGGCGGAGGGACTTGAACCAACAGGCTTATTAATGATGAGCCAAGGCTGTCATATTGCCATTTGAGCTGGTGGAATCACACTCCAAATAAAACATTACAACCATATAACCATATAACAATTACAGCACGGAAACAGGCCATCTCGACCCTTCTAGTCCGTGCCGAACCCTTTGCATCTTTGACAAATCTATGATGATGAGGAGAGAGGAGGTTATGGAGTCATACAGAGATGGCAAGGAGCACACAGGCAAGAATATGGGCCGCTCAGCCCACCAAGACTATGGTGCCAATCAAAAACCAATCCACACTCCACCCTTAGTAATCAAGAACTGGTCAATCTCTGCTTTAAAAATAGCCAATGACAGCCTCCACAGTTGTCTGTGGCAATGAATTCCACAGATTCACTACCCTCTGGCTAAAGAAATTCCTACTCAACTGTTTTCTGAAAGTACTTCCTTTTATTCTGAGGCTATGACCTCTGTTCTTAGAGTCTCCCGCTAGTGGAAACATTGTGGACAAATAACCTACCAACACACATTTGCAAGAAACTGACAAGGTCACGAGAAGATCATACAGATTTGTCATAGACATGTTGGATTTCAAGTCCAGCTGAAATGGAAAAGGTTGATTTGAACAGAATGCAAATCCACAACGTGTTTGCAAGGTTAGTTAATGTAATACTCTGGCTTCAACTTAAATACAGTTCTGGGACTTTAAAAGAAGTAACGATTGGTTCCAAAAAGATTAAAATCTACCAAACTCTGAAGCAGACAAACCACTGGATGTTTCTTCCCAGCTGCTATGTGGCAAATAAACCATCCTATCGCCAACTAGAGAGCGGTCCTGACCTCCCATCAACCCCTCAGATTGTCTTTAATCGGACTTTACTGGACTTTATCTTGCACTCATTGTTATTCCCTTCATTCTGTATCTACATTGTGGATGGCTTGATTGTAATTATGTATAGTCTTTCTGTTGACTGGATAGCATGCAACAAACAAGCCTTTCACTGTATCTCAGTACAAGTGAGAACAAACTAAATTAAACTAATGCTGTAAAAATAGTTTTGGCAATTACTCTGAAATAAGTTCTGAGGGCTAATTCAAGTATTCACTCTCCATGGGGTTCCAGGATATTTTTGGGAGTCTCTTGCAATGAAGGATTGCTTTCTTCAGCAGTGCGGCATACGAGTAGGAGAGACAAAATAATCTCAGGGCCATTAGAGCAAATTGACTTTTTATTATTTTCTTTGATTAATTTTGGCTGGGAGCTATCAATAGACTAGAGGTGTGGAGGCAAGATATCAAAACTCTCTCCACTTTTCAAATGGCGCGAGGAGATGGTGCAATTTAATGGTGGACATCTGAATGTGCATTGACACTGCATGGGGGAAACGGGGCAGGCAGAGTAAGAGTTCAGAACAAGAAGCCTCGCTCAACATGGGTTTGGGAAACGCAAATCGCAAAAGGAATTACTGTAATAATTGCCAACCAAGCTGCTTTATGGATGCAATTAGTGTAATTATATGTTATGGATTAAAGACTGGCAACGCAAAGTAAGAACAGTTTCCTGCCATTCATAGCCAGCAGCAGGTCTGAAGCTTGGCTGTGATTGACTTTTCTGATAGTCAGCGGACGCAGAAGATAATTACGTTTTCTTCTTCAGGGGATAATTGGAATGAAATGAGTGGAGTAAGGACTCAACTCTGGCAATAAACTGCAAAGAACAGTTTTTAAAGAAAAATGCTTGATATTTTATGTTTTCAAGCTGCAAAGAGTTTTTTGTTCCCTCAGGCTAATATCTTTTATCAAGGTAAATCTGAAATCTGACATTTCCAACGTAACAATTACCCTCGAGAAAAAGGATGGGTAACATTCCGGGTGGGAACCCTTCTTTGGAAGAAGGGTGTAAATTCAAACTAGTTTAGTTTTGTTCCTCCACCCTTCCCTCCACCCCTGCAATCAGTCAGAAGAAGGGCCCGACCCAAACGTCACATCCTTTTTCTCCAAAGATGTCCCCAAAGAGTTACTCTACTTTGTGTCTATCTTTGGTATAAATCAGCATCTGCTGTTTTACAACAATTACACTGACCCTGCAACTACAAGAATCCATCTGCCGAATATTACTCCAGTTTGAGGACATCTTGGAACAAACAACTTTGTCATTAATATACTCTGAGGGGGGAATACTGAATTACCTATGCAATTTTGTCATTATTAAACTGATTCCATCAAACCAGTGTTTGCACACTTAACCTTACAAAAAATACCGGTAAAGCTGCACTTGGAGCACCTTGTGAAGTTCTGGTTGCCATCAATGGAGGGCACAGCAATAGAGTTGTTGACTCACAGCACCAGAGTCCCAGGTTCGATCCTGACCACGGATGCCGTCTGTGTGGAGTTTGCAAGTGTCAACCCTGTGACCGCATGGGTTTTATCTGCTTGCTCCAGTTTCCTCCCATAGTTCAAAGACGTGCAGGTTTGTCGGTTAATTGGCTTCAGTAAATTGTCCCGCATGTGTAGTATAGAAGTAGTGTAGAACTGGGTGATCGCTGGGCGGTGTGGACTTGGTGGGCCGAAATTTCCACGCTCTATCTCTAACACTAAAAACAACGCTACTGTAGTGAAGGTGGTCAAGAACATGGTGGTGCAGCATTGGAGTTGCTGCCTCACAGTGTCAGAGACCCGGCATTCAATCCTAACTACAGGTGCTGTCTGTACGGAGTTTACACATTCTATCTGTGACCTGCGTGGGTTTCCTCAAATACTCTCATGATGTATAGGTTTGTAGGTTAATTGGCTTGGCATGAATGTAAATTGTCCCTAGTGTGTGCGTTGGATAGTGTTGATGTGCAGGGACTGCTGGTTGGTGCTGTCTCGGTGGGCTAAAGGGCCTGTTTCCACACTGTATCTCTAAACTAAACTAAACTACTAGGCATTCCTGAGTCCTTGCATTCATCAAAGGTAAAAGGGTGTCCTTTGTTTCACAACTTATTCAAATGACGTTAGCTTGAACAGCGAGGCACTCTTTGATTGGACTACAAGAAACACAGCAACATGAATCTATTCTGTCCTCAAGCCTGACTACAGGTGCTGTCTGTATGAAGTTTGCACGTTCTCCCTCTGAGCGTCTGGGTTTTCTCTGAGTGGTTCGGTTTCCTCCCACACTCCTAAAGACATGTGGGATTATAGGTTAATTGGCAATCTGTAATTCACCCCTAGTGTGTAATGGGATAACTAGTCTGAACAGGTGATCCATGGTCAGCGTGGACTTGGTGGGGCCGAAGGGCCTGTTTCCACACTGTATGGCTAAACTACACTCAACTCCCAACTAAAGAGAAAAATGAGCCATCTGTGGTTAACATGGGAGGTCAAGGAAATTCTGAAACTAGAAACTACAGCATAAAAAGTGACAAAATATTGTGTAGACCAGAGGATTGAGATTCAGCAGCGAGAAACAAAGCAGTTGATGAGTAGATGAAAAATTGATTAAAAAAACTGGCAAGCAATATCCAAGCAACAGCAAGGGGTTTGATTGATGCAAGAAAAGGAAGAGTGGTCACTGGGTGAGAGTGAGACTGGGGAATTAATAATAAAAATCAAAAATATGGCAAGGAGGTAAAATCAATATGTGTCATCAGTCTGATTCAACCAGGTTGAAATAAATGGTAACAATGGCTGCCACAATGAACAAGGGATATTAAAAACTAAAATAGAACCAAAAAACTGCAGGTGCTGGTTAATACATAAAAGGATGCAAAGTGCTGTAGTCACTTAGTGGGTCAGGCAGCATGTCTGGAGAACATGGATAGGTGACTTTTCGTGTCAAGGGCATTCTTCAGAGTCTGAAGTGTCTTGACCCAAAGCGACACCAATCCACGTTCTCCAGAGATGCTGCCTGACCCGTTTAGTCACTCCAACAATTTGTGCCCTTTGATTCAAAATTGCAACTAGGGTCAGACAGGTTGCTGAGTACCACGACACCTTTGCTTGCACCACCAAGGGGTCCAAATGAGAGTCGCTGCTGAAATTTATAGTTTAGTTTAGTTAAGTTTAGTTTAAATTAGAGATATAGCATGAAAACAGATCCTCCGAATGAATGGTCCGCGCCGTCCAGCGATCCTCGCACACTAACACGATCGACGCACACTAGGGACAAATTACAATTTTACCAAGCCGATTATCCACCAAACCTGTACGTCTTTGGAGTGTGGGTGGAAACTGGAGCTCCCAGAGAAAACCCACACAGGTCACGGGGAAAACGTACAGACTCGTGTAGTCAGGATCGAAGCCGGATCTCTACTGCTGCACCACCGTGCCGCCAATAGTTGGTTGAAGTTTTTCAAAACTCACGGAAATTATCGGCAGATTGGAAAATTATAAAATTGATTCTATTGTACATGGAAGGAGACAAGAAACGGACAAACTATAGGCCTATGAGCTTAACATTTGCTGTAGGCATGAAGCTGGAGACTATAATTAAATAAGAAATAGCTGGTCTCCGACAAGTTCAATGAAATCTAATGATGTCAGCGTGGTTTTATGAACAGAAAATCAAGTTTGACAAATTTGAAAGAGTTGTTTGCGGATGTAACAATAAGAAATGATAGAGGGGAACCTGGTAGATGAAGAGTGTGTTTGGATTTTAAAGACATTTGTCAAGGTGCCACAATGAAGGCTGGTGCATAAGATAAGAGTTCATTTTACAGTGGGAAGCGCATTAACATGGACCAGAAGGATGATTATTACAGAGAAGGAGGAAGGCTGGTATTAAAAGGGTCTTTTTCAAGTTAGAAACGGACAATTAGCCAAGTGCCTCAAGGATCATTTCTTGGCCTTCAATTATTTGTGATTTACATTAACGATCTTGAGGAGAGGGCAGAGTGTATCGCATCTAATTTTTGCCACAAAATCAGCATATTCAAACACAAAAAAACCCCCAGAGCAGTACAACACAGGAACAGTGTCTGAAGAAGGGTCTCGACCCAAAACAGCACCTATTCCTTTCCTCCAGAGATGCTGTCTGACCCGTGGAGTTACACCAGCTTTTTGTGTCTATCTTCGGTTTGAACTAGCATCTGCAGTTCCTTCCCACACAGGAACAGGCCCTATGGCCCACAATGTCCATGTCGAACATGAGGCCAAGTTAAACTAAACTCCTCTGCTGCACATAATCCATACAAACCCCTCATATCCACGTGCCTCTAAAAAGCCTCTGAAATACCACTATTGTGTTTGCATCCACCATCAGCACGTTCACTTGCCCCAGAAATCGTCGTTAAACATTGTCCCTGGCACTTTAAAGCATTGTGGATTTGGATTAGCCCAGCAGAGCTCCTTTCACAGCCCATTAGGTTGTCTGTCTCAGTTTGTTGCTGTGCAGTTATTTATTTCTAGTTTCTGCGAACTGACGCAGTTAATGGTAATGAAAATGTTAAAATTGTCATTACTATGTAGCAGGCTGTGAAACCTTCTTAATCACTACATTATCTCCAGGGTGTATGCTGTGCAGTTTTTAAAAAGCCGACAAGGTGCAGAGAAGATTTACAAGGATGTTGCCAGGGCTCAAGGGCCAGGACTATTGGGATAGGCCGAGTAGGAAAGGACTTTATTCCATAGAGTGCAGGAGGATGAGGGGAGATCTTATGGAGGTGTACAAAATCATGAGAGGAATAGATTGGGTAGAATGCACAAAATCTCTTGCCCAGAGGCAGGGGAATCAAGAACCAAAGGATTTGGGTTGAAGGCGAGGGAAAGATTTAATAGGAACCTGAAGGGTAACTTTTGAAGTGTTTTTCAAATAATATGCTAATGCAAGTTAACACTCTTAGCAGAAGGGAAAATCAGAAATATCAAAATGAAGCCTAAATTTCCAGGACAGACGCGAAATACTAGAGTAACTCAGCAGGACACTTCTTCAGATTTTTGATTTTGAAGAAGGATTCTGACTCGAAACATCACCTATCCACTCTCTCCAGAGATGCTGTTTGACCCGTTGAGTTACTCCAATGTTTTGTGTCTACCTTTGGTACAAACAGCATCTGCAGTTCCTTTTCATTAGATACTGAATTTCCAGGGTTGGCAAATGGAACAAAGTAAGTGCATTGAGCCATTTATTTCCAAAGCAATACATGACAACACGTCTGGTCTAGATTGTTAAAAACCCATTTCCATTTTTGCTTGGGTCATAACATGCAGCAAAGATGAAGAGATTTGAGAACTACCTTTAAGTTGATTTTATTCTCTTTATGTCGCAACTTTAAGATGTAATGAAGCAATTATTATGCAGAAACTTCATTGAAAAATGTTCCTCCAACTGAGGAGAAATCGACTCGGGTTCTTGCAAAATATGGCAACCTTAATAAGAATATATATTTTTACACAGCTAATCTTCACATCGCCACAATGTGCAATGGAATGCAAGGTGAGCGCAAATGGATTTCTTTGTATTTATGCATCAGAGCAACTGATCATTGGTTTTCAGAACAAACACAAAGCATGTTACTGTGTTTTCATTTTTAGTTCAGAGATACAGCATGGAAGCAGGCCCTTCAGCCAACTGAGTCCGCGCCGACCAGCGATCACACATTCACACTAGTTTTACATTCTCCCACTTTCGTATCCTACACACTAGGGGCAATTGACAGAGGCCAATCAATTTTCAAAAATGGACATCTTTGGAATATGTGAGAAAATCCCTGCACTATGAACTTTTGCCAACAAACTGCAAGGTTGGTTTAGAAACAAAGAACTGAAAATACTGGTCAATAAACAAAAGGACTCAAAATGCTGGAGTAACTCAGTGGGTCAGACAGAATCTCAGGAGAACATGGACATGTAACATTTTGGGTCAAAACCTTTCGTCAGACGTGGCAGGATTGGTGTGCATGTTTAGCCTGAATTCGATCTTTAGAAAACTTGAGAGCTAAAATTAAATGTCCCTCAGCAGCAGAATTATTTTATGATGGTGTAAAAAGATGAGTTACATGGACATTTTAGGAAGAAGGAGGTCCAAATGTAGAGACAAGGAACTGCAGATGCTGGTTTACACAAGAAGACACTGTGCTGGAATGGCTCAGCAGGGCAGACATCATCTCTGGAGACCATGGGTGTTTTGGATCTGGTCCATTCTTCAGAGTGTGTGTGTGTGTGTGTGTGTGTGTGTGTGTGTGTGTGTGTGTGTGTGTGTGTGTGTGTGTGTGTGTGTGTGTGTGTGTGTGTGTGTGTGTGTGTGTGTGTGTGTGTGTGTGTGTGTGTGTGTGTGTGTGTGTGTGTGTGTGTGTGTGTGTGTGTGTGTGTGTGTGTGTGTGTGTGTGTGTGTGGGAGAAAGCAGGCAGGGAGGATGGGCTGGATAAAGCCTGGTGGGTAACAGGCCAATACAGGTAAGGAGGGTTGTGTGATGGGCAGATTGTCATATGACCCAGATAGGACAATGAAGTAAGAATTTTATCGTCCTATCTGGGACATACGACAATAAAACACTCTTGAGATGGTTGTACAAAGGCACAGATAAAAAGTCAGAGGTGTGAGGCAAAAGGATTGAAGAGTTGTGAATTGTGATGAGTTTGACAGGCTGGGCCTCTACAAGCAGGATGGAACCTCATGGAAACTTACTGAATAGTGAAAGGCCTAGATTGAGTGGATGTGGAAAGGATGTTTCCACCAGTGGGAGAGTCTAGGACCAGAGGGTACAACCGCAGAATAAAAGGATGTACCTTTGGAAGGGAGATGAGGAGGAATTTCTTTAACTAGAGGAGGGTGAATCTGTGGTAGTCAATGCCACAGACGACTGTGGAGGCTGTTATTGAGTAGTTTTAAAGGGGAGGTTCTTAAGGATGTTAAAGGTTATGGGGAGAATACAGGAGAAGAATGGAATATAGGGGAGATTATATAGCTCAGGCATGGTTGTATGGTAGAGTAGACTTGATGGGCTGAATGTCCCAATTCTACGCTATGACTTATGAAGCTAGATGAAGGAATGTAGGGGGAAGAGGATGGGGAGTGGGAGCAGAAAAGTTGGCCCTAAAGGTTTTATATGTTGGGGGTGATAGATACCTCATTACCCTTGCAGAGTCACTGGCAGAGCATTTGATGTTGGTGTCAAATCAACTTTATGTTCGTATGTACTTGTAGGGCGAGATACATACAATGAAAAATGTGTTTTCAGTAGCATCACAGGCACAGAGACATAACACACAAAAACATAAATCATGCATGAATTACATGTAAATTCAGACAATTAAAAGAAAAAAATACTATGCAAAGAAAAACATGGAATTATCACAAAACTCAATTGGCAAAACAAATCTGTAGTGTTCTGTTGCTGAGGTAGGATTGGAGTTGTTTGGTCAGTTCAAGACCTGATGGTGTAGAAAAGCCAATCGTAGAGAGTCATAGAATGGTGCAGCATGGAAATAGGCCCTTCGGCCCAACTTGGTCATGCCGACCAACGTGCCCCATCTACACTAGTCCCACTTGTCACAGCTTGGCCCATATCCCTCTAAACCTGCTTCATGCACGTATCTGTTTAAATCCTTCTTATATGCTGGGATAGTTACCTCCTTTGGCAGATTGTTCCATACAGCTACTGCCTTTGTGTAAAAAAAAAAAAATTACCCCCAGGTTTCTATTAAATCTTTCCCCCTCATCTTAAACCTCTGTCGTCTGGTTCTTGATTTCCCTACTCTGGGTGCTTACACGATCTAGTCCTCTCATGATTTGGTACACATCCATAAGATTACTCCCCATCCTCCTGGGCTCCAATGAATAGATTCCAAGCCTACCCAGCCTCTCCCTATAGCTCAGGCCCTCTAGTTCTGGCAACATCCTGGTGCACTGTTGCTGAACCTGGTAGTGTGGGACTTCAGGCATTAGTACATCCTACCTGATGGTATCAGTGGTAAGATGGCATGGCACAGATGGTGAAAGTCCTTGATAGGTATGGCCTTCTTGAGGCAGTACTCCATGTTTCTACTCTGGAGGGGAGGGCTATGCCCATGATGAACTGGGCAGAGTCCATAACTCTCTGCCTTCAAATTCGCTGCCGAACTTTGCTGACATGTGTTTGACCATCTTTTTTTTCGGGTATGATTTCCCCCAAATTGCCTTCTCTCGTTTCTGTGTGGAATTATTGTCCTTTGTGGTGTTTTCAAACTCTCTGTGTTTTGTTTCCCTTGATAATCCCAAATATCTTATTGTTATCATTTAATTAGATTTTAGACTGAATTTAATGAGACTGAATAACATGACCACTGGTTCATTAGGACAGACTGTAGTTGTGTGGAGCGTGTTCACGTAAATGGTCATAAAGTTCAGATTCAGTGACAGTTTCTTCTCAGCTGTTATCAGGCAGCAAAACCATCCAACGGTCCTGACCTACCATCTACCTCATTGGAGAATATTGATTGGACTGAAGAAGAGTCTTAAACCGAAACGTCACTTGTCTTTTTTTTTTCCAGAGATGCTGCCTGACCTATTGAGTTATTCCAGAATTTTGTGTCTGTCTTTACTCGGACTTTATCTTGCACTAAACATTATTCCCTTTATCCTGTATCTGTATACTGTGGATGGCGTGATAATAAGCATAAATAGTCTTTCAGTTGAATGGATAGCATGCGCCAAAAAAGCTTTTCACTATACCTCGGTACATGTGACAATAAACTAACTTTTTTTTAAAAAGTTCCAGAACAACACATGCAAGATCAAAACCACAAGACATACTATAGGAGAAAAATTAGGCCATTCGGGCCCATCAAGTCAACTCTACCATATAAATATGGCTGATCTATTTATCCATCTCATTCCCAATTTCCCACCTTTTCTGCATAACATTTGACACCTCTACTAATCAAGAATCTACCAATCTCCACTTTAAAAATACCCAATGACTCGTCCTCCACAGCCGTCTGTGGCAATGAATTCAACAGATTCTCCCTCCTCTTTTCCATTTTGAAGGTACGCTGTTTTATTCTGAGGCTGTGCCCTTTGGTTCTAGACTCTCCCACTAATCATTCTCTTCACATCCACTCTATCTCAGCCTTTTATTATCTGGTAGGTTTCAATGCGAATTCCTCCTCATCCCTCTTAACTCCAATGAAAATAGATCCAGAGCCTTTAATACTGTGAGAGGAATGCATAGAGAAACTAAACTATTGGAGCAAATGAGTCATATTCTGTTGTGCTGCTGCAAGCAAGTTTCATTGTGATGTTTGGGAAAGATGACAATAAAACACTCTTGACTCTTGGGTGCAGTTACCCAGAGAAATTATCCTTCTAGTTAAAGAGATGGTGTGTGTGAGGAAATAATAGCGAGCCTGAATGTTATGAGCTTGGATCAGGGGCAGGGGCACACCTCGCAATGATGTGGATACGGTAAACTGATTATTTTCTCTTTAAAGGCCACCCTTGTTAAATAAGTGTGAATGTAAATTGACAATGCAATGGGGAAATGATTGTTTCATTTGAAGAAAGACACTTGTTTGTAGTTTTGGGGAAGGGAGATGAAAGTATTTGAAAAGTGCAGGAAGTAATTGAAGGCTTAGCTGGATGATGTACAAGAACATAATGATGGGCTTCAATGGGCTCAGGGTCTTTGTCTCATTCTTTTCATGTTCCTTTTTTCTGGTGTGTTTAAAACCTAAAAGAGTGTCGAACACAAACTAACTGAAGCTGAATGTGGTACCTAATGGATTTGCTTTTCGTGACTTCCACAACCTGTTGTAAAGATGCATGTTATTTTTGTATCTTTACTCACCAACTACAGAGTTTTGTCTTTTAATTATGATACATTATGCTTTTGTTGTGTCGTCCTAATTGTTTTATTTAATGAGAGTGAATTAAAAGCGGAGTTAAAAATATTAATTCACAATAAAATAAACTTAACAGAACTGACTGCAAATTAAACTAACAAAAATCAATTATTTGTAAACAAATTGCCAGCACCTTTTTTTTAAATTGGCCTGAGTAACTTGGCTTTCTGAGTGAGTTAGCTTAGGTTTATTTCTAATGTCACTCAGTGAGTCACGCAGCATCTCTGGAGACAATGAATAGGTGTCATTTCGGTTCGGAACACTTCCTCAGGAATAATGCTATACATCAATGCAATGAAGAACCACAAAGTCACAAAGCCTTCGGCCCAACCTGACGACCAAAATGCCCCATCTAGAGTAATCACTCTTGCCCATGTTTGGCCCATATTCCTCTCAAACTTTCCTATCCATGTACCTGTCCAAATGTCTTTTATGTTGGTGTAGCTTTGGTGCATTATCATGCCATGGTCTTGAAAGAGTGAAATGCGGCACAGTGGCGCAGCAGTAGAGTTGCTGTCTTAAAGAGGCAGAGACCCGTGTTCGATCCTGACCTCGGGTTTGTACATTCTCCCTGTGACTACATGGGTTTTCTCTGGGTGCTCCGGTTTCCACCCACATCCCAAAGACGTGCAGGTTTGTAGGTAAATTAGCTTCTGTTAATTGCAAATTGTCCCTGGAGTGGAGGATGGTGATCGCTGGACTCATGGGCCGAAGGGGCTGTTCCCACGCTGTAGCTCTAAAGTCTAAAATTCATGCCTGAACCAGTTTATGACGCAAATGGACAAGAGCACTGCAGACCAAATTAAGAGTTATACTTTATGCCAAAAGACCTACGGAGAAATGTACATATAGTCCAGAGTGTGGTGGGAGAGTAGAGGGGCAAAGATGCTGGTTTACACAAAAGGAGACAAGAGGCTGGAGCGACTCAACGGGTCAGGCAACATCTCTGGAGTAACATAGATGTGATATTTCGGGTCAGGATTCTTCCTCTGAAGAAGGGTCTTGACCCGAATTGTCACCTGTCCATGTTACTCAGCAATGCTGCTTGACCCGTTGAGTCATTGTGACCTTTTCAGGAGAAACAAGTCTATATTGCAAAATGGAACCGCACGAACTTGTTAAATTTATTAGTAAGTCTCAAACGTTGTAACATTCCCTTTAGAAGAATGAGGATTTACACAAAAAGCTGGACTCACTCAAGGGGTCTGACAGCATCTCCGGAGAAAAGGAATAGGTGACGTTTCGGGTCGAGACCTTTCTTTCGACTGAGAGTCAGGGGAAAAAGTAATGAGAGACATTGACAGTGAAATAGAGAGATATTAGCAAATGAATTAAAGATATGCAAAAAGCAACGATGATCAAGGAAGGGTGGAGCTCACAATGGTCCATTGTTGGCTGTGGGCTAGGTGTTAATGAGTTATACAGACAGTGAAACATAACAGGACAACAGGGAAATTAGTATGGTTACTTGGGCGTGGGAGGGATGGAGGGAGAGGGGATGCAAGGGTCACAAGAAGTCAAATAAATCAATATTCATACTGCTGGGTTGTGAACTGCCCAAGCAAAATATGAGGTGCTGTTTGAGGAGTTGCTTCTTGTGCCATGGATTAAAGAGAAAATGTGGAAGTGGCAGGAGACTGGATGTTCAGGATCCATGTTTGGTTTCTCCAGAGTATATTATTTTAGTTTAGTTTAGAGATAAAACGTGAAAACAGGCCTTTCGGCCCACCAAGATGGCTGACCAGCGATCACTGGTGCACGAGTTCTATCCTCCACAATTTACAGAACCCAATTAACCTACAAACCTGCACAGCTTTGGAATGTGGAAGGAAACCGGAGCACCAGGAAAAAACCCACACATTCACAGGGAGAATATGCACTCTGTACAGTCAGCACCAGTGGTCAGGATTGAACCCGGGTATCTGGCGCTGTCAGGCAGCAACTCTACTGCTGCACCACCGTGAGCACTGAACGCGTTACACAAGATTAGATTTAAATGAAAGTAAATCATTCCCACCACCCAACAAGAACCGCACAAAGAATGATACACTGATAATACTGAAATTCAGAAATCTCTGGTTGGCCTGCTTTTGGAGTATTGGATGCAGTTCTGGTCAACCCATTACACGAAGGATGTGGATGCTTTGCTGAAGGTGCAGAAGTAGTTTTGAAGAATGTGGTGTGGATTAGAAGGCATTGGCTATGAGGAGATTTTGGACGTATGAATTGTTTTCCCTGGAGCAACAGAGGCTGAGAAGAAACCTGATAGACGTTTTAAAATAGGAGGCATAGACAGGTAGACAAGCAGATCATTTTTCCCAGGGAAGAAATGTGAAAGTGTAAAGGACATAGGTTTAAGGTAAGAGAGGGCAAGTTGAAAGCAATGCACCGGGCACGCGTTGTTTTCTTCCACAAAGAGTGATGGGGCCCTGGTGGAGTGGTGGTAGACTCAGTAGCATTTGTTAGCCAAGAGGGTTTTGGATAGACACATGGATATGTCGGGAATGGAGACACATGGATCATGTGCAGGCAGAGGAGATTAAGTTTAACAACAGAGGGAGGGACAAGTGGAAAATTCTCAAAGTTTCACATTTTCCAGACACTAAAATTGACACCAATGTGAATAGGTAATGCCAATGAAATTCACTCTCCATGTACGACCCCATGATAACTACCATCTCGTTTGTAAATACCAAAATTGTGTTTGAAAACCTGGAATGGAATTCAGATTAATGACTTTGTAATGCAGTGAAACGAGATGAAACACAGACACCGGACAGTGAATGGGAAGAGGGCTGAAACTGTATTTGCTCGGGTCATAAAAGATCCAGTATTTTATCAAACATTTCGGGTGGCACGGTGGTGCAGCGGTAGAGTTGCTGTCTCACAGCACCAGAGACCCGGGTTTGATCCCAACTACGGGGTTTGTATGGTCTCCCTGTGGCCACGCGAGGTGCTCCGGTTTCCTCCTGCACTCCAAGAACATGTGGGTTTGTAGATTATTTGGCTATGGTTAAATTGTCAATTTGTCCTTGGTGTGCAGGATAGTGCTAGTGTACGGGGTGATCGCTGGTCGGCCGATGGGCCTGTTTCTGCGCTGTATCTCTCGCTAAAGTAAAGACTCTCTAAACTCTGAAGTGAGTTGCAATCTCTGTTTTTCATGGCCAGGGATGCTGGACCTTAAAATGAAGTCTGCTGAGCTATGACTGCATTGCAGGCAGGGAAGGGAATCAGTCATCAATAGTTGTCACCAGCTAGATTGGACTGCAATCAGGACTGGATGAACTGATCCTTGAGTGGAAGTTACGCCTCATCAGACCTGTGGCAGACTGATGATCATGATGCTTCACAAGTATGCACGGAACTCAGCTTACAGCTTTGAAGTATTGGAGGGAAAGGGGAGAGTATTGGTGTGTCAACTGTTACATTAAGGTTATCGATGGCATTTCACCACAGAATAAAGAATCCAAGTTGTAGATTACTCACTAAATTCCAAGGGAAGATTTCTTCACAGGGCTGGCACGGTTGCTCCCTTACAGCACCAGAGTCGTGGGTTCGATCCTGACTATGGGTGCTGTCTGAATGGGGTCTGCACATTCTCCCTGTGACCACTAGGTGCTTTATTGTCACATGTATGTGAAAACACAGAGTGAAAGTATTCTCTTACATACAGTAAAGTGTTGCTATGCCCAAGCATAATCCCCGATTAGCAAAGTGTGCACAAATAGTGCACTGAGACCCGCTTGCAAGAGGCGCCAGATTTTGGCACCATTTTCAATGTCCGGTCCGTGCTCTGGGTCTTATCAGATTCCACCCATCTGCTAATCAAATCCCACCCCCTTCCCCTCACCTGTGTTAACCATAGAAGCTATAAGATCTTTGGTGTTAACCTTCTACTTCCCAGCCTTTCTCTATTCCAGCTTTCTGCCCTCTCCCCACTACTACTTCTTCTGAAGAAGGGTCCTAACTAGAGACATCACCTGTCCATTTCCACCACAGAGTTCTTCCAGCAGCTTGTGTTTTTCAATTGGTCATTTAGTCTCCTTGAATCAAGCTTTAGTTTTAGAGATACAGCGTAGAAACAGGGAGTCCATGCCGACCAGCGATCACCCGTACAATAGTTCTATCCTACGCACTCAGGACAATTTATAGAAATCAATTAACCTACAAACCTGCACGTCTTTGGAGTATGGGAGGAAACCGGTGCACCCGGAGAAAGCCCACGCAGGTCACAGGGAGAACGTACAAACTCCATACTGACAGCACCCGTAGTCAGGATCAAACCCGGGTCTCTGGAGCTGTGAGGCAGCAACTCTTCCACTGCACCACCGTGCTCCCTGAAATCTGGAGTTTTATTCCCTCAGAAAATAGTTAACACCAAAGTGGAAAAATAATTGTGTGACTATTTCTAAGGAATCTGCTGAAGAACAGTTCTGAATGACATCAAATTTAACTTTTCTTTCGGTTCTTTTTCTCTTGTAGGATCATGCACTGTAGTGTAATTATTTGCAAACAGCCAGAAAGAATGTCACAGAAGTTTCTAATCCAACTGCAGAGACTGCTCTATAATTAAACAATGGCAGTGGCAGGTTCATTAATCTTCACTTTGAGACAACAGTTTAGGTCTGCTCAACATGTCAACACAAGGTCGACGCAAAAAACTGGAGTAACCCAGCGGGCCAGCCAACATCTCTGGAGAAAAGGAATGGTCGACCCGAAACGTCACCCATTCCTTCTCTCCTGAGAAGCTGCCTGAGCCGCTGAGTTACTCCAGCTTTTTGTGTTTATCTTTGGTTAAAACCAGCCTCTGCAGTTCCTTCCTGCACACATCCCGAAGGTCTGCTGTCGTGCTGTGTGCAATGGGATGGTCTCCCAGTGGGCCCCGACTCTACCCAAACAGCAGGTCCCACTTGCTCCCGCCCGGAGAGGGAAGCCACCCGCCTGCTCACCCCCACAGGCTGGGAACTGGAGAAGATGGTGAAGGGAGTTGGCCATGATGGCGGACGCTGGACAAAAGGCCCAGTAAGAAGAACCAAGGGGGGGGGGAAGAGATCTTCCCTTCCGCGCCCTTGAGGTTGGCTGAGGGAGACCCCCCCCCCCCCCCCCCCCCCCCCCCGGAGAACAAGGGTGAAAGAAGGCCATGCAAGAAGAAGGGCAATGGTTCACAGGTTGACCAGGATGGAGGTGACAGCTGCACTGCGCTTTTATGGCCAATTGTAGCTGGGACTGTAACATGGTCCCAAAATGGCGACTCTTGCATATGGATTTAGTGAGTTGTTCTGTACATTCTGTACTAACCAGGATATTGTGCTCATGTGGGCTGATAGCCTTGGTGAGCTGTATGCAATAAAAGCTTGTCACTGTTGCTTGGTAGACGTGGTAATAAAGAAACCATTGAACCTTTGACTCTTTGTACCACTGTAGGTTACAAAGCTGTGGTGTGGAGCATCAATGATGAATTCCCAGGTGAAAATCTAATCTTCACAGGAAATCTGGTGTTGACATTCAACCAGAATGAGCTGAACTTTTTGCCTGGGAGTCTGCTGCCAGTTGCGATCATCTCTACTAACACATACACCAAGCACTCCGAATATTTGCCATGACAAGATAATGAATAATACAATTCGCCAGGTATTAGATACATTATTAATTGCTGTCTCGTCAATTTTAGCTTTAATTTCAATTGTAGAGAGGCCATTGGGTGTCACAGTGGTGCAGCAGTAGAATAGCTGCCTCCCACACCCAGGTTTGAACCTGACTACAGGTGCTGTCTGTACGTAGTTCGTACGTTCTCCCTGTGACCACGTGGGCTTCCTCCTGGTGCTCCGGTTTCCTCCCACATTACATGCGGGTTTGAAGGTTATTTGGTTTCTAAATTGAACACCAGAGTGTAGGATAGAACTCACAAAGCAAGTCTGCAAGTTCATGTGCACCTTTTTGTCAAGAGTCGTAAGAGCAGGATTAAACCATTCAGCCCATCAAGTCTACTCTGCCTTTCAATCATGGCTGATCTATCAACCCCATTTGCCTTCCTTCTCCCTGTAACACCCGACACCCTTACTAATCAAGAATATGTCAATCTCTGCCTTAAAAATACCCAATGTCTTGGTCTCCACAGCTGTCTGTGGCAATGAATTCCACAGATTCACCACCTTCTGAATAAAGAAATTCCTCCTCATCTCCTTACTAAAGGTCTGTTCTTTTATTTCAAGTCCAATGTACTCCTCTGATCTAGGACTCTCCCACTAGTGGAAATATCCTCCCCAAGTTCACTCTATCCAGGTTACAGATTCACCACCATGTGTCTGTGCCTCTGTCTCCATGCCTGTCTCTGCATCTGTGTGCACACGCTCAATTATGTATTCTGCACATTTATCTTCATTTAGAGATACAGCGTGGAAATATTCCCTGCAGCCGAGCAAGTCCAGCCGACCATCGATCACCCATTCACACCAGTTAAATGCCATACCATTTCCCCACTCCCAACACAGTAGGGGCAATTTACAGAGACAAATTAAACTACAAACCTGCACGTCTTTGGGATGTGGGGGGAAACGGGAGCATCCAAAGGAAACCAACACTGTCACAGGGGGAACGTACAAACTCCGCACAGACAGCACCTGAGGTCAGGATTAAATCCGGGTCTCAGGCGCCGTGTGGCAGCAACCCTACCGCTGCGCCACCGTGCCCCCCTTTGATAAGATTATAAATGGAGCAAATTTTGATGAAGCATTTTTGTGCAGTTGCGCAGTTGGTATATGACAAAACAAGCAACATCTTAAACATTGAAACTATTCCGATAAAAGACATTAAATGTTGGAGAGAATCAGCGGGTCAGGCAGCATATCTGGAAGCATATCTGGAACTACACACAGAAAGTATACTAACAGCATTACATACAGAACCAACAGATACTGCAAGTGCTGACAACATGAAGCAGTTTGCAAGTCCTTGCACTGAATTTCACGAAAAACAGAATGAAGGAAATCAATGTAGAAGATGTTGGAAATATGAAGAAAATGGATGAATATTTGGAACAGATAAACTGGAATGTCTTCAACACCCGATATTATGGAATGTTCTCTTTAACTACAACATTTTATATTATTGCTCTCCCCTACTGAGGGTAGTTCTGATGAAGGGTTGCAGACCCAAAACATAGACCGTTTCTTCTTGCACAGACGTCTTGGTCTGGGAACAGTTCTGCCCAAGACCACAACAAATTGCAGAGAGTTGTAGATGTAGCCCAATCCCACATAGACCAGACTCCCCACCACTGACTCCATCTACACTTCACGATGCCTCGTTACTACAGCCAACATAAACAGAGTCTTGTCCCACCCCAGTCATTACTTCTTCTGCCCGTCGGGCAGAAATACTGAAGCTTGAAAGTGCGCACCACCAGACTCAGGACCAGCTTCTTCTCATCTGATATCAGGCTTCTGAATGGTCCTTCCATAAGCTAGGGTTCTGTCAGATTCACCTTTACCCCATTGCGGATATTGGATTTGTCTATGGAACTGGTGCACTACAATGCGGAGAACTATGTATCTTCCCCTGTGCTTGACCCATTGTATTTGGGTTTGTTTTGATATGTAGTGTAATCTGTTTTGATTGAATAGCATGCAAAACAAAGTGTGTCACTGGACCTCAGTATACCCGACAAGAATAAACCTAAACCGAAGCCAACATCATTTCATGGAGTGTGGAAACAGGCCCTTCTGCCCAACTTTGCCACGTCGCCCAACATGTCCCAGGACCTGTCATTCATTATTGAAATCTGCCCTCTGCAGTTTGGGATCCTAACTTGAAGACGCATCTTATCATTTTCCATGACTATGTCAACTAAACAAATCCTTGACATGTATCCGTTCAAGGAGAAAATTAAATATTCTTCATTTTTGATTAGCTCTGGCTTAGAGGGAGTTAGATGTGGCCCTTGTGGCTAAGGGGATCAGGGGGTATGGAGAGAAGGCAGGTACGGGATACTGAGTTGGATGATCAGCCATGATCATATTGAATGACGGTGCAGGCTCGAAGGGCCGAATGGCCTACTCCTGCACCTAATTTCTATGTTTCTATGTTTCTATATACTTATGAAAAAAATAGATACAGTGATAACACTTAACGTGGTAAATATTTCTGGGGATTGTTAACACTTCAGTTTAGTTTGAGATACAGAATGGAAACAGGCCCTTCGGCCCACCGAGTCCGCACCGACCAGCAATCACCAGACATTAACACTATCCTACACACATTAGGGACAATTTACATTTTATACCAAGCCAATTACCTACAATCCTGTACTTCTTTGGAATGAGGGTGGAAACCAACGATCTTGGAGAAGATGCACGCAGGTCACTGGAAGAACATACAAACTCCGCACAGACAAGCGTCGGGATCGAACCTGGGTATCTAGCGCAGTAAGGCAGTAGCTCTACCTTTGTGCAACATTCCACCCACTGTTGGTAATTGATACTGTGAAACCTATCTGTTATCATAGATCCAAACCCCAATCATAGCTATAGCGCATGAAAACAGGCCCTTTGGCCCAACTTGCCCACACTGACCAACATGCCCCATGTACACTAGTCCCACCTGCCTGCTTTTGGCCCATATCCTTACAAATCTATCCTGTCCATGTAACTGTCTAAATGTCTCTTCAACATGTTGATAGTACCTGCCTCAATGACACCCTCCAGCAGCTTGTTCCATACATCTAGTGCCCTTTGTATAAAAAAAGTTACCACTCAGGTTTGCATTAAACCCCCCCCACCCCCACTCCTCCCCTAACTTTAAAACTATGTTCTCTGCCACTGGTTCTCGATTCCCCTACTCTTGGCAAAGGACTCAGTGCGTTTACCCTATCGATTCCTCTCATGATTTTATACACTTCTATGAGCCTATTCCTCATCCTCCTGTGCTTCAAAGAATAAAGTCCTAGCCTGCTCAAACTCTCCCAAATGCATAGACCCGCAAGTTCTGGCAACAGTAAATCTTCTCTGAACCCCTTTCAAGCTTGACAACATCTTTCCTCAATCATAGGAATATTTCCTAAATCTGCTGAATTTTCTGTTTCCACAGTGTGTTCAGTTTTTCTTTCTGATTTCCAGCACCTGCAGTGCTATTTTCGATTAGTATTTATCCCTGCTTGTCCACCAAATGTGAATGGGACGCACTTTATAGTTACTACAATAGAATTACATTCTCATATTCCCCAACCAAATGACAGGGAGAGGCAAGTTTTAGCTTCAAACAGCCACACGCTAATGTCTTTCTTTCTCTCTCAAACCTACAGTGTATTAGAATTATTTTCCACATGCCTGACATGCTAAAGAATGGCGTTGTCAGTTAGTCAACCCTCCGGCAATGAACCAGATTATTTTTACTAATTAACTGCCGACACTGCTCCTGAATAATGGAAGCATCTAATGTGAATCTAATGGTGATGTCGAGAAAAAAAAAAGCAATGCTCTAAAGTACAGCACAAGTAATTTTAGAATGGAATTTCCTTTTCTCGTCTTGAGCGTCTAAATGCTGGAAGGTCCGAGCTGTTTTTCACCATGCATTTAGTTTTGCACATTGGGTTTTCAGACGTAAAATAACGGATTTTGTCACAATGAAGATGCTGCAGATTTGAGATAATTCACTGGCTTCTGTGAAATTTGAGCAAGAATTGAGTATTTTCACAGTGGCAGAGCAGGTGGTCTTTGATTCATTGGGTATAGAGTCATACATAGTGGAAACAGGCCCAACAGGAAACAGACCCGCAGCTAGAAGCTCCGCAGACCACAGCTCCACGATTAAAGTCACCAGGCTAAACACTCCGGAGCTCCAACACTTGGCAAGGGATCACCCTGCTCCGCGATGGTAATTCCGCGCTGCGCCTGCTGCTGAACCTCTGGGCCGGTCTCTGGTAGGAAAGGCCGCGCCAATCCAGTTGGTAGGTCGTGAAGGGGGCGGAGAACGATGAGACTTGGAGAAATGACGCATCTCCGTCCAGGTAAGTGACTGCAAAATGGTATCCCCCAACCCCCCACATAAGACATACTAAGAAACATCAAAACATACATATAGGCATTCTAAAAATAACAAAAAGAGCGAAAGCACTAACAAGCTGCTCTCAAGGCAGCCACTACAGTGGCGCCACCCGGCCTACCAACCTTTATGTAAAACTTACCCCTCAGATTCTTGTTAAATCTCCCCATAAAAGCTGGAAAAATGTGTAACTATCCAACCAGTCCTTTTCCATCAATTAATTCCAGTAACCCAGAACATTTTTTTTCTTTCAAGTGCCCTTTCATTTCCTTCTGAAAGGCTTGACCGACTTTATCCACTGCTCATAAGGAACCACATTCCATGGATAGGATAGGGAGGGATAGGTGTAGTGATAGGCTTAGAGGAGGGTCTGGACTCGAAACGTCTATCTGAAGAAGGGTACCATGACCTGAAACGTCACCCATTCCTTCTCTCCAGAGATGCTGCCTGCCTGAGATACTCCATCTTAGGTTTAGAGGGATATGGGCCAAGCGCAAACAGGTGGGACTAATGAAGATTGGGCATTTTGGTCGGTGTGGGCAAGTTGGGATGCAGGGCCTGTTTACACATTGTTCCTCTATGACTCTTGAGAAAAACGGCCCCATACACATTCATCTGAATATTTTCACTTTCGCTTGGACTTCATGTCTTTTTGATATTGAAGCGGGCCAAAAGGGGCCCATTTCTCTGCACTGAAATGTTAGGAATCATCGGCTAATGGGAATGGCGTTCCCCTGAGCTACGATATGGAGACACGTTGTAGTGGCCATTTGGCCTGTTTTGCATGTTATTGCAAAAGGATTTGAGTATAGGAGCAGAGAGGTTCTACTGCAGTTGTACAGGGTCTTGGTGAGACCACACCTGGAGTATTGTGTAATCTCCAAATCTGAGGAAGGACATTATTGCCATAGAGGGAGTGCAGAGACGGTTCACCAGACTGATTCCTGGGATGTCAGGACTGTCTTATGAAGAAAGACTGGATAGACTTGGTTTATACTATTAGAATTTAGAAGATTGAGAGGGGATCTTATAGAAACTTACAAAATTCTTAAGGGGTTTGGACAGGCTAGATGCAGGAAGATTGCGATGTTAGGGAAGTCCAGGACAAGGGGTCACAGCTTAAGGATAAAGGGGAAATCCTTTAAAACCGAGATGAGAAGAACTTTTTTCACGCAGAGAGTGGTGAAGAACTCTCTGCCACAGAGGGTAGTTGAGGCCAGTTCATTGGCTATATTTAAGAGGGAGTTAGATGTGGCCCTTGTGGCTAAGGGGATCAGGGGGTATGGAGAGAAGGCAGGTACGGGATACTGAGTTGGATGATCAGCCATGATCATATTGAATGGCGGTGCAGGCTCGAAGGGCCGAAGGCCTACTCCTGCACCTAATTTCTATGTTTATATTGTGCATGGCATGTGCCTTTAAATTTTAGACTGCCCGCTATAATGTGGGTGTGATTCATTACGTGTTTTTGGGCGTGTTTGCAGCTTAACTGCTTGCGCAGAAGTTTATTTTTTAGATTAGTTTGGAGAGACGATGGAGAAGTTCAATCCTTCAACCATGTCATTGTTACGGAGACACGAGGAGCTTTCTAATATCTAAAGTAATAAGCTGGAGTTCGAAGAAGATTGCTGTAACAAGTCAGAAAAACCTTGGATGTATCTTACTGTTTTCTATCAACAATAAAGAAAATATTCATCAAAAGACTGTGTGTTGAAGCTTTATGAATGGAGAAGCTCTGAAGGTCTCTGCGGCAGCTTGCATGCGTACCAAAGATATTCCCCTTATCCATTCTCATCCAATTAGCGGCTAGGGTGCTAACTACCTGAAAGATATGAAAAATCTGCCGCTACACACGTCCCAATCACATACGCCTCTCCTCCCAATCTCCATTGCTTCAATACAATTAGGGGCAGCACAGTGGTGCAGCGGTTGAGTTGCTGCCTTACAGAGCCAGAGTCCCAGGTTTGATACCGACTACTGGTGCTGTCTATATGGAGTTTGTACGTTCTCCCTGTGACCTGCGCGGGTTTTCTCGGGGTGCTCTGGTTTCCTCCCATGCTCCAAAGACGTGCAGGTCTGTTGGCTCATTGATATCGAACCCAGGTCTCTGGCTCAATAACTGCTTTACACTTGCTACTCTTACAATGATACTCTATTACTCAGTAATCCCTTTTCACACAAAGGGTGGTGGGTGTATGGAATGAGCTGCCAGAGGATGTAATTGAGGCAGGGACTATCCCAACGTTTAAGAAACTGTCAGACAGGTACATGGATTGGACAGGTTTGTAGGGATATGGACCAAAAGTGGGCAGGTGGGACGTGTAGCCACAATGAAGATGTTGCAGATTTGAGATCATTCACTCTGGCTTCTGAAAAAGTAGTAATAGAATTTAGTATTTTCACACCGTATCGCTCTATGACTGTGATTCGCCACACGTGATTCCACACTCATCCCTCTTCCCAGGTCCTCTCCAGCAGTGCGATGAGATGATAATACTCTCACACCTCAGTTAATACATTGTGGGTTTTGCTTCCTCTCCAGAGACCTGGCTGCACTCCTGAACAAATGCTGAGCTGCAGAAAGTATCATCTTCTCCACAAGGTGCAATTTCAGATCACACCCATTAGTTCGGGTTGATTCCAAATCTCCCATAGCACCAGAGGGGCAAGAAGAAACCTCCAGCATCCCGGCTAATTTTCATCAACACCAATAAAGCAACCAACCTGATTATACGAGGATGGGTCTCGAACTGAAACGTCACCCATTCTGTTTCTCTTGAGATGCTGCCTGACGTGCTGAGTTACTCCAGCTTTTTGTGTCTACATTCCGATTGATATTTGTGTATCGGGTAAACCCTCGTTATTATGGCCCTCTTTTTAAAAAACTTTTTTTAGAAGTACAATAATGTAGTACTGTACATAAGTATTTAATACATAATGAGATTTACAGTTCATGTACAACTTCTTGTTTCAAGTTTGATAAGATAGAGAAGATAGAGAAGAAAAGAATAGCATAAGCCGTGGTGATAGTGTTAGTTCGTGAGATAGTAAAGAAAGCCCAAAGAAAAGGTAGAAGGGGATAGAGTGGAAAAAAGAGAAGAGAAAAAAAAGAGATAGAGAGAAAGAAAGGAAATAAAAATAAAGAGATTGAAAGAGATATACCTATTTAATATTTTTATCCACCCTTCACCCGGTTCTGATATGGATCTCTTTATAATGGATTTTGGTTATAGCGGTCGGACCTGCCGACTTTCACCTGCTGCAGACACCACTCCCGGCCTGCACCACCTCCCCGGTCACATCCAGCCCTGACCCACTGCCGCCACCACTGCCAGTCCACCCAGCTTCCTCAGCTGCTTACAGGCTGTGCCTGCCACTGCCGTCACAGACCCCTACCTGCACTCCAGCCACCTGCGGGCTGTGACCATTTACTCCGCCGGTCCTCCCCACTCAAATCACCTGCATTCCATACCGGCAGCCTGAAGAAGGGTCTCGATCCGAAACGTCACCCATTCCTTCACTCCAGAGATACTGCCTGCCCTGCTGAGTTACTCCAGCAGTTTGTGTCTATCTTTAGTATAAACCAGCATCTGCAGTCCCTTCCTCCACATATTGACCTTTCTGTCCCCTGGGCCTCCTCCACGGTAGGAAGTCACTCGCAAATTGGAGGAACAGCACCTCATATTTCAATTGGGCAGCTTACAACCCTGAGATATAAACGTTGATTTCTATCATTTTAAGTAATCTCTGCATTCTGTCCCATCCCTTCTCTCTCTCCCTCCCTCCTCCCCCCCCCCCCCCCCTCCCCTCCCGAGTCAACCCATCAGTTCCACAGCTTGTATCCCTTCTGTTAGCATATCTTCCCAAGCCTTAGCCCCACCAGTCTGGGACTTAAGTGCCTGTCCCACTTTCACAACCTAATTCACAACCTCTGCTGAGTTTGCCCTTGACTCATACTCACAGCATGGTCGTCACGAGGTTGTGATGCTAGTCGTAGGTACTCGCGGCATCAAGTACGTCAGGGCGTGTTTTCTAGCTTGATGTAAAATGTCCACGAGTAAAAAAAGGCGATGAATTAGGTTTTATGAAACTGGAACAGACCCTTAAGTCTTCCCCCCCTTATCGGGCGGGGCTGGGGCTGGGCTGCCTGAATGTTATTGGGTGGAGGCTGACGAGGTTCAGGTGGGCAAACTGGTACCAGCTAATTGTCCCCAGCTGTCACCAATGATGCTGGGGATTGGCCTCTCCCGGCCTGTCAGCCAGTGACAGGGATCAGAGAGGCATCCAAAGACGAGCGCACTGTCACATAACCTTCAAGTATTTATAGTCATAGTCATGATCCCAGGAATGAGTAGGTTAACCTTTGACGAGTGTTTGTCGGCACTGGGCCTGCACTTGCTGGAGTTTAGAAGAATGAGGGAGGACTTCATTGAAACATACAGAATAGTGAAAGGCTTGGATATGGAGAGGATGTTTCCACTGGTGGGAGAGTCTAGGACTAGAGGTCACAGCCTCAGAATTATAGGACGTTCTTTTAGGAAGGAAATGAGGAGAAATTTATTTAGTCAGACGGTGGTGAATCTGTGGAATTCTTTGCCACAGACGGTTGTTGATAGCCGTCAGTAGATATGTTTAAGTCAGAGATAGATATGTTATTGATTAGTACAGGTGTCAGAGGTTACGTGGAGAAGGCAGGAGAATGGGAAAAAGGCAGGAGAATTGGGTTAGGAGGGAGAGATAGTTAACCATGATTGAATAGTAGAGTAGACTTGATGGGCCGAATGGCCCAACCTGCCCACGCTGACCAACATTTCCCATCTATACTAGTACCATCTGCCTGCCTTTAGCCCATAGCCCTCTATGTCTGTCCTATCTATGTATCTGTCAAGATTAAAGATTCAAGAGAGTTTTATTGTAATGTGTCCCAGATAGGACAACAAAATTGTTGCTTTGCTTCAGCACAACAGAATATTGAAGGCACGAGTACTGAACAGATCAGTGTATCCATATACCATTATATAAATATTAGACTAAGTGGGACCCGTTGGGTCTCATGATCACACGGGAGGGCTGGTCCCCCAATGCAATATTCCACCTCTCCACCGAATTCGTGCAGTTTCAAGTGCAGTTTCATAACACATTCAAGGATGGTGCAAGGCCACCAAATTTAAATGCAGTTTCATACCATTTCATGCAGGGTGCAACAACACCACATTCAAATGCAGTTTAATACCATTTCATGCAGGGTGCAAGGCCACCATATTCAAATGCAGTTTCATACCATTTCAAGCCAGGTGAAACCACCATAAAACCAAACAAAACACCACACACAGTTCAGTAGACATTCAGTGTGTTCAGTTGATTCACAGCACAGAGTTGTGACCTCTCCCTCCCCCATCATACAGAGACTGAGCCACACCCACACTTCCGGGTTTTATAATCCCTCCCCCTTCCACCGGAAAAGGTGTGGCCTTCATGGTGTGATTGACAGGCGAGAGATTCTCAACATTTTTTAAACACTAACAACCATTAGCAGTGCATTTTTACTTCATTGGCAGTGCATTTCTACTTCATTAGCAGTGCATTTTTACTTCAAACCAACCATATTTTCATTTTCATACCACATTAAGGGCACTCACAGTTGAGTAGACATGTGTTCAGTGTTATTCAGAGCTCAGAGAGATGTGACGGCTTCCTCCATCTTGCAGAGACTGAGTGAGGCACACCACTTCCTGGTTTTATAGTCCCTCCCCCTCCCTCCAGCAGTGGCAGCAGAGAGAATGGCAAATTATTTTAAAACATTAATATCTCTCTGATTTTTCATCGATGGGAAAAATCCTCCAGTCCCGGAAGGTGGAGGGGGGCACTGAGCGAGGTGGCCAAAAATGACGGCCGTAGGTGGCGGCGTTCTCTCAGAAATCGCAGCACAGTGGGCCAAAAGCGGTCAAGATCAGACTTTTAGTAATACAGGTATAGAAGATATACACACATGAATAAATAAAACAGATAAAGTGCAAATAAACCGATAATGGGCTATTAATGTTCAGAGTTTTGTTTGAATTGAGTTTAATGCCTCTTATATGTTCTGATAGTACCTGGCTCAACTACTTCCTCCGGCAGCTTGTTCCATACACCCACCGCCCTTTGTGTAAAACGTTACCCCTCAGGTTCTTTCTCACGTTGCTCCAATGAACAAAATAATATAGGAGGAGAAGAAGGCCACTAAAGCCTGCCCCACCACTCAATTTGATCATGGCTGATCTGCCCCAGGCCTCAACTCCTCTTCTGCACCCCAAAGCCATCAACTCCTTAATACTTCAAATACTTTATCCAGGTCCACCTGAAATCTAATGACGCAGCTTCCACCATCCTCGAGGGCAGACAATTACAGAGCTTTACCACTCTCTGTGAGAAGAAATTATCACTCAACTCTGGCTTAATTATTTGTTTGCAAACTGTTCTTCAGACACAGGGGAATTAAACCAGACTTTAGAGATACTGCGTGGAAACTGGCCCTTCAGCCCACTGAGTCGGTGCTGACCAGCAATCACCCCGTATACTAGTTTAGAGTTTACAGATACAGCATGAAAGCAGGCTCTTCAGCCCACTGAGTCTGTGCCAAACAGCGATCACCTCGCACACTTGCACTATCCTACACATCAGAGAAAATTTCCAATTTTACAGACGCCAATTGATCCACAAACCTGCACGTCTTTGGAATGTGGGAGGAAACCAGATCACCTGGAGAAAACCCACGTGGTTGAAGAAGGGGCGAAGGATCAAACACTGTACAGACAGCACCGGTAATCAGGATCGAACCCGGATCTCTGGCACTGCGAGGCAGCAACTCTACCGCTGCGCCACCGTGCCTCCCTGATTAGAGGCGTTGAATGCGAGTTGAATTGAATGGGAGGCCACTCAAAGTAATCTTTAGCAGGGCGGAGGACAATAGTGTCTGTACCATTGTAATGAGGAGCTGAGTGGGTGTGAGACAAACCTGAACCTCCAGCTGTGTTCAAGAAGGAACTGCAGATGCTGGAAAATCGAAGGTACACAAAAATGCTGGAGAAACTCAGCGGGTGCAGCAGCATCTATGGAGCGAAGGAAATAGCCAACGTTTCGGGCCAGTCTGAAGAAGGGTTTCGGCCCGAAACGTCGCCTATTTCCTTCGCTCCATAGATGCTGCTGCACCCGCTGAGTTTCTCCAGCAATTTTGTGTACCTTTAAACACTGAACCTCCTGCTGTTTGTGTGGTAATGTGCTTGTGATCACAGAGAGTGGTGAATCACTGGAATTCTCTGCCACAGAAGGTAGTTGAGGCCAGTTCATAGGCTATATTTATTTAAGAGGACAACAAATTGAATCTGAATCTGAATCTGAATCTGACCCTTGTGGCTAAAGGGATTAGGGGGGTATGGAGAGAAAGCAGGTGCAGGATACTGAGTTGGATGATCAGCCATGATCATATTGAATGGCGGTGTAGGCTCGAAGGGCCGAATGGGCTACTCCTGCATCTATTTCCTATGTTTCTATGTTTCTATGTGTACAGTGGAGTGTTCTGAAACGCCTCGTCTATGAAGCAGGAGGGAGCGGTGGCAGGTTTGTTTCTGCTATAGCCTGCAGCAATATAAATGATGAATGAATGAGAGCGTCTCAGAGTACACTTGCGCACCTTATTGCACCTTGAGGGCGGCGTTGCGGGCAAAATCCTGTCCTCAACCCGAACGTAATCCATTCAGTTGAAATGTTTAATGTCTATGACCAGGGATACACACAAAAAGCTGGAGTAACTCAGCGGGACAGGCAGAGAGAAGGAATGGGTGACGTTTCAGGTCGAGACCCTTCCTCGGACTAGTTAGGGATAACGGATACGAGACATATGGACAATGATGTGGAGAGATGAAAAAACAATGAGTGAAAGATGTGCAAAAAAAAGTAACGATGATAAAGGAAACAGGCCATTGTAAGCTGTTTGTAGGGTGAAAATGAGAAGCTAGTGCAATTTGGGTGGCGGAGGGATAGAGAGAGAGGGAATGCCAGGGCTACCTGAAGTTAGAGAAATCAATATTCATACCACTGGGCTGTAAGCTGCTCAAGCAAAATATGAGATGCTGCTCCTCGAATTTGTGATTTGCCTCACTTTGACAATGGAGGAGACCGAGGACAGAAAGGTCTGTGGGGGATTGGGAAGGAGAGTGGGGTGGGAGATTGCAACCTTCACGTGGTCCGCCCTGTTTCGACGAATGCAATCAACCTGGCATGCACAATCAAATAAGATCAAATAGAACAAGTTTTCCTACAACTTTAGGCTGTGCACGCCATACTCAAGAAGAAGAAGGAAGGAGAATTAAAGTGTCCAACAACTGGGAGATCAGGTATGTTCAGGCAGGTTGAGCGAAGGTGTTCAATGAAATGATCGCCCAGTCTTTGTTTGGTCTTGCCGATGCATAAAAGTCCACATCTTGAACAACAGATACAATGGATGAGGTTGGAGGAGGTGCAAGTGAAACTCTGCCTGATCTGAAAGGAAAGAATGAAAGGACCAGGGATGACATTTGATGACTTCCCTCTTATATCTCTGTGGGATTGGTTTAGGTTTAGGTTTATTAATGTGGCATGTGCAGAGGTACAGTGTTTTGCTCGCTATCCAAGTAGTCCAGACAATACTGGACTTAAACACGATCGAGCCAAACTCAAGTACAAGTACTAATGTAGAAAACTGCAGATGCTGGTAAACAAAAAAAGACGCATAGTGGTGGAGTAACTTAGCAGGTCATGTCGCAGTCTGAAAAAGGATCC
This sequence comes from Leucoraja erinaceus, assembly GCF_028641065.1. NCBI lineage: Eukaryota > Metazoa > Chordata > Chondrichthyes > Rajiformes > Rajidae > Leucoraja > Leucoraja erinaceus. The sequence goes on from NC_073381.1 coordinate 87,886,474, forward strand.
AGACCCAAAATTCATCTATCCAGGGATCGCCAAGACTTATGAGTGTTTTAAATAGTACAGGATAGCGCTATAATTTTCTGCCACCTTACTCACCATCTTCCTGTGCACAAGTGCACCAAGTTTTGTCCCAATCGATGGGATAGTTTCAAAGTTATTAAGGTTTGAAAATCTTAAAAACCACACGTGTGCAGATTGGTCTTTTCTCCTGTCAGCGACCGGCATGCAGATTGGTCTCCTGTCCAGTCATTCACCGGCAGTGCCCGCCTCGCCCTTTGTTGCCTGGCGTTGCACGGCCACAGCCACAGCCACACAGCCTGTCGGCCGGAGAGGACGATCACAGTCGCAGGCCATATCTGCGGAGGGCCACAGCCAGAGCCGCCGGAGCTCCGGTAGAAAGGAGCGGCAACCTCAAGATGCTGGGAGGTGAAGAGGGAATTTGGGGGAGGAGGGGGAATAGAGTGATAGGAGGAGGGTAGGGAGGGGAGCAGAGTTATGGAGGGAGCCAGGGAGCAACTGAGTGTAGGGGAAAGGAGAGGGCGTGAGAGGTGAGGGAAGGGCATGCAAAGAGGGAAAGGAGCGGCACCTTCGAGATCCTGGGGAGGTGAAGAGAGAGATTGCGGGGATTGAGGGAGAGGAGGGGGTAGGGACAGATGGGGGAGGGAGAATAGAGGGAGAGGAGTGGGGGAGGGGAGGAATAGAGGGATATGAAGGGGGTAGGGAAGGGAGAGGAGTTATGGAGGGAGGCAGTGACTGAGGGTAGGGGAAAGGAGAGGGAGGGAGAGGTGATGGAGGGATTGAGGAGTGGAGTAGGAGGGGAAAGAAGAGGGAGGATGAAGAGGAAGGGAAGGGATTGCTGGTGGATGAGGGGAAATGAGCCACGCCTGCGCAGTTGGGGGCTATGGGTGTGGTGGAATATTGCGTTGCCGGAACACTTTGCATTGGGGGAATATTGCGTTGGGAAAACGGGTTGCGATGGGGGAACGGGTGAGTGGTGGAATATTGCGTTGGGGGACGGGTTGTGATGGGGGACCAGGCCTCTAGTGTGACAGGGACCCAACGGGTCCCACTTAGTCTAGTATGGTCTAGTGCACAAAAGCTTGAAACTTGCTTTTGGAGAATATCTGGATAGATTTTCCCAATAAATTTATGGCGGCACGGTGGCGCAGCGGAGGAGTTGCTGCCTTACAGCGCAGGACTCTGGCGCAGTCTTACAGGGCCAGAGTCCCGGGTTCGATCCTGACTACGGGTGCTGTCTGAACAGAGTTTGTACGTGCTCCGGTTTCCTCCCACACTACAAAGATGTACAGGTTTGTTGATTAATTGACTTTGGTAAAGATTATAAATTGTCCCTGGTATGTATGGTAATGCTAAATTATGGGATCGCTGGTCGGTGCGGACCCAGTGGGCTGCAGGGCTTATTGTATCAAGTTTCAGACAACTTGACTATGGCCTTGTAGTAAGTTGGGTAGCTTGTGCATTGCACAAGTGCTAGTCTCTATAGCCTTATGCAAATCAATGTTGTTGAATAATTAAGATCTCAGCTGGTATCAACAGCTTTCACGAGTTTTTGAATATTAATTACGTCTATTAATCCTGAAATTAAAATCAGTTCTGCATTTTTCTTTCAAGAGAACGCAGGGCAGCACAGTGGCGCAGCTGGTAGAGCTGCTACCTCGCAGTGCCAGAGGCCCTGGTTCAATCCAGATCTCTGGTGCAGTCCCTGTGGAATTTGCACGTTCCTCCTGGTGTCCCTGGGTGCTCCGTTTCCTTGCACAAAGATATGCGGGGTGTTAGGTTAAAAGGACACTGTAACTTGTCGCTGGTGTGTACATGACTGAGAGAATGTGGGGGAGAATTTATGGGATTGTGGGAATTGTACTAACTTGGATTAATTTTGTTCTTGGAGCAGAATTAAGGCCTTTCAGCTCATCAGGTCTACGCCATTCCATCATGGCTGATCTATCTTTCCCTCTCAACTCCATTCTCCTGCCATTTTCTCTCCAACCCCTGACACCCGTACTAATCAAGAATCTCTCAATCTACGCCTTAAAAATACCCAGTGACAGCCTCCACAGATCACCCCCCCTCTGACTAAAGAAATTTCTCATCTCCTTTCTAAAGGTACGTCCTTTTATTCTGAGGCTGTGCCCTCTGGCCCTGGACTCTCCTCACTAGTGTACCATGAGTACACCATGATAGTGGCATTTAAGTGGCTTTTGGATAAATACATGAATATGTGAGTAATTAAGGGATTATGATTTGTATGCAGACAGTAAAGATTAGTTCAATTTGGTTTCATCTTTGGTGCAGTCGAGATGGGTCAAAGGCTCTGTGCTATAATGCGGAGGAAATTCAAGTTCAAGTTCAAGTGAGTTTATTGTCATGTGTCCCTATATAGGAGAATTAAATTCTTGTTTTGCTTAAGCACACAGAAAATAGTAGGCATTTGCTACAAAACAGATAAATGTGTCCATATACCATGATATAAATATATACACACATGAATAAATAAACTGGTAAAGTGCAAATAACAGAAAGTGGTTATTAATAATCAGAGTTTTGTCCGAGCCAGGTTTAATAGCCTGATGGCTGTGGGGAAGTAGCTATTCCTGAACCTGGAAGGAACTGCAGGTGCTGGTTTACATCAAAGATAGACACAAAATTCTTCAGGGGTTGGACAGGCTAGATGCATGAAGATTGTTCCCGATGTTGGGGAAGTCCAGAATTAGGGGTCACAGTTTAAGGATAAGGGGGAAATCTTTTAGGACCGAGATGAGGAAAACATTTTTCTAGAGTGGTGAATCTCTGGAATTCTCTGCACAGAAGATAGTTGAGGCCAGTTCATTGGCTATTAGGTGCATTAGGTGCCATTGTGCCTTGGTGCATTGTGTTATGTTGTGTCGTGGACTTTCTGTGTTTGTGCTTTTTTTAAAAATTCTATTTTATTTTTAATATGTTTTATTATTTATTATTTTATTACTTTTACGATACTGACTGTAAAGGGAAATTCATTTTGTTGTCTCTAATTGAGACAATGACAATAAATTTGAATACAATACGATACAATACAATTAAGAGGGAGTTAGATGTGGCCCTTGTGGCTAAAGGGATCAGGGGGTATGGAGAGAAGGCAGGTACAGGATACTGAGTTGGATGATCAGCCATGATCATATTGAATGGCGGTGCAGGCTCGAAGGGCCGAATGGCCTACTCCTGCAACTATTTTCTATGTTTCTATGTTTCTAAAAAGTTGGTGTAACTCAGTGGGTCTGGCAGCACCTCTGGAGAAAAGGAATAGGTGTTGTTTTGGGTCGAGACCCTTCCTCAGACTGAGAGTCAAGGGAGAGGGAAATGAGAGATACAGAAGGTACACTATGTACCTTTTCTACAGCCCGGTGCTATAATGTTCTTTGTTCTATGTTCTAACAGAGAACAGTTGAGGAACTGAGAATAATAAGAACACTGAGAAATATGCTGGAAGTTAGCAATTATTGGAGGAATGTTTGTGTAGACATTAGTTGATTCACAATGAGTTATTTCCATTCATATTACTTTCCATTCACCTGCATCTTGCTGAGAGACCACCACAGGGTGAGTGCAGTGGCCCTGAAGAAAGACTGAAATGGAGATTTATACAGTAGTCTATAACCCACACATTTGTCAAGATTAATTATATGTATTCCCCTTGCTTTTATCATCCTCCTTAAACGTATTACCATTTCGGAATACTGTTGACAGCAAAAGAAAATCCCTGTAGTGGAGAGCACTTTATTAGTGGCAACATCCTCTGATCTTTCTTTGCAGAGATTAAAAGCTGTCTGAAAGCTTTGGGCAGTTTATTTGCACTTCGGCGCTATCGTAGCAAGCTGGATGCATGTGCGCCGAAACTACGAGCACAGACACGCAGCGTGGCACAGCATTAATATGATGAGCTCATGCAATATTAATCCATCTCTTATCACAGACAAGCTCCGAAGGACACGGAACCTTGCAGCTCGACTAATTTCCGCCGGTGCTCTTGTTAACTGGCTTCAAGCGTCGTCATGAATGCAAAAATCCGATATCAAGGAGCGCAGTTTTATTGCAGAGCCTCGGCAAGAATAAGGCTCTTTATTAAGTTAATTAATTCAAAGCAGAAGTACATAGAGGTGAAAAAGATCTGACCAGACAATTACGCTCCGGCTCATTGTCGTGAATTTAACATCCCGTGAGTCCTACAGTGGATTTTTGGATCAAACTGTCTGCTGAACAGGGAATCTGCGGAAAGGAAGCCCGGTCCCCTTGTCCGATGCCAGCACCTTTTAGTTTAGTTTAGAGATACAGCACAGAAACAGGTCCTTCACCCCTACTGCTATGACCAATGACCATTTGCACGCTAGTGCTATCCGACACGCTAGGGACAAATTGCAGAGGCCAATTAACCGACAAAGCTGCAAGTCTTTGAAGTGTGGAGGAAATGGGAGCACCTGGAGAATAACAACAGGGGAAAACATACAAACTGCGTCTAGACAGCATCCTGTAGTCTGGAGCGAACCCGGGTCCCTGGCGCTGTGAGGCAACAACTGTACCGCTGCCATGGTGCCACCTGACCTGAGTGAATGCAGAATTGGCAAAGAAATACCATGCTTACAATTTTTCCACTTCTGTCCCATAGAACATAAAACATAGAAACATAGAAAATAGGTGCAAGAGTAGGCCATTCGGCCCTTCGAGCCTGCACCGCCATTCAATATGATCGTGGCTGATCATCCAACTCAGTATCCTGTACCTGCCTTCTCTCCATACCCCCTGATCCTTTTAGCCACATGGGCCACATCTAACTCCCTCTTAAATATAGCAAATGAACTGGCCTCAACTACCCTCTGCGGCAGAAAGTTCCAGAGATTCACCACTCTCTGTGTGAAAAAATGTTTTCTCATCTCGGTCCTAAAGGGTTTCTCCTTTATCCTTAAACTGTGACCCCTTGTTCTGGACTTCCCCAACATCGGGAACAATTTTCCTGCATCACAATCTTCTAAATTCTAGTAAGTAGAAGCCGAGTCTATCCAGTCTTTCTTCATATGAAAGTCCTGACATCCCAGGAATCAGTCTGGTGAACCTTCTCTCTACTCCCTCTATGGCAAGAATGTCTTTCCTCAGATTTGGAGACCAAAACTGTACACAATACTCCAGGTGTGGTCTCATCAATACCCTGTACAACTGCAGTAGAACCCCCTTGCTCTTATACTCAAATCCTTTTGCTATGAATGCTAACATACCATTCGCTTTCTTCACTGCCTGCTGCACCTGCATGCCTACTTTCAATGACTGGTGTACTATGACACCCAGGTCTCGTTGCATATCCCCTTTTCCTAATCGGCCACCATTTAGATAATAGTCTACTTTCCTGTTTTTGCCACCAAAGTGGATAACTTCACATTTATCCACATTATACTGCATCTGCCATGTATTTGCCCACTCATCCAGCCTATCCGTCACCTTGCAGCCTCCTAACATCCTCCTCACAGCTAACACTGCCCCCCAGCTTCATGTCATCTGCAAACTTGGAGATGTTGCATTCAATTCCCTCGTCCAAATCATTAATATATATTGTAAATAGCTGGGGTCCCAGCACTGAGCCTTGCGATACCCCACTAGTCACTCCCTGCCATTCTGAAAAGGACCCGTTTTATCCTACTCTTTGCTTCCTGTTTGCTAGCCAGTTCTCTATCCACATCAATACTGAACCCCCAATACCATGTGCTTTACGTTTGTATACTAATCTCTTATGTGGGACCTTGTCGAAAGCCTTCTGAAAGTCCAGATATAACACATCCACTGGTTCTCCCTTATCCACTCTACTAGTTACATCCTCGAAAAATTCTAGAAGGTTCGTCAGTCATGATTTACCTTTCGTAAATCCATGCTGACTTTGTCCAATGATTTCATCACTTTCCAAATGTGCTGCTATCCCATCTTTAATAACTGACTCTAGCAGTTTCCCCACTACCGATGTTAGACTAACTGGTCTGTAATTCCCCGTTTTCTCTCTCCCTCCCTTTTTTAAAAGTGGGGTTACATTAGCTACCCTCCAATCCTCAGGAACTACTCCAGAATCTAAAGAGATTTAAAAATTATCAATACTGCATCCACTATTTCTGGGACTACTGCCTTAAGTACTCTGGGATGCAGCCAATCCGGCCCTGGGGATTTATCGGCCTTTAACCCATTCAATTTACCCAACACCACTTCCCGGCTAACCTGGATTTCACTCAGTTCCTCCATCTCATTTGACCCACGGTCCCCTGCTATTTCCAGCAGATTATTTATGTCTTCCTTAGTGAAGACGGAACCAAAGTAGTTATTCAATTGGTCTGCCATGTCCTTGTTACCCATGATCAATTCACCTGTTTCTGACTGCAAGGTACCTACATTTGTTTTAACTAATCTCTTTCTCTTCACATATCTATAGCAACTTTTGCAGTCTGTTTTTATGTTCCTGGCCAGTTTTCTTTCATAATCTATTTTCCCTTTCCTAATTAAGCCCTTTGTCCTACTCTGCTGGACTCTGAATTTCTCCCAGTCCTCTGATAGGCTGCTTTTTCTGGCTAATTTGTACGCTTCATCTTTTGTTTTTGATACTATCCCTGATTTCTCTTGTTATCCACGGATGCACTACCTTCCCTGATTTATTATTTTGCCAAACTGGGATGAACAATTGTTGTAGTTCATCCATGTAGCCTTTAAATGCCTTCCATTGCATATCCACCGTCAACTGCCAGTCAAACATGAAACAGTACAGCACAGGAATGGGCTCTTCAGCCTACAATGTCTGTGCCGAACATGAAACCAGTTTAAACCGATCTCATCTGCCTCTACATGATCCATATCCCTCTATTCCCTGCACTCCAATGTCCCGATCTAAAAACCTCTTAAACGCCACTATCATATGCTTCCACCACTATCACTGGCAATTCATTTCAGACCCCCCCCCACCCTCAGTGAAAAAAACATACCCATTAAATTTTCTCCCTCTCATGTCATAGCTAGTGTATGCCCTATTGTGTTGCCACCCTGGGAAAAATGTTCTGATTGTCTACCCTATCCATGCCTCACCTCATTTTACATACTTCTATCATGTCTCCCCTCAACCTCCAACGTTTCAAAGAGAATAATTCAAGTCTACCCAACGTCCCTGTAGCTGAAACCTTCTAATCCAGACAGCATTCTGGTGAACCTCCTACGCACCAGACCTCAAGGGGTGCAGTGATCTAAGCAGACCACCTCCTTCCCAACCACAGACAGGCAATTATAGGACACATGCCTTCCTTAGCTGGGACATAGTTTATAGAAGTAGGGTGGTTACAGTACAACTTAATAAAACATTGGTCCCACCACGACTGCGGTTGTGGGTACAGTTCTGGTCACCACACTGTAGGAAGGATGTCATTGCGATGGCGAGGGTGCAGAGGAGATTCACCAGGATATCTTGCCAGGGGATGTTGCATTGTGCCACAATGTAGAAATTGTACCACAGAATTCTGAGGTCCCTACCTCCAAGATATGCTCTGCCCAAGTTCCTCGGTGACAAGATGCAGACTCAAAATTGTCATTACCGAAGTAAAAAGAAATTCAGTTTTCTATCACAGTGCACTGAGAGAACACTGTTATGCAACTGAATTAATGGCACAACAGTTGTGTGGTGGGAGATTAGGTGTGGATCTGCACCTATTTAGACTAGAGATACAGCACGGAAATAGGTCCTTTGGCCCACTGAGTCGGTGCCGACCAGCGATCCCCATACACTAACACGATTCTACACTTTAGGGGCAATATTCAATTTATACAATCAAATTAACCTCCAAACCTGTACATCTGTGGAGGGTGGGAAGAAACCGGAGAAAGCCCATGCGGTCACAGGGAGAACACACAAACTCCGAACAGACAGCCTCTCCAGCCAGGATCGAATCCAAGTCTTTGGTGCCGTAAGGCAGCAACTCTACCGCTGCACCTTTGTGCCGATCTATTTACGAAAATGTAGCCTGAACTTGAGGGACTGAGCTATAGGAGAGGTTGAGCAGGCTACGACTTTATTTCATGGAGTGCAAGTGAATGAGAGCTGATCTCATAGAGGTGTATAAGATCGAGTAAATGCACAGAGTCCTTTGCCCAGAGTAGAGGAATCGAGAACCAGAGGGCATAGCTTTAAGGTGAGGAAGAAAAGATTTAATAGGAACTTGAGGGGTAACTTCTTTTCGCAAATAGTGGTGGGCATATGGAACGAGCTGCCAAAAGAGGTAGCTGAAGCAGGTACAATGAAAAAATCTAAGAGACATTTGGACTGGTCCATGGATGGGAAAGGTTTAGAGGGATACGAGCCAAGCTCAGGCAAGTGGGAGTAGTGTAGATGGGACGTTGGTCGGCATGGGAAATTGGGCTAAAGGGCCTGTTTCCATTTTATGACCTCTTAAATGCATGCAAATCCAGGATGAAGAAAGAACATCATCAATTCGTTAATGCATCTTGGTCCATCAGTCCCAAGTCATTAGCAGGGCTCCATGATGCAATCTTACACACAAGCAATAAAGATGTTTGCAGAGCAATGGAATTCTCTGTGAGAATGTCAGAAAATTATTTTCATCAGATCCGGCCGGTTCATTCCACATTCAGCAGTGCTTTCACGAATATCCCCACATCTGAATTTCCCTTGTTGACTATGCTCAGAGCAACCTCAGCTTTTTTTTGTCCCCTAGCTGAAACTGACCGAGACATTGACTGAAAACCTGAGGCCAAAAATCAAAAGCTTCTTTCCAATTCAGACTGATTGTAACAGATAACACTTGAGGTAAATGCACCATGACATTTGGAATGTAATTGACAATACAACAGTTCAAACTTGGTGTGGTCAAAGAAACCATTATCATTGTTCGTGGATGAGGTACAAAAAGTCTAATGTTTCGGGTTAGCTTACTTTGGTTTAGAGATACTGCGTGGAAGATGGCCCTTTGGCCCACTGAGTCCGTGCTGACCAACGATCACCCATTCACACTAGTTCTATCCGACAGTGGCCAATTCACCTACAGACCCGCACATCTTTGGGATGTGGGAGGAAACCAAGGCACCCGGAGTAAACCCACACGGTCATTCTGGATCACCCATCAAATTTTATTTCCTTGTGGCTTTTTTTTACATTTCCAAAAATAAACTTTATTCAGCATTTTAAAAAAATATCCAACATGAGAACTGTCCAAAAACTCTTCAGATATTCTCTACATCCATTAATTGTCAGTTTAAGTGGCTTTCTAATAGTTTATTCCAACTTGATGGCTTGCTTTATTAGTTCATATGTTCCAGGAGCAGAATTGGGCTGTGCAGCCCATCAAGTCTACTTCACTATTCAATCATGGCTGATCTATCTTTCCCTCTCAACTCCATTCTCAGGCCTTCTCCCCATAACCCCCGACACCCATACTAATCAAGAATCTATCAACCTCCACCTTAAAATATTCATTTACGGTCTCCACAATCGTCAGTGGAAATAAATTCCACAGATTCACCACCCTCTGTCTTAAGATATTCCTTCTCATCTCCTTTCTAAAGGTACATCATTTTAATCCGAGGCTGTGGCCACTGGTCCTAGACTCTCCCACTGGTGGAAACATCCTTTCCACATTCACTCTATCCTCGCCATTAACTCTTTAGTAAGTTTCAATCATGTCCTGCCTCATCCTTCCAAACTCCAGCGAGTACAAGCCCAGAGCCGTAAAACACTCATCATATGTTAACCCAATCATCCCACAGATCATTCTCGTAAACCTCCTCTGGACCCTCTCTAGCGTCAGCACATCCTTCCGCAGATATGGGGCCCAAATCATGTCCGGCGAAGACATTGTGGGGCAAAGGGCCTGTTTCTGTGCCATACAGTTCTATGCTCCAAACAGTGTTTTTAAAGCTCCTTTGCTTGGGGGAGATAAGTGGAGCAATGTTGTGCAGTTTTCACGAGCAACACGCAGGGCTGCTTGGGTTTACGATTCTGGCCGTGCTGATACTTTGGACATTGTATGCTCCCCTACAGTCTCGACATTAACTCACACATGCTCCCCGTTTATCCTGAGTGGGAGAAATAATGTCTACCTCGATGTCCTTGCTAGTCTGTGCTTGCATTAGTAAAACATGCGATAGCATTATGCGTTAACACTTTAAATAACTCAAGTGTAATCATTGATAGTCTTTCTACTGACTGCCCAGCACACAAGCTTCACACTGTACCTTGGTACACGTGACAATAAACTAAACTAAACTAATCCCATTGCAGCCAATTATAGCCTAATTCAATCCAAAGCAAATTTATTCCTAATGTGATGATATAATCACAAATTTTGCTACTGTTGGATTGCATTAATCAAAACAATGCAGATCAAAAATTTACACGTGAATAAAAAATAACTTTTTAAAGTGTGCTGCACCTTATTATCTTCCCTGTATCAGATTAATTATGTTGCTATTATCCCATTACCATATATTCTGCAACATTCTGTTCTTTCATCATCACGTAAGGTGCCTTTGGGCTTTATTTACAGGTAATTAGGAGGCACATCACGCACTGTCTGCCCCCAATCCTGATACGGTTACAAACCATCCTCAAGCTCTAATTTACCAACTGGAGTTGTACGTGTTCATTCATACTTTCTTTCCTGTTGATAGGCACAAAGTGCCGGAGTAACTCAGCAGGTCCGGCGGCATCTCTGGAGAAAAGGAATAGGTGACGTTTCGGGTCGAGACCCTTCTCAGACTGAATGATGGAGGTGGGATCAGTGTAAATGGTCGACACAAGTCTCATCAACCGTTCACCAAAGTTAAGAAAAAAGTAATACTAAATAAAGTAAACTCCACAAGAGGTCATGATAGTTATAAAAGGGTTGGCATCGGGGGAATGATCTCCCAGTATTGAGGACTGTCGTTATCCAGATAGCACTATAGAGATCCCTGCTTTCCAGTGTTGCCAATTTAATTTAGTTTAGTTCAGAGAAACAGCATGGAAATAACCCCTCCAGCCCATGGAGTCCACACAGACCAGCGATCACCCATTCACACGAGTTCTATGTTATCTCACTTTTCCATTCACTCCCTGCACACATGGGGACATTTTTCTGGAGGCCCATTAACCAATTGAGTTGGAATGTGGGAGGAAACTGGAGCACCCAGAGAAAACTGACTCGGGGAGAACGTGCAAACTCCATGCAGACAGCACCCATCGTCTGGATTGAACCCGGGTCTCTGGCGCCATAAGGCAGCAACTCTACCGTTACATCACAGTTCCACCGCAAAGTTTAGCTTAGAGGCACAGAATGGAAACAGGCCCTTCAGCCCACTGAGTCCACGTCAACCATTGATCACCCGTTCACACTAGTTCCACGCTGAATACTTGGTGCTCCCAAGAGTTGAACATTGAGCATTACAGGTGGGTGATATTGTTGCTACATGTTTACCGCTTCAGTGAACTGTCTTTGGACTGTCGAGCTTGGTGTTGGGTGGCTGACAACAATGGGAAAGCATATCAGAGCAAAATGGTCATCTTCAAACACAACCAAAGGATTATAATTTGGTAGTTAGCCAAGCTAAAGATCTGAGAAGGCTGTCCAAAGAAGCAGCTTCCGAGGAATGCAGATGAGAAACTTCTGTAGCATGGTGCATTTTGCACATGTGGAATAAGTATGTGGGTTCGAGCTGAGTGTTAGCATTCCTTCTTCATGCTGAAGAGGTGTAGTTTAGTTTCAGTTTAATTTAATTTAGTTTGGTTTAGTTCAATTTAGATAAACAGCATGGAAACAGGCCCATCGGCCCACCGAGTCCGTGCCGGCCAGTGTTCCCCATATGTTCACACTATCCGAAACACATTCAGGACAATGTACATTTATACCAAGCCAAATAAACTCCAAACCTGTGTGTATGTCTTTGGAGTATGGGAGGAAACTGAACACCTTTGGAGAGAAACCCACGCAGGTCAAGGGGAGAATGTACGAACATCATACAGACAGCACCCGTAGTCGGGGTTGAACCCGGGTCTCTGGCACTGTAAGCGCTGTATGGCAGCAACTCTACAACTTTAGTTTAGCTTAGTTTAGTTTAGACATACAGCATGGAAACAGATTCAAACATTCCTCATTGTCATAGACTCATACAACACAAAACAAATCCTTCAACCCTCAATATTCAGGCTAACCATCAATTTATACTGATTTCCATTTACCAGCACTTGGTTCATAGTCTTCTGCACACTGGCTATATGTTCCTCTCTGTAAAATGAGAACAAAACATAGAGCCATACAACAATGCAGCAGGGCCACCATGTTTGTTCCAAATATGAATCCAAGTTAAACTAATCCCCTCTGCCTGCACGTGATCCATATCTCTCTATTCTCTGGGTATCCATGTACCGAAGCAAAAGGCTCTTAAACACCACTGTCGTATATACCTCCACCACCAGACCTGGCAACATATTCCAAGCACCCAGTACAAAATTCTCTCACAGGTAAGAGTAGACTCAAAGTTACTCTCACAGGTTAGAGTACTTTCACAGGTTAGAGTACTCTTAGGTGCTCTCACAGGTAAGAGTAGACTCAAAGTTACTCTCACAGGTACTCTCATGGGTAAGAGTACTATCACAGATTAGAGTACTCCAGTAGGTACTATCACAGGTATGTACTCACAGGTACTCTCACAGATAATAGTACTCTCAGATACTCTGACAGGTAAGAGTACTCTCATAGGTACTCTCACAGGTATGACTGCTGGTGCTGAAAACACCAACTCTTGCGCTGTGCCACTGTGTCATCCAGACGACATAAACACTGTTCTGATGAAAAGCTGTTTGCGGCACAGTGGCGCTGCAGGTGGAGTTGCTGCCTCACAGCGTCAGCACCGGTGATCACAGTTCCTGCCCCAAACTCATCCTGCCGGTCTAATCATGCATTACCACCTAATATACACACATTAAATGCATTGCACCCACTTCTTATTCCCCACTCATTTCCTTCATCCCCAACTACAATATTGCATTCATGGAAGATTCTGCAACAAATTCATAATCAAGAAGAAATGTCTGGAAATATTACGTCAGATATAAATTATTGAACTTAATCCCTCCCTTAACCACCTCCAGTTTAAATTCCAGTTGGAATATTTTGGAGGACCGAGAAACCAAGAACCAAGAACAGACATTTGGACAGGTACATGGATTGGATATGTTTTGGTGGATATGGGCCAAACACAGGCAGGTGGGACTAGTGTAGAAAGGGCATGTTGGTTGGCAAGGGCAGGTTGGGATGAAAATCCTGTTTGTTTCTATATACATAGACTGATCAAGGCTGTATAACTATGACTCAAAGGAATGTCCATTTAGAAAGGAGATGAGGAGGAATTTATTTAGCCAGAAGGCAGTGAATCTTTGGAATCCATTGCCACAGATGTGTCAAGTCATTGGGTATTTGTAAAGTAGAGATTGACAAGTTCTTGTTTAGTAAGAGTGTCAAGGGTTATGGGACGAAGGCAGGAGAATGGGGCTGAGAGGGAAAGGTAGATCAGCCATGATTGAATGGTGGAGTAGACTTGATGGGCCAAATGGTCTAAGTCTGCTGTGGCTTGTGACCACATAATTGGATATCCCAGGATTGGCTCACAGTGAACCACTGACCAGGATCACCCCAGAGCAAGGTGCTCAAACAGGGCTCAAAATGAGCCATTGGGTCATACAGCACAGAAACAGGCCCTTCAGCCCACCGAAGCCTTGCCGACCAGCAGGGACTTACACCGCACCTGGAGTTCCACCTGCACCTTGGGAGAAAAAGTCAAAAGATTTCTAACTCGAGTGCAGATCAGCAAACCGTGGCAAATCACACTGGCATCATGTGCAATCAGTATAATCATGGAAACAAAGTGTGACACAGTCATTCATCCACAGTGGGACAGATCTTGAATGTGCAATCAGGCAAAGTGGATGATAACAGGTTGACAGCTGGAGATTTCACACTGCTCTCCTGATCTTTATTTCCAATCAAATCATTGGAAAATCAGTAATGGCGTGAAGCAGGTTGCCAATTCGCAATCATTAATTTGCTACCCTACACTTCCAAAATCGACTCCAATCGGCTTAGCGGTTGCACAGATATTTACAATGTAAATAATATATCAGGTAATGAGATTTTCTGATCGACTACCCACTTATGTTCCCAGGTGTGTTCTTCATGGTGTGCTTCTGCTGGAACATCTCACATTATCACTTTGATTTGTCCTGGATTACCAGTGCCTGGGACAATTGATTTGATGTGGCAACTTAGTCAAATGTTGCTTGCTTGCTAGGAAACTAAGTGTTGACAAAATGTCACAGGGCAGGTTGGAATTTTCTGTTAGACATTATTATTACATGACAGGAGCGACATGTGGCCAGAGTTGTGGAGCAATGCAATGGGTTTCCATGGGAATAGAGACCTACATCATCCACTGTGCTGTATTAAAAACATTCTCTGCTAGTTATCCACAGAAGCTAGCTGCTAGCTTTGTTAAAAAAAACAATAGCTAAAAGACATATGTGTAGGAAGAAACTGCAGATACTGTTTTTCCTCTGAGGATAGACACAACATACTGGAGCAACTCAGCAGGACAGGCAGCATCTCTGTATAGAAGGAATGGGTGACGTTTCGGGTCGAGACCCTTCCGAAGTGTCACCCATCCACTCTATCCCATTGAGTTACTGCAGCATTTTGTGCCTATCTTTGCCAAAAAACATATGTTAAATTGACCATTGGTGAAGAAACTGAGCCATCATAATTTGTCTGCTGACCTTGAACACTACCTTGTGTTTTTTTTAAAAATACATTATATCTAGCAAAGAGCAACATGAACTGTTGAACTGTTTTATCGTATTGGCCAAAAACAATGTATCTACTATCAAAGCCAAAATAAAATAGGCTCTTCAGAAATTCACAATACACTGATATATATATATCTATATATGTATGAAGCAATTGATGACCAATCTGATCAAACAATAGACAATTTTACAGAAGTCAATTAACCTGCAAACCTGTAAGTCTTTGAAGTGGGGGAAGAAACCTGAGCATGCGGAGAAAACCCATGCAGGTCACGGGGAGAAAGTACAAACTCCATACAGACAGCACCCTTCGTCAGGATTGAACCCAGGTCTCTGGCACTGTAAGGCAGCAACTCTACTATTGGGCTGGTGGAATAAGGAGGCAGAACCATCAATATCTTTTCTCACATTAGTCTGTTGATATTCATGTCTGTTGGACGGATAGATTATTTTAAAATTCCGATAGTACATTTGGACTTAATTAAAACAGTAATTGTAACTAATTGCAGAACAGACAAAATAATCCATAATTTGTCCAGTGATGGATAACTGTCCTATATGACTTTTCATAGTTGGAGCTGTGTGACCTTAACCTCTTTTCTGCTACTATAATTCCTGAAAATGATTTGAACCTTGTATCTGGAAGAAGTAAAAATGTTCAAGGCCCACAAAGCAGTACGACTAATGTTGCTTCAGTAGATTTTTGCACATACATTTTTAACTGAAATTTCCAGTAACACATTGTTCCCTTTGAACAGTGAATATCACATAATACAATCCACTTTAAGGTTAGGTGTCTTTGAAACCTTCCTGGCAGAGTATGTTTGCTTGTGATCCTCTGAACATTTACCTTGGAGCTTGTTGAAATTTTCCCTTAAGTTCCTTCAATTCATGAGACAAAAATCATGCCCAGAAAATATCAGATTGATGCAATCCTCCATTTTCTCCCAACTATGATTCTACCATTTTATATTAATCTTATGTTCCATGTTTTCACAGGAGGGAGAGTAGGGATGTTTCCACTAATGGGAGAGTCCAGGACATGGGGCACAGCCTCGGAATAAAAGTATGTACCTTTAGAAATGAATCTGTGGGGTTCAATGCCGCAGACAGTTGTGGAGGCCAAGTCAATGGGTATTGTTAAAGCGGAGATTGGCAGATTCTTGATTAGTAAGGGTGTCAAAGGTTAAGGGGAGAAGGCAAGAGAATGGGGTTGAGAGGGAAAGATAGATCAGCCATCATTGTATGGCGGAGTAGACTTGATGGGACAAATGGCCTAATTCTGCTCCTGTGACAAGAACGTATGGACACTTGTTTGCTCTCAATCAGATGCATAGTGCAGCATCTCTTTGGTGTCAGTTAATTAGTCTACAGTTGACCCAGAATTAGCTCATCCTGTTCAATGTTTTGACCTTTCTCACATTAAGATGGCTTCATTTAGTTCAGTTTAGAGATATAGCACAAAATCAGGACCTTTGGTTCACCAAGTCCACGTCAAACACCGATCGCCCGTTCTCATTAGTTCTAAGTTATCCCACTTTCTCATCCACCCCTACAAATGAGGGGCAGTTTCCAAAAGCCAATTAACCTGGGTACCCGCATAGAATAAATGCACAGTCTTATACCCAGAGTAGGGGGATACAAAAACATGGGTTAAAAGTGAGAGGGGAGAGATTTAATAGGAGCCTGAGGGGCAACATTTTCACTCAGAGGGTGGTGGGTATATGTAATGAGTTGCCATTGGAAGTTGCTGAAGCAGGTGCTGTACAATAACAATATTTAAAATACACTTGGACAAGTACATGGATAGGAAAAGATTAGAGGGATATGGACCAAACGTAAGCAAATGGGACTAGCTTAGATGGGGCACCTTGATTGGCATGGGCAGGTTGGGCTGAAGGGCCTGTTAGAGTGCTGTATGACTATGATAGTCTATGCCACTGAAACAGTTGAATATAATTCTGGCTCAAATCAGATTAGAATATGAAATTATATTAAGATTTTATCAGCAATAAAAATTGAGATATTTAGTGCTCTGCACAGAAGGCCTGTGACTGACCCTTAATACAGATAAATGTTACACAAAATACCTGCCTGAGCTTTTCACCTTTAGATGTTCAAAACTAACTGGAGGATAAAGGAACAAAGGTTCAAACTATTAGAAGAAAACTGTCAGAATGCTATCCAGAGAGTTTCATTGAAAACTATTTGTAGACACAAGGCCATTTTTAGCAGAGCAGCAGAAGTAAAACCCATTGAGTTGTTTAAGATATGGTTGAATGTTGTGACTCAGGGTGATGCTATGATAAAGAAGTGGAGGCAACCGTTACTATTAGACCTTAAGACCATAAGACCCATCGTGTCTGCTCCGCCATTCGATCATGGCTGATCCGTCTTTCCCTCTCAACCCCATTTTCCTGCATTCTCCCCATAACCCCTGACACCCATTCCAATCAAGAACCTATCAAGTCTGAGGATAGGGTCCTACCTGAAATGTCACCTATTTCGTTTCTCCAGAGATGCCGACTGACCCGCTGAGTTACTCCAGTTTTGTGTGTCTATCTTCAGTATAAACTAGTATCTGCAGTCCTTCCAACATGTCTAAGTTATTAATTTCCCCTTTAAAAATACCCAAAGATTTGGCCTCTGCAGCTGTTGGTGGCAATGAATTCCATAGATTCACCACCCTCTGGCTAAAGAAATTCCTCCTCATCTCCATTCTGAGGCTGTGCCCATCAGGTCTAGACTTTCCCACGAGTGAAAACACCCTCTCCACATTGTTAGATGGTTCAGATGAATTAATGACCAATTAACCTTTAGTTATTAGAAGCACAGTCACAGAGTCATATAGTTACCACCTCCCAAAAACCCCTGTTGTAGGAGGCGGAACGGTGGTGCAGCAGTAGAGTTGCTGCCTTGCAGCGCCAGGGACCCGGGTTTGATCCTGACTCCGGGTGCTGTCTGTATGGAGTTTGTACGTTTTCCCTGTGACTGCGGGGGTTTTCTTCGGGTCCTCTAGCTTCCTCCCACACTCCAAAGATGTGCAGGTTTGTAGGTTAATTGGCTTCTGTTTGTCCCTAGTGTGTAGGATGGTGCTAGTGTGTGGGGTAATCAAGGTCGGCGAAGACTCGGTAGGCCGAATGCCTGTTTCCGCGCTGTATCTCTAAACTCTAAAGTTTGAGAATGTCCTTATATCAGCAGATGTGTGCACTAAGATGTGTTATTCTATGATATTTATGAAAGCATTTATTGGAATTGTTGCTCTGAAACTCATCTGACCAGCTCAAGACTATTTTTATTAGCCATTACGTTGTATAAGTTTAATTAGCAAGATAAATTATTTGGCATTTTCCAAATCTGAGTGTGGCAAATTAACATTTAATGATCCCATTAAGGAACTTTGATTGCATGACCATAATGCGCATTGGACAGATGAAGTAGAAGGATCACAATTCCACTTTGAGAAGCACAATTAAATTGTCTTCCCTCCCTTGAATACAATGAACGTGAAAATAAAAATCCTGAGTCTTAGTTTAGTTTAGTTGAGAGATGCAGCGCGGAAACAGGCCCTTCAACCCACCGAGTCCAACCCATGCAGGTTCTGTGAAGACCCAAGTGTTAATTACAAACAAATCAATGTGTCTGCTCCAGGCCTTATCATCAGCTCAGCATTAACACTGATCTCGTGTGACCTCAGATGCGAATCCCTCTTGCCTTGAGATTTGGTAATAGTTGTTGGTTATTTATATATCCATTTAAAGAAGAGAGATTACGTAATAGAGATAGACAATAGGCAATACGTGCAGGAGTAGGCCATTCAACCCTTCGAGCCAGCACCACCATTCAATGTGATCATGGCTGATCATCCACAATCAGTACCCTGTTCCTGCCTTCCCCCCATATCCCCTGACTCCGCTATTTTTAAAAGCCCTATCTAGCTCTCTCGTGAAAGTATCCAGAGAACTGGCCTCCACCACCCTCTGAGGAAGATAATTCCACAGACTCACAACTCTCTGTGTGAAAAAGTGTTTCCTCATCTCCATTCTAAATGCCTTATCCCTTATTCTTAAACTGTGGCCCCTGGTTCTGGACTCCATGGTTGAAAGCTTCAAATTGCAGAAGGATGTGGAAGCTTTGGAGTGGGTTCTGAAGAGGTTTGTTCTTTGGGCAAGCACTTGGATTTGGTAATTGAAGGTGACTGGTTATAAAGCAGAGATACCAGAGGCCTAGTAGAACCCTTCACTTTGATACTTGACCAAGAATCGCTTTGTGGCAGAGGTAGTTGCTACCAGTCTGAAGAAGGGCCTCGACCCGAAACATCGCCTATTCCTTTATCTCCAGAGATGCTGCCTGACCCACTGAGTTACTCCAGCATTTTGTGTCTATCTTCGGTATAAACCATCATCTCCAATTCCTTTCTGCACATTTAGTTGCTGCCAGGTCGTACGAAGGAAAGTCATAATAAACGGCAAATCACCCAACCCTGGTTTGTGAAGTGTTTGAATTATGAAGCATTTTGGCCTTCTATTACGATAATGGATATGTTTAAGTCTATCGTTTTCAGAAACATACATGTTAATTTATTAGGATAAGCACCCTTCAGGTGTTCAACCCTTAAATGCTTTGTGCAAAATTATTTGGCAATATTTCTTAAGAATGAATGCGAGCATGAATAATTCAAATAGCAGCTCATAAGCACTCATTTGCATTATGTTTGAGATGAGTGCACTGAATTGCTTGAGCAGAAACCATGTATAATGTGCTTGACAATTGATTTGTTCGGGGAAAATGTTTAGATATTAATTTTCTTTTTGTTTGCTTCAATGAAAGCAAGGAGCTGATGGGTCTTAGTTCTTGCTACTGTATCATCACACACAGTCAATGTGAAAAGTGCCATTGTCTCGAATGAGCATTAATAATATTTGGTTTTAGTTTGAGATACAGTGTGGAAACAGGAACATCAGCCCAGCAAGTCCATGCCGGCCAGGGATCATCCGTACACTAGTTCTATCCCGTACACTGGGAGCAATTTACAGAAGCCGATTAACTTCCAAACCTGTACGTCTTTGGATTGTGGGAAGAAACCATAGCACCTGGAGAAAACCCATGTAGGCACAGGGAGAATGTGCAAACTCCGTACAGACAGCACCCGTAGTCAGGATCGAACCTGGGCGCCGTAAGGCAGAAACTCCACCGCAACATCACTGTGCTGCCCTAGTTCAGAAATTATATCGAGCAGTTCAGTACAGGAACAGGCCCTTCAGCTCACAACGCCCGTGAAAAAACTTGATGCCGTTAAATTAATCTCTTTTGCTTGCTTGTGACCCATATCATTCTGTACCCCGCTGTTACATGTGCCTATCCAAACGCCTCCTAAATGCCACCACCGTATTTGCCTCCACCACTACCCCTGGCAGAATGCTCGAGGCACGCACCACTATCTCTGTAAAAAGACCTTGTTTGCATTAAACATTGCCTATCCCCTTAAACCTTTGTCCTCTAGTCTTGCGATCACATTGTTCCTCGCCAATATCAGGGAACCACCTTGCCGGAGGTCATCTGTAGCTGGACCTAATTTGTCCAGGACTATTTTTGCTTCCAGTTCCTCTTCCACCCATACAAATAGTCTGAAGAAGGACCCGACATGTCCATTTTCTCCAGAGATGCTGCTTGATCCGCTGAGTTACTCCAGGATTTTGTGTTCATCTGAATAAAAAACAGATTGTCTACCCTATCAATGCCTCTCAAAATTTTACAATGAGAAAAATTATTACAAAATGCTGGAACACTCAGCAGTGTAGGCAACATCTGGAGAGAAATTGAGTTTCGCTTAGATAATGGAATCGGAATTTGACTGCAGATTTCTAAACGCCATCAATTTTAGGAAAGGAACTGCAGATGCTGGGTTACACTGGAGATAGACATGAAATGCTGGAGTAACTCAGTAGTAGGTCAGGCAGCATCTCTGCAGAAAAGGAATCGGTGACGTTTCGGGTTGAGACCCTTCTTCAGAATGAGAGTCACAGGAGAGGGAAACTAGAGATATGAAAAGGTTCAGAACAAATCAGACCCGATGACCCAGGAAGGGTGGAGCCCACAATGGTCCATAGTTGGCTGTGGAGGTGATAACGGATAGATACAAACAGTGAAACTGGTAGGATGATGACGGACGGGGAGGGATGGAGCGAGAGGGAATGCAAGGGTTACTTGAAGTTTGAGAAGTCAATGTTCATACCACTGGGTTGTAAGATGCCCAAGTGAAATATGAGGTGCTGATACTCCAATTTGCGTGTGACCCCACTCTGACAATGGAGAAAGCCCAGGACAGAAAGGTCAGTGTGGGAATGGGAAGGGGAGCTAAAATGTTTGGCAACCGGGAGATCATTGTTACCTTTGTACCTTTAGTTCAAATATACAACCAAGAATCTCGATCCCCTTATGTTTTCAGAAAGCCTTTACCCAAACAGCAAACACACAGCCTTTATCCAAGACAATCGTTCAATAAGATAAATTAGTGAACAACAAATATATACAGAAAGAAGGAGCTGCTTTGGATTCACTTCCAGGTTAATCAGGGAAAAGGAATTGAGAATTATTTTCCAAAATAGGTACACAAATGTGATTTATAACTTCTGAGGATTCTCATTGATCTATCTACATGTCAAACCAAAGTGAGATTAGATAGGTTAGTATTCCTTCTCATTTTGGTTTGTGTGTTCTCATACCACGTCTTGGCTCCAGATTGGATCGCAGAATCAATAGTAAATGCTCCTTGGAATTGAATTCAATCTCTACTTTGTGGATGTGTTGTCATTCAGACTTGCTGTGTTTCTATTAAGAACAGTGCAATGCTAGAACAGTGATCAATCTTTGATTATGGCAGCATAAAAATAGCAATTGGGAGCAAAATCAGGGGGAAAGTTGTGGCAAAGCCTTCCTTCCAAGCAGATGTGTGGATAATAATTCTTCAATACATGTCAAACAGAGTACAGAAACGAAGAACTGCAGATGCTGGTTAATACACAAGGGACACAAGCTACTGGAGTAACTCAGCAGGACAAGCGGCATTTCTGGAGAACAAGAGGACGTGATGTTTTGGATCGAGACCCTTCTTTGTTCTACATTTTGTTACTTAGCATCTGCAGTTATTTGTTTCTAAATTTTGAGTCTGATGAAGGGTCTCGACCTGAAATGTCACCTACCCATGTTCTCCAGAGATGCTGCCTGACCCCTTGAGTTACTCCAGCAGACGGAGTATATTGCGCTTCAAGATCAGTTTCCATTCAGTCATTGATCTGTCTTAGTGGTCAATGATATGCCAATTTCTTAAGATCAAACTAAAATGAAAGAACATCTTATTAGTTCCACTGTTTGCATCCTTGTATCCTTTCATCATCACCTCTTCCCCAGTCAACAATGGGCCATTGTGGGCTCCACCTTTCCTTGGTCATCTGTTGCCAGCCCTAATTTGTTCTGGCCCTTTCCTACCTCCCCACCCTCTACTTTCAGTCTGAAGAAGGGTTCTGACGCACAACATCATCCATCATTTTGATCTGGAGATGCTGCCTGACCCGCTGAGTTTCTCCAACACTCTGTGTCTGTCTTCAGTATAAACCAGCTTCTGCAGTTCCTTCCTACAGAAAATAAAGAATGGTCTGGCAAACAATGTGCCCCTAGAAAGAAGAACCCAAATTGAAATAAGCAAGTAAATGATCTCAAATGTCCTTCTTGAATTCCCCTGCAGTCAAAAGGTGTTACTGATCCTTAAAGCATCAACAAACAGAATTATTTAATACATCAAGGAGTGGTGCTGTAAATACCGCGTAAATCGCAGTGACAACAAATGCAATAAAGAAGTAGCAATTCTCCGAAGAAGAAAAGACACAAAGTGCTGGAGTAACTCAACAAGTCTGGCAGCATCTTTTCAGTTTAGTTTAGATATACAGCATGGAAACAGGCCCTTCACCCCACTGACATCGCATCGACCAGTGATCACCCCGTACACTTGGTCTCTCCTCCACACTAGGGACAATTTAGCAAAGCCACTTAATCTAAAGACTTGTACGTCTTTGGAGTGTGATAGGAAACTGGAGCAACCAGAGAAAACCAACACAGTCACGGGGAGAACGCCCAAACTACATATGGACAGCACCCATCGTCAGGATTGAACTCTGGCACTGTAAGGCAGTAACTCTACTGCTGTGCCACAGATTTGCCATCTCTGAAGAACATGGATAGGGTGACAATCCTTCAGTCTGAAGAAAGTTCCTGACCTGAAACATCACCCATCCATGTTCTCCAGAGATGCTGCCTAACCTGATGAGTTAGTCCAGCACTATGTGACTTTTTTTGTAAACCAGCATCTACAGTTCCCGGTTTCTCCACTAACTGTGAAAAGTGGTGCTGAAGATAATGCACAACCTGTTTTCAATGAAACTGGCCAGTACTAGTACCTCAAGACTTTCAAAGAGCTTGGAGAGATTTGAATATTTACCCACTTACTGTTTCCACAAGTGAAAACTTCTGCAAAGAATGTCTTCATTCCTACTGCTCCATCACTTCCCTCTCCTTTCTCCAATAAAGATACTCAGAGATGAAGGCAAACAACTTCAGAAAACATTCCCTGGTATGACTTTACTTTAGTATGTAGATTTTAGACATTAGCAGTACAGAAACAGGCCCTTCAGACCACCCAGGTCCGCGCCAACCATCGATCACCCTGCACACTAGTTGTATCTTGCACACTAGGGGCAATTTACAGAAGCCAATTAACCTACAAACCCACATTTCTTTGGTGTGTGGGAGGAACTCAGAGCACCCGGAGAAAACCCGTGCCACTGTGCCGCCCCAAGTACGCTTCCGTTTCTCTGCTCTCACCTAGGTATCAGTGCCCTGGTTAATAAGCGCAGCACTTTGTGGGATTAAACTAACTCGCCGGTAGAACCGAGGAACAATGATCAACAAGTGCAAGAAGTTGAAGTTCAGCTGCAGAAGATCAGCTTTGATGTTAATAAATGGTGCAGCTGATCCGAAGGGCAAGTGAGGGCTTATCCTCCTGTTATTTGGTTTGTTCTGACAAATGACAAACTTGGGTCCCAGTACAATCACTCAGATGAGGTCTGAATACAATAACTGGCTGCAAAAGTCAGGCAGCATTGCTGGTGATTGTACACTACGGCCCTCCCTAATGAACAATGCATCCTAGGCTCGCTTCAAGCAAAAGGCCAACAGGGCAATGACACTGTCCAGTCAGACTCGAGTGCGCCTTTTCCCAGGGTCACTGTTGCAGAAATTAGATCGTCTTCCTGAGGATGAACCCAAGGAAAGCAGCTGGCCCAGATGGAGTCCCCCCTGGCTGTGTCCTTCGGAACTGCGTAGGCCAGCTAGTGGGAGTGCTCACGGACATCTGTAATCTCTCCATACTCTGAGATACCCACCTGCTTCAAGAAGACCACCATCCCAGTGCCAAAGAAAACCAAATTCTCATGCCTTAGTGACTACCATCCAGTCGCCTTCACTTCCACCATCATGAAGTGATTCAAGAGGCTGGTTATGCAACACATCCAGCCTACCAAGTGGAAGGTACACAAAAATGCTGGAGAACCTCAGCAGGTGCAGCAGCATCTATGGAGCGAAGGAAATAGGCGACGTTTCGGGCCGAAACCCTTCTTCAGCCTACCAAGTGGCCTTGATCTACTGCAGTTCACTACCACCACAACAGGTCCACGGCATATGCCATCTTCCTGGCCCTACACTCATCCCTGGAATACCTGCATGAGAAGGAGACCTATGTCAGACTGCTGGTCATAGACTACAGCTCTGCTTTCAATACTATTATCCAATCCAAGTTAATCTCTAAACTCGTGGAACTTAGAGGGACACTCCTCTCCTCCACATCCTGATGAACAGACCTCAATCAGCGAGGATAGGTGACAAATCATCTTCTTGGATAATCCTCAACACTGGTGCCCCAAAAGGATGTTTTCTCAGCTCCATTCAATACTCCTTATACACCCATGACTGTGCAGCCAAATACCAAACCAACTCAATCTACATTTGCAAACAACACCACCGTAGTGTGCCGGATATGATGAGATGGAGTACAGGAAGGAGATTGACAACCTCCTAACCTGTTGGCAAAACTACAACCTGTCCCTCAATGCCAACAAGACAAAGGATGATTGAACTCAGGAAACAAAGCGGTACACATACATTGATGGCGCTGTCACGTGGAGGTCAAAAGCATCAAATTCTTTGGAATAATATCACCAGCAATTTGTCCTAGACCAGTTACATTGAAGAGATGGCCAAGTAAGCACACCAATACCTCTACTTCCTTCAAAACCGTAGAAGGTTTGGCATGTCCCCAACAACCCTCACTAACTTCTACAGATGAGCTGTAAAAAGCATTTTATCAGGAAGCATTGCAGCAGGATTCAGGAACAGCTCCATCCAAGACTGCAAAAAATTGCAGCGTTTTCGATATAGCCCATCATGCCTAGCAACCTCCCTTCCATGGATTCCATCTACACTTCATGCTGCCTCACAAAGGACACCATCATTTTTTTTTTTTGTTTTGTTTATTTTATTAGAAGTTAATACAGTACAAAACAGTACAGTGGAACCTAATTTTAGGTGGCAACTATGTCATACCGTAATCCATTCTATGTACAACCTCTAGTTTTATGTTATGAAAAGGAAGTAAGCAAGACAAGAAAAAGAAAACAATAGAAAGAGGAAAAAGTGGAAAAATAGATGGTAGAGAAGAGAAAAACGTGAGGTGTGTCTATAAAAAAGAAAAAAGAAAAAGAAAAAGTGGAAAGTAGAAATAGCAGAGAAGGCCCCTTAAAAGAGAAATGAGACTCCGACTAATAGATAAATATGACCAATTCTTAAGGAGTTGGTCTCCTTTCATCGACTTTTTGGAATCACGTGATGCAGCGGTACCGTAAAGATTGCTGATTTCAGTTCATGACGCGGATAGATCTACATCTCCGAATAAAGATTTGAAAAATTCTCTTTTAAGGACACCATCATAATCGAGGATCAGTCTCACCCCAGCCAATCCCTCTTTTCCCCTCTTCCATCAGGCAAGAGGAATAAAAGTTTGAAAACACATGTCTCCTGAATCAGGACAGACACAAAGAGCTGGAGTAACTCAGCGGGTCAGGCAGCATCTCTGGAGAAAATGAATAGGTGACATTTCGTACAGAGAGCAAGGGAAAAGGGAATGTGGGATGTAGATGGTACTTAGGACGTATGAAAGGAAGATCAGTAGAAAGTAATGATAATCAAGGAAATGCAGAGCCCACCATAGTCCATTGTTGGCTGTGGGGACAGTTTCTTCCCAGATATTATCAGGCAACTGAACTGTTCCCATATCAGCGAGAGTACAGTCCTGACCTCCATCTACCTCGTTGGAAATCTCTGAGCTATCTTTAATCGGACTTTACTGGAATTTATCTTGTATTAAATTATATACATTTCCTCCTGTATCTGCACACGGTGGACAGCTTGATTGTAATCATGCATAGTAATTTTGTGGACTGGATAGCACCCAACAAAAAAGCTTTCCACCGTACCTCGGTAAACATGACAATAATAAACTAATGCTTGGATATGTAACACCAACTATGTTCGGTAAATTATTATCAATTCATATTTTGTGCAAATCTGTGTATTAATATCTTGCAATTAACATTAAAATACCGCATCATTAAACAACCAACTGACTCATTATGCAATTCGTCTTATTTGAAAAGCCTTAACATTTCCAGTTAAATATTTTTCATGATGTGAGGCTGTTAGACAGGATGGAAATGAGCCACTGTGAATTTGCAGATGTGGCCATTTCTGTGGAGCTTTTAGTGGTAGAAACAAAATGCTGGAGTCAAGGGCCTGTCCCACGAGCACGAGCTGCATGCGGCAAGTGCGACCTAAAGGGCCGGTCCCATCAGCATGCGCCTGCATGCGGCAAGCGTGACCTAACGTGGTCGCTTGAACCGTAAGGCATGCAGCAAGCGCGACCAAACCAGAAGCGGGAACTGCGCGGAAGTCGAATGAGTGACACGGCGTCGAGGCGGCTGCGGGTCGGCAGGCCGTTGCCGCTAGGAATTTTTAAACACGGTCAGTTTTTTGGAGCCCTGCGCGATGTTGGGACC
Source organism: Leucoraja erinaceus (assembly GCF_028641065.1). Classification (NCBI taxonomy): domain Eukaryota; kingdom Metazoa; phylum Chordata; class Chondrichthyes; order Rajiformes; family Rajidae; genus Leucoraja; species Leucoraja erinaceus. The sequence goes on from NC_073381.1 coordinate 87,913,483, forward strand.
AGCTCCGCACAACTCCATACGGCTCCGGCGATCGAAGTGGGACCGGTCCCGCGAGGCCGTACGGCTCAAGCGACCACGTTAGGTCGCGCTTGCCGCATGCAGGCGCTTGCTGGTGGGACCAGCACTTTAGGTCGCGCTTGCCGCATGCAGGTCGCATGCTCGTGGGACAGATAACTCAGCGGGACAGGCAGCATCTCTGGAGAGTAGGAATGGGTGAGGTTTCAGGTCGAGACTGAAGAAGGGATTCGACCCGAAACTTCACCCATTCCTTCTCTCCAGAGATGCTGCCTGTCCAGCTGAGTTACTCCAGCATCCTGTGTGTATCTTTGATTTGAACAAGCATCTGCAATTCTATCCAATGAGCTCTAAGTGGTTTCAGTCAGGCCAGTGGGGCAACAAGAGCACCTTCAGCTGAAGAAAAGAGCACAAAGGTAGTCAATGTTCAAGGTTTGAGCTACTCTGTGGCCATTATTTACTTTAGAGATACAGTACGGAAACAAGCTCTTCGGCCCACTGAGTCTGCGCTGACCAGCGATCACCCACGACACACTAGGACCAATTTACAGTTTTTACCGAAGCCAATTAACCTCCAAACCTACACGTTTTTGGCGTGTGAGAGGAAACCAGAGAACATGAAGAAAATCCACAGGGAGAACGTGCAAACTCCAGACAGACAGCACCCAAGGTCAGGATCAAACCTGGAAACAGGCCCGTTGGCCTAATTCGTCCATGCTGACCAACATGCCCCATCCAAGCTAGTCCAATTTGCCTGTGGTTGGCCCATATCTCTCTCAGCCTTTCCCATCAATGTACCTGTCCTAATTATCTTTTGAATGCTATTATAGAATCTGCCTCGATTACTTCCCAGAAACAAAGTTTTTCACTGCATCTCAGTACAGATCAAAGATTATAGAGCTCCTCTATAATCTTTGGTGCAGATGGCAAACTTAAAGCAATATTAATACCATGGTTACATTCCTCAGAAATCTCGCATTACAGAAAGTGCCATTATAGTTGAACAGAATGTAATTGCCTTTAAAGCACAAATTTAAACAGATTTTCCCAACCAACCTTGCAATAACCAATGCAGCACGTATAATGCAAATTGAGTTCCCTAATCCATCAATTTGGTTTCAGAGCTACAGCGTGAAAACAGGCCCTTTGATCCACCAAGTCTGCGCGGACCAGCAATTACCCATGCACCAGTTCTATCCAACACACTATGGACAATTTACAGTGGCCAATTAACCTACAGACCTGCACGTCTTTGAGATGTGCGAAGAAACCAGAAAAAACCCACGTGGTCACAGGGAGAACGTACAAACTCCATACAGACTGCAGAGGACCAAACCCGGGCCTCTGGCACTGTCACTCGACCGCTGCGCCACAGTGCCGTTATAACACGTCATGGAAACGTGTTTTCACATAACTAACTGTACCCAAGGTTTATTTTTCTCTCGGCCCAGAACAGAACTATAAAATAAATGTGGGGATGTAGTTTAGCACCTGTGTGATTGCATCGACAGGCAAAAGGCTAAATCTTTCAGGCGAGGAAATGGGAACTTTAATTAATAAATCAATAAGCTAGAAACATTTAATTACCATTCAGATTGGTCAGGGACAGCCTGAAAACCAGTTAAAAATATTCACAACAACGCGTTAATCAAGCTGGATAAAGGCTGATGGATTTCATTGATTGACTCCTCCAATTAACTTTGCACTTCGACCCTGTTGGCTTATTTGAAGCAAAATCAAATGTTCCGTAATAAACCATTTTGCAATTTAGTGGAAAATTGAATGTTTATATGTATTATTATGTATTGGATACAAAATGAATGAATATAATTTTTAATCTCATTTTTCAAATTTTGTCAACAAATAATGTTGAAGAGCATTTGGTTATTGAATGGTACTGGAGATTATTCAACTCAGCGTGCTTTTACTGGGTATTTAGAAGAGTTGTGCAATTAATCCTGCTCCCCTGCTGCTGTTCCACAGCCTGTATTTTCTCCAAATATTTTTGTTGAATGCGAATACCACAGGATGTTTCTACCACCAGACTTTCCCAGATCACAACAACTCACTCAATAAAGAAATTCTCACCTCCGGCAATATAACCAGTGCCACACCCCAGATACAGTGGGATGCATTTTATCGGGATGCATCTCTGCCCGGTTTGGGAATCCTGGTCCATCCAAGACCGCATGAAATTGCAGAGAATTGTGGACGTAGCCCAGACCATTACGCAAACTTCACGCTGCCTCGGCAAGGCCACCAGCATAATCAAGGACCAGTCTCACCCCTTTCACTCCCTCTTCCCTCAGGCATGAGGAAGACGTTTGAAAATGCTCATCTCCAGATTCAAGGGCAATTTCTTCCCAGCTGTTATCAGGCTATCAGGCAGAAGACATATGCAGCTGTGGAGCAGTACAGACAATGTCCCACCTACTGGAGTGTGACGACGCCCCCCAGTGCAGCCCCCAGGACCTGGCTGAACCGACCCGACCAGCTGTGACCTGCGCCAGATACTGGCAGAACGACATCTGAGATTGCAACGGACTAGAAGAAGATCAGGCAACTGAACCATTCTCTCATCAGCAAGAGTGTGGTCCTGACCTCCTATCTTCTTTATTGTAGATCTTCAAACTATCTTTAATCGGAGTTTATCTTGCACTAAACATTATTCCTTTTAGGCTGTATCTGTACACAGTGGTTGGTTGTAATAATGTATAGCCTTTTCGCTCACTGGATAGCACGCTACAAAAAGCTTTTCATTGTATCTTGCTTTCTATGACAATAATAAATAAAATTAAACAATGGTAAGTCATCTACCTTGCCTTGTACCTAACCATAAACTAAAAGACCTACTCTTTCATAAGTTTGATGCAAGATTTGTGCTTTTAGTATCTAGGTTTGTGTTATGCATGTCAAGCTTTTTGTAAAATTAGAATAAACTGCATTTTTTGAAGGAGCACAAGGGGTCAGGCAGCATCTATGGAGGGAAGGACAATCAAAGCTTCAGGTCGAGATCCTTCCTCTCGTCTGATGAAGTGCATACTCAGTCCAGATGAAGGGTCTCAAGAGGCAGATGCAAAACTTCTACACTCAATACCCTGACCGATGAAGGCCAACGTGCCAAAAGCCTTCTTAACCAAAGGCTTTGCTGAGTTTGGTGCTGGAGCTGAGAAAGGGCTGGGGGCATTAATTCATGCAGCCTGACACAGTTACGATCATTACAAAGCAAGTGGATGGACAATTTTTGTATTCTACATTCTACATTGTAACAATCCTAATTATTGACTGGTGCTACTTCTAAATAAACACCATGGTGTAGTTCATAGGGCTGCTATCTCATAGCTCCAGTGCCCTCAGGTCCTCAATGCTGTTTCTGTGAAATCTCTGTGTATGTAAAATCATGAGTGACATAGATAGAGCGAAGTCAGAACCATTTTTCCCAGGGACAAAAAAACATCAAATACTAAAGGTCATAAGTTAATGGTGAGAGGGGCAAAGTTTAAAGGATGCTACGTTTTTTAACCCAAAGGATGATGAACGCATGGAGCACATGGTTGAGGCAGATACGACAGCGGTATTTAAGAGACTTTGTGATAGGTATGTGGATATGCAAGGAATGGAGAGATAGAGATTATATTCAGGCAGATAAGAGTTGGTTTGGGCATCATGTTCACCAGAGACATTATGGGCCAAAGGGCTTGTTCCTGTGCTGTACTGTTCTATGTTTAATGTTCTCCCTGTGACAGTATGTGTTTCTTCTTAGTGCTCTTGCTTCCACCCAAAAACCAAAGATGTGATGGTTGATAGATTAATTGGCCATTGTAAATTGCCTCTCGTCTGGTGGGTGGTGGGAAAACCTGTTTAATGGTTGCCACAGACTTGATGGGTTGAAGGGCCTGTTTCAGTGCTGTATGATTCTTTGAACTGAAGTAACAGATGAATATTTGATTTTCATCTCTTGTAATTTTGCCTAATTGGATATGCAATGTGAAGAAGGCATGGAGAAAAGAGCATTTGCTGACAATTTCAAACAGGAAGAGGGAGACAACAAGAACAACATATTGGCATGGATGCACACGAACCTCATTCAAGCCTTTGCTCAAGTTATCCGTCTTCATATCAGACCAGGGCAGCATGGTGGCACTGTGGGAAAATTGCTGCCTCCCAGCGGCAGAAGCCCGAGTCCAGTCCTGACTGCAGGTGCTGTCAGTACAGAGTTTGTACATTCTCCCCATGACCACGCGGGCTTTCCCCTAGTGCTCCAGTTGCCTTGCACACTCCAAAGACACACAGGTTTGGAGGATAATTGGCTAATATTTCAGTAAAAACTATAAATTGCCACTGGTGTGTAGTGTGTGTGAGTAATAGCTGGTTGGCGCAGACTGAGGGCGCCGAAGGACCTATTGCCTGCTGTATCTCTAAACTAAACTGAAGCAGTGACAGTGAAGACTAACAGGCAACTTAATGGTGATGGCATTCCAGTTAACTCCAACTAACCAGCTTTACCAAGCGCACAGTCCCATCTACTTGTTTTTTTAAAAACACAGCTAAATAGTATTGTAATTCGCAGTGGGTCAGAAACTACCAGTCAAGTCAAGTAATGAGGTAGAACACAAGAGCATCAACGGAGAAAATCATTTTTAAATGTGTCTAACATAAGGATTATTATAGGTACATTTAAGCACCCCTCCCTTCTGTAGGATGGATGGGAAGATTCAAAGAATTAATGTTGAACATGAAATTCTAAACAATAAGAGTTTATAGTAAACTTTAAAATTTGATGCCTCTGGGCCTGTACTCGCTGGAGTTTAGAAGGATGGGGGGGGGGGGTGTGGGGGAACCTCACTGAAATTTACCGAATAGTGAAAGGCCTGGATAGAGTGAATGTGGAGACAATTTTTCCAGTTACTGATGAGAGAGTCTAGGACCAGAGGGCACAGCCTCAGAATAAAAGGAAATTTAGAAAGATGGAATTTCTTTAGAGGGTGGTGAATCTGTGAAATTCATTTACACAGATGGTGGTGGAGGACGTCATTGGGTATTTTTTTAACGTAGAGATTGACAGGTTCTTGATTAGTAAGGGTGTCAAACGTTATGTGGAGAAGGTATGAGAATGGGGTTGAGAGGGAAAGTCAGATCGAATTGGTGGAGTGGACTCGATGGGCTGAATGACCAAATTCTTCTCCAATGACTAATGAACATGAATACAGAGCAATGTGTAGGAAGCTGATGCATGATTCAGATGTTTGAAGTGCGGGAAATATAAATAATGTCAAATGACAGTTACTTTATTTGAAGCCAGCTTAAACCACAGTCACGGAGGCAGCGAATTGGGAGTAATAAATATGCCTGAAATGTTGCTTTCAGGCATATCAGCTATTAGCACTGCAAGAATGGATGAAATGGGAGCAGGATCAGATTCATGGGCAAGATCCATCATTCATCAAGATTAGGATTGATCTTCTTCCTCAGTGGCATTTTCAATGGTTCAAAGATACTTAATTGTCATGTACACTTAGGCACGTTGAAATTCCTCTTATTGCGTGCAGTTCAGTATAAATCTCACTAAATATAATCTCAATCTTACTTTAGTACGAGAGCGTAAGTATAGAGTGGCACGGTGGTGCAGCAATTGAGTTACTGTCTTACAGCGCCAGAGACGTGGGTTCGATAAAATTGTAAAAATGTCCCTAGTATATAAGATCGTATACAGGGGTGATCGCTGGTCCGCACGAACTTGGTGGGCTGAAGGCCTTGTTTACACTAGGTATCTCGAAAGTCTAAATAGTAGATTACACTGAGAGAGCACACAAGAGTCACCTCATTTCCAAAACCTTTTTGTGTGATTCAGGTCCAAAGTTGTTAAAATGTAGGCAAAAATGTAATGACAGTAAATGCAGATACGAATTTAAACCATCTTTCTACTTTTAAAAACTGTGTGTGTGTGTGTGTGTGTGAGTGTGTGTGTGTGTGTGTGTGTGTGTGTGTGTGTGTGTGTGTGTGTGTGTGTGTGTGTGTGTGTGTGTGTGGGTGTGGGTGTGTGGGTGTGTGTGTGTGTGTGCATGTCATTGTTTTTTTCTCCCTTTGATTCATTACTCTGCCAAAACCAGCAAAAACACCGGTTTTTACCATTTCGCTAGCCATTTCGCTAGCAATTTGACTTTTACATTAGCTGATCCACTCATTAAATTTAGTCATTTTTCTGTACACATTTATAATAAAATCCTTTCCCCCCCCCACCACTGACTCATTTTTTCGCCTCACGCTGGCCACCTTCTCATCGCGTGCCGCCCGGCGCTCCTCCACTTCCCCCCCGGCCCGGCCCGGCTCTGTCATGCTGGCCGAAGCCACATATCGGCTGGTTCCCCGCTGCTTTTCGCCGTCCTCGCTGGCGGCCCGCTGGCTCACTCACCATCACGCCCGCCCGCCCACTCCACCCTCCCCCACCCCATACTCAGGGTCTGAAGCGCCGAGGATGTGAGGCCATGGAGCTGAGGCTCACTCTGAGGCTGACGGCTGATGGGCGGCCCTACCCCTCTCCTCCCTCCCTTCTCAATATAATATTAATTGGGTTGGTTAGTGTGTGTGTGTGTGTGTATATGAGGGTTGGTTAGTGTGTGCGTGTGTGTGAGAGGTTGGTTAGTGTGTGTGTGTGTATATGAGGGGTGGTTAGTGTGTGCGTGTTTGTGAGAGGTTGGTTAGTGTGTGTGTATATGAGGGGTGGTTAGTGTGTGTGTGACGCCTCAGGCCGCCCCCTCCCCTCACAAACGCGCATTGTGGGAACAGCCTGCACTTGGTCTAGTGGAGTCTAAAAATGTGGGCATATCCTTCACTTTCAGAAATGTAGCAACACCAGGTAAGAGCTTCAGTGGAGGATAGGTTATAATGACAGAGTAGCGGAGAATACAAATCATTACATTTAAAATTGATGTTTAGTGTGCTGTTTCACCAGTTAAGTATTCAATTTGTTCTTTGCCAACCCACAGCTAAGAGATCAAGTGCATAACTATTGGCAAGAAGTGTTTGCTTAATATAGCAAATTGCACTTGGTGTGAAGTGTTTCTATTTTACAAGATGTGCAGGTAATGGACCTGTCCCACTTCGGCGACTTTTTAGGCGACTGCAGGAGACTATGCCGTCGCCACATGTACGCGGGTGGTTGCCGGGGAGACGCCTTCATGGTCGTGAGGAGTTCCCACATTTTGGGAACTAGTCGCGGCCTCATGTTGAAATATTAGCGGCAACTAGAACGAAGCTGCCATGGAGAGTAGCGAGAATTCTCGTGCCGTAGGTGGGTCGCCAGGAGGACCTAGTGTGTTGCCAGGAGGTTGAATGTTCTCGTACATTGTAGCCGGTGCTGACCGGGGAATTTCATTGGCTCATTGGGAAACAAAAGGTAAGCAGGCGTTTTCAGAACCAAGGATAGCCGACCGGGAATGTTAATGTCCGCCGAGCTTCACAGCCATGTATCTCTGGCTTCTTAAAATTGGTCTCCACTCCTTCTCCCCCCCTCCCCCCCTCTCTCTCTTAAAGGACTTATCGTACACTGTGCTAGCCGTCTTAACTACAGCGCCAACCTTCCTGTTCATCGCGGTGTGTGTCTGTATCACCTTGGCTTTGTACCGTGTGAATTTCAGACAGCGCTCCCCCCGCTTGCCCTGGCCCACGCCTTTGCAGTGTGTGTGTGTGTGTGTGTCTGTGTGTGTGTCTGTGCCTGTGTCTGTGTCTGTGTCTGTGTGTGTGTTCCGCTCTGACAGATGTCGTTCCAGTCGCCGGTTTTTCAGGCAGCTGTCGTCAACTTGACAGTCGCCAGCTGAAAACCCCGTAAGTGGGACAGGCCCATTACTCTACTTTTCATCCATGACCTTTGTGTGCCACGTTATAAGTCATTTAAACGTACAAACAGCGTAGAAACAGGCCCTCAACTCATCTTACCCAAGCCGACCAACATGCCCATCAACACTAGTCCCACTTGCCTGCACTTGGCCCATATCCCTCTAAATCTACCCTGTCCATGCAGCTGTCTAAATTTTGCAAAAATGTTATGATAGTAATTGCCTCAACTACTTCTTCCAGCAACTCGTTCCATACACCTACCACCTTCTGCGTAAAATAAATTACACCTCCGGCTCCTAATAAATCTTTCCTCCAACATCTTAAACCTATGTCCTCTGATTTTCGATTCCCCTACTCTGAGAGAAAGTGCATTTATCCCATCAACTCCTCATTATTTTGTACACAATCGTGCACTATGTTATACCAGTGCTCCTGTGGAATTTTCCCATTTATAGTTCATAGAAACATAGAAACATAGAAATTAGGTGCAGGCCTTCGAGCCTGCACCGCCATTCAATATGATCATGGCTGATCATCCAACAGTATCCAATCCCTGCCTTCTCTCCATACCCCCTGATCCCTTTAGCCACAAGGGCCACATCTAACTCCCTCTTAAATATAGCCAATGAACTGGCCTCTGGCCTTCTGTGGCAGAGAATTCCACAGATTCACCACTCTATGTTTTTCTCATCTCGATTTTAAAGGATTTCCCCCTTATCCTTAAACTGTGACCCCTTGTCCTGGACTTCCCCAACATCAGGAACAATCTTCCTGCATCTAGCCTGTCCTACCCCTTAAGAAATTTGTAAGTTTCTATAAGATCCCCCCTCAATCTTCTAAACTCTAGCGAGTACAAGCCAAGTCTATCCAGTCTTTCTTCATATGAAAGTCCTGACATCCCAGGAATCAGTCTGGTGAATCTTCTCTGTACTCCCTCTATGGCAAGAATGTATTTCCTCAGATTTGGAGACTAAAACTGTACACAATACTCCAGGTGTGGTCTCACCAAGACCCTGTACAACTGCAGTAGAACCTCCGTGCTCCTATACTCAAATCCTTTTGCTATGAATGCTAACATACCATTCGCTTTCTTCACTGCCTGCTGCACCTGCATGCCTACTTTCAATGACTGGTGTACTATGACACCCAGGTCTCGTTGCATCTCCCCTTTTCCTAATCGGCCACCATTTAGATAATAGTCTACTTTCCTGTTTTTGCCACCAAAGTGGATAACCTCACATTTATCCACATTATACTGCATCTGCCATGCATTTTCCCACTCATCCAGCCTATCCAAGTCACCTTGCAGCCTCCTAGCATCCTTCTCACAGCTAACACTGCCCAGCTTCGTGTCATCCGCAAACTTGGAGATGTTGCATTCAATTCCCTCGTCCAAATCATTAATATATATTGTAAATAGCTGGGGTCCCAGCGCTGAGCCTTGTGGTACCCCACTAGCCACTCCCTGACATTCTGAAAAGGACCCGTTTACTCCTACTCTTTGCTTCCTGTTTGCTCGCCTGTTCTCTATCCACATCAATACTGAACCCCCAATACCGTGTGCTTTAAGTTTGTATACTAATCTCTTGTGGGACCTTGTCGAATGCCTTCTGAAAGTCCAGATATAACACATCCACTGGTTCTCCCTTATCCACTCTACTAGTTACATCCTCGAAAAATTCTATAAGATTCGTCAGACATGATTTTCCTTTCATAAATCCATGCTGACTTTGTCCAATGAATTCACCACTTTCCAAATGTGCTGCTATCCCATCTTTAATAACTGACTCTAGCAGTTTCCCCACTACCGATGTTAGACTAACTGGTTTGTAATTCCCCGTTTTCTCTCTCCCTCCCTTTTTAAAAAGTGGGGTTACATTAGCTACCCTCCAATCTTCAGGAACTACTCCAGAATCTAAAGAGTTTTGAAAAATTATCACTAATGCATCCACTTAACATGTCTTAATATGTGATAACAAAGAAATGCAAGAACTGGAAGAACATTTGACTAACTTTCAAGAGAAAATTTGGATATGTAAAAAGAAGCAAACATTGCAAGCTGTGTGAGAAAGAGTGAGGTTTTTGTAACATATTGGATGATTCTTTTCTAGAACCCACGGAAATATATTAGTCAAATAATAACCTTCTGTGTGGTACAATTTCAAGGGCTGTATCTGAAGTGTTCCAAACAAACTGTGTAGGAAGGAACTGCAGATGCTGGTTTTCACTGAAGATAGACACAAAATGGCAGAGTAACTCAGCAGGTCAAGCAGTATCTCTGGATAAAAGGAATAGGAGACATTTCGGGTCGAACCCTTTCTTCAAAAGATAGTACCTGTCTCAAATACCTCCCCTGGCAGCTTGTTTTATATACCTACCACCCTTTACATTAAAATGTTGCCCTTCAGGTTCCTATTAAATCTTTCCCCTGTCACCTTAAACCTATGTCCTCTGATTCTTGATTTCCCTACTCTACATAAAAGATTCTGCATTTACCCTATCAATTCCTGTGATGATCCTATACAGATTATTATTGGTGTAAACATGGTGGGCTGAAGGGCCTGTTCGTATGCGGGAGTGTTCTATGTTCTGTGTAAGTCAGGATACATCAAGGTATCGATAACTGCATATGCAATCAGATAATAAATGGTGGACACTAGATTTCCAGGCACTATATAATCACAATTTTATGCACAAAAAAGGCAAATGCACATTTGTACAGGAGAGTGTGGTTTATCTTGGATTAAAATTTGCACAGCACAGTGGCATTGCTGTAGGGTTGCTGCCTAACAGCGGCAGTGGCTAATGTTACAATCTAGAAACAAAGAATGGCAGATGTTGGTATACATCAACAAACACAAAGCGCTGGAGTAATCTGAAGAAAGGCGGCACAGTGGCGTAGTGGTAGAGTTGCTGCCTGACAACGACAGAGACCGTTGTTCGATCCTGACTACGTGTGCTGTGTGTACATTCTCCTTGTGACCGCGTGTGTTGTTTCTGGGTGCTCCAGTTTCCTCCCACACTACAAAGACATGCAGGTTTGTAGGTTAATTAGCTTCGATAAAATTATACATTGTTCCTCGTTTGTAGGATAGTGTTAGTGTACAAGGTGATCGCTGGTCAGCGCAGACTCCGTGGGCCAAAGGGCCTGTTTCTACGCTGCATCTCTGAAGTCTCTAAAGCTAGATGCAACTGGATTGCAACGTCCACAAAAAAAGTTGGAGTAATTGTGAAGCCAATAAAACCTGATAACATTGCAGAAATTAGGTCATTCTCAGGCATGCAACATTAAAAAGCAAGATTTTTTTTGCCAGATCTTGCAACAAGCCCGACGGCATGACATTGGTTGCCGAGGAAGAAAACAATAGAATTGTGCACATAATAACAAAAAACACATGGAAGAATAATCTGGCAAGTGAGTCTTTGGTAGTTCTTTATGTGCGATGAAGTTGAAATTTATGTGCGATGGTTTGCATTATGGAGTAGATATAATTCAAGCAACACACATTATTTATGTCACATACATTGGCAAAGAGTCAGAGAAACAATGCTTAGTTTGAAAAATAGGAATTAGGTCTTTGGAATGAAAATGTTTCATCATTTCCCATTGGGCAGATATTTGACGTTGTTTGTCTAATCGTCGTCCAAATTCATCGACACAAACAATGCCTGTGTTGAGGATACAAAAATGGACAACTAACTTCTCTCAGTAAGATTGTCCTGACCAGAAACGTCACCAATCTATGTTCTCCAGAGATGCTGCCGGACCAGCTGTTTCAGAACAATTCACATGAGACGTGAGTGTCTATCAAACTGTAGCTACTTTATTGGCAATATTCAAACAATACGCATCAGATCGGGGGAGCAATCTATCAAAAGCTTGCTCTGCAGATTCAAAGCATGCAGAATTTTTGTTTAATTTTTGATAGCAAGGTCAGTCACGTACACTTGTTCACATGGTTAATTATTGTGATCCAGCATTCAATAACATTCCGCTGAAAAACAGGCTTCTTTATTTATCTCTGAATATTAGGGGGTCGAAGTGTAGCCTTGAGTTTACTCGGTTGGGTTTAGCAGACTTGTTTTTGACACCATGGCAATGCCAATGGCACCAGGCTCTGGTGGGTAGATTCACTGGAGTCAAGGTTCCCACAGAATGAAGTGCTGCCCATGTTAAAACACAAAATGGACGAACAGCTCATTTCTTCCCACAATTCCCACAGCCGAGTTACCCCCGGTGTGTTCTTTACGGTGAACATCCTGCTGTAAAGAGCAGGAAGGCAAAAGCCAGAAATGTTGCTCATAAGTTATAGGAGCATAATTAGGCCATTCGGCCCATCGAGTCTACTCCGCCATTCCTTCATGGATAATCTATCTTTCCATCAACCCCATTCTCCTGCCTTCTCCCCAAACCCCTGACACCCATACCAATCAAGTACAGTCCCTGTCAATCTGCGCCTTAAATCTACCCAATTACTTCACCACAACAGCCGTCTGTGGCAATGAATTCCACAGATTCACCACCATCTGAGTAAAGAAATACCTCTTCATCTCCTTTCTAAAGGTGCGTCCTTTTATTCTAAGGCTATAGTCTCTGGTCCTAGACTGTCTCACTAATGGAAACACCCTCCCCACATCCACTATATCCAGACATTTCACTATTCAGTAAGTTTCAATCAGGTCCCCCCTCATCTTTCTAAAGTCCAGCGAGTACAGACCCAGCACTGTCAAACACTCATGTGTGAACCCAATCATTCATGGGATAATTCTCGGCTCAAACCTCCGCTGGGACCTTCTCCAAAGGCAGCCTTACTCATCCTTCCTCAGTTACGGAGCCCAAAACTGCTTACAATACTCCGAATACAGTCTCACATGTGCCTTATGAAGCCTTTCTGTATTCCCGTCCTCTCTAAATAAATGCGAGCATTGCATTTGCCTTCCTTACTACTTTCACTGACAGGGATTATATAACACCCATGAAGAACAAGTAGAGATAAGTGCATAAGGTTATTTATTTCTTAATACTAACAGATAATATGTCAAAAGTCAAACAGATTGGGTTCAGTCGTAAAATAGAATGCATTCCCAAAAAAAACAGAGATCAATTTGCTCAGGACGCTGTCAGAACAATTTGAGATAACAGTCCTCAGTTTAATACTGTCATAGAGCAGGGAAACAGGCCCTTTGGCACAACTTGCCCATGCCGACAAAGATGTCCCATCTACAATAATCGCAGCTGCTCACATTTGGCCCATGGCCCTCTAAACATTTCCTATCCATGTATCTGACCAAATATCTTTAAAATTGTGTTTTAATACCTACCTCAACTACCTCCTCTGGCAGCTCATTCCATACACCCACCACCCTCTGTGTGATAAAGTTTCCCCTCTGGATCCTATTAATTCTTTCCCTTCTCTCCTTAAACCTATGTCCTCTGGTTCTTGATTCCCCTATTTTGCACAAAAGACTGTGCATTCACCCTATTTATTCCTCTCATGATCTAATGCATCTCCATAAGATCACCCTTTATCCCCTTGCCCTCCAACGATTAAAGTCCTAGCCTCGCCAACCTCTCCCTTTCGCTCAGGCCCTCAAGTCCTGGCGACATCCTCATAAATCTTCTCTGTACCGTTTCCGGTTTAGCAAAATCTTTCCTATAGCAGGATGACCAAAACTGATTGTCTATTTTTATTTCAGCACTTAATTAATCAAAATGGCATTAAGTACTACATTAATTTCAGTAGTGCAGCGGTAGAGTTGCTGCCTTACAGCACCAGAGACCCGGGTTCGATCCCGACCATGGGTGCTGTCTGTATGAATTTGTCAGTTCTCCCCATGACCACGTGGGTTTTCTCCGGGTGCTCCGGTGTGCTCCCACATTTCAAAGATGTATGAGGTGATCACTGGTCAGTGTGGACTCGGGAAAGCGAAGGGCCTGTTTCCGCACAGTAAGATCTAAAGTCTTACAAAGATGCTATAGTTGAATCATGACATATAAATGATTAAACCTTCTGCTACAGACACCAAATTCCACAAGAGGTTTACTCCTCTCCTTTTTAACTGTTAACTATGTACATAAGACTCGGAAGGGTTGAGTTTCGCTGAGACAAGTCTTGAAGTGTGTGTGAAAGAGAAGCAGTTGAGACATACAAAGGGAAGCTGGAGAGATGACTGAAGTGTGCAGTATAAATAAATACCCAGCAATGACAATGAAAATTAAGTGTACTCATAAATCATTTTCCTTCTTGCATAAGATATACATGAGAATATCAATGAATTATATGAACACGAGTGATTTCCAGAGAGTGTGAAACAATATAAAATTCATCTAAATTAACAAGTGAACCTTTCCTCAACTCAAGATCTTTGTACAAAGCCAATAACATAATTTCATAGTCATATACCATGGAAATAGGTCATTTGGCACAACTTGCCAACTGCGCCCCATCTACATGAGTCCCATTTGCCTGCACGGCCCATGTCTCTCTAAACCTGTCCAATCCATGTACCTATCCAAATGTTTTTTAAATGTTGTGATAGTCCCTGCCTCAACTACCTCCTCTGGCAACTTGTTCCCGAAACGTACCACCCTCAATGTGAAAAAGTTGCCCCTCGGGTTCCTATTAATTCTTTCCACTCTCACCTTAACCTTCCTCCTCCGATTCCCTTACATTTACCCGATCTATTCTTCTCATGATCTTATACATTTCTGTAAGCCCACCCCTCATCCTCCTGTGCTCCAGGGAATAAAGTCTTAGCCTGCCAAACCTCTCCCTATAGCTCAGGCCCTTGGGTCCTGGCAACGTCCTCGTGAATCCTCTCTGCACCCTTTCCAGCTTGACAACATCTTTACGATAACAGGGTGACTAAAACAAAAATATTCTTTGAGAAGATCAAAAGTGCAACAACCTACAAACAGCTAAACGTTCTAAATGAGTGCACCTCTGATACTTTCTTTCCTGGAGAGAGAAGGCAGAGTGCTCACAGGGAGAACATACAAACTCCGTACACACAGCACCTGTCGTCAGGATCGAACCTGGTTCCCTGGCGCAGTAAGGCAGCAACTCTAATGCTACAGCCTCGGTGCCAGGTTATCAGTAGCTAAAATATACCCTGGCAGCGCTTCACGTCAGCTAAGTGTGGTAAATTGGTGCATCAACGTGAGCAAAGCCACCAAAGCTGGAGTTCAGGCCAAGAGCTATTCTGCACTGAACCCCATCATATTTTACTCCAACGAAAAGGCTGATAGAGATCTGTTACCATAGCAGCGGATAACAAATATAGTTTATTCCTTGAGGGGAATAAAATAAAAATTAATGAAGCTGTCATCTCAAAAACGTTGGATGTAAAGAGATGGGTTCAGCATTTATGAAGAAATGGGGATATGCAGGCTGAAATATCACGGCACTATGTCCGTGTATGGGAAGACAATATAACAATGGATTATAAAATATAATTATGGAACAAGCTGCCTGAGGAGGAGGAGGCAAGGACTATCACAACATTTCAAAAGCAATTAGACCGCTACATGGATGGGATAGGTTTAGAACACGGGCAGGTGGGACTACTGTAGATGGGACATGTTGGACTGAAAGGCCTGTTTCCACACTGTATGACTCTATAATGACAATACGCCTGTAAAGCCTGATCACAGACAGCACCCATGGTCAGGATCGAACCCGGGTCTCTGGTGCTGTGCCACTGTACCACTGTTAGTTTACTTTAGTTTAGAGATACAGAGCGGAAACAGGCCCTTCGGCCCACCGGGTCCACGTCGACCAGCGATCCCCACACATAAACACCATCCTACACCCACTAGGGACAATTTTTACATTTACCAAGTCAATTAACCTATAAACCTGTACGTCTTTGGAGTGTGGGAGGAAACCGAAGATCTCGGCGAAAACCCACGCAGGTCATGGGGAGAACGTACAAACTCAGTACAGACAGAACCCGTAGTCGGGATCGAACCTGGGTCTCCAGCGTTGCATGCGCTGTAAGGCAGCACCTCTACCGCTGCGCCACCGTGACCGGCTTGTTAATTGAATCCACAGTTCACTTGTTAATTCAGAAGAATCTTATATTGTTTCACACTCTGGAATACACTCATGTTCACATAATTCATTGATATTCTCATGTATATCTTATGCAAGAATTAAAATGATTCATGAGTACACCTAATTTTTGTTGTCTCCACAGGGTCATCTCTCTGACATCCCTTCGCCTCATCTGCTTCTCTTTCACTGTAATGTTCAGTTTAGTTTATTGTCACCTGTACAGAGGTATAGTGAAAACCTTCATTGCGAGCTATCGAGTTGGCAGAAAGTCGATACATGGTTACAATCGAGGCTTTACAGTGTATAGATACATGATACGGGAATAATGTTTAGTGCAAGGTAAAGCCAGCAAAATGCGAACAAGGATAGTCCCAGGGTCACCAATGAGGTAGATAATAGTTCAGCATTGCTCTCTAGTTGTGGTAGGATGATTCAGTTGCCTGTTAACAGCTGGGACGAAACTGTCCCTGAATCTGGAGGTGTGCGTTTTTACACTTCTATGCCCTTTTGTCTGGTGGGAAGAGGGGTGAATTTGCCACGGACTTGCTAGTGCCCGCCAGGGGCTCCAACACCAAGACCCGGGGCAGGGCCTTACATCGCCCGGCGTGGCTTTGAGTGGCTGCGGACTTCCTAGTGCCCGCCAGGGGCTCCAACACCAAGACCCGGGGCAGGGCCTTACATCGCCCGGCGTGGCTTTGAGTGGCCGCGGACTTGCTAGCTCGACTTCGGGAGAGGAATGGAGAGCAGGGGAGAGACAAGACTTTGCCTTCCATCACAGTGAGGAGGAGACTCACTGTGATGGATGTTTGTGTAAATTGTGTTGGTGTGTGTCTTGGTTCTTTTCTTGTATGGCTGCAGAAACCAAATTTCGTTTGAACCTCATGTGAGGTTGAAATGACAAATAAAAGGTATTGTATTGTATTGTAGAGGGAGTGGCCATGGTCCTTGATTATGTTCACGTCCTTGAGCCTGAGTGAATCTCAACCCTGTTCCAACTCTTATGTACATAGTTAAAATGGACAGGAGTAAACCTCTTGTGGAATTTGGTATCATTCTGCAGCCAGAAACATGATCTCTCTGCCCTGCCAAGTGATGTGTACAAAGGGAGGGGACTAACATTAACGGGTGCTGGTTAGCAAGTCCAATGTTCACAGCCAGCGCTGCTACAGTGCGTGGAATCCAACAATCCAGGCACCAAAATTGACAGTTGTGCCGCTCACTATGGGCAGAAGCAGAAGCAGAGATGGTCTGACAGATAATACTAGACATAAATGCAATCAAGTCATTGGGGAGCACCCAGAGGAAACCCACGCAGTTACCGCGGGAATGTGCAAACTCCACAAAGACAGCACCCAAGGTCACGATCAAATCTGGATCCCTGGCCCTGTGAAACAGCAACTCTACAAGTAGCGCTAATTCCCACAATTGGTATCCCAAGTAATGTTTTGGAAAATAAGCAATAGATTCATGGTATGCTGTGTCCCTGACTGCAGGCTGCCATGGGAGAGTATTCCTGATGGAAGGCTATAAAATTATGAAAGTTTTGACAGGTTAGATAGTCAGAGTCTTTTTATCCAAGGTAAAAATGGCAAATTCTGGAGGGGAAGTGAAAGGGGATAAGTTTAAAGGAGATGTGCAAGTGTTTTTTGTACACTTAGTGGTACACTGCGGTTACTGTAGAATATATAGGCGACGTTTTGGGTCAGGACACTTCTTTAGATTCATTAGATTGTATTAGAGTAGATTGGAATCACGGTTGGCACGGGCATGCTGTCCCAAGAGTCTGAAGAAGGGTCTCTCAACCCAAAAACGTCATCCATTCCTTCTATCCAGGGATGCTACTTGTTCCGCTATGATACTCCAGCATTTTGTGTCTATCTTCGAGCTCTGCTGCACCTTTCCATGTTTGCAACTGAGGTTGGAAATGTTTGGATTAGGAGATAAACCTGGCAGGGATTCACGTATTAACAGTGAACGGAAAGGAACAGAAAGGAAGAGAACAGAAGCTATGTTTGAAAATGCCCTGGGATTATATTTTGAATAGCTGAACAACCAAAGCAAGGCAATGGGGAATATGCTTAATGGAGGACCATTCTTTGTGCAAGTTGAGTGCTATGTTGACATTGTGATTGTACTTTCAAGAGTATATAATTGGTTGCAAAGAACTTAGTGGCTCCCTGATGTGATTAAATATGCAAGGATCAAGATTTTCTTACTCCAATAAAAGGACAGACTAATTTATGAGAGAGCAGATCTAAAGCCAGCATTTGTCACATGTCAAATTCTACACTTCACATTGCAGGGACCGAATGTTGAAGAACCACATTCAATTCTGAAATAAAGACAAGGCTGTCCAGCAAAATCACAATACTGTGGGCACTTTCCCCGTGTCATCGATTTCATGAATTAATTAATTCACATGTTGCTTTCAGCTCACAACATGCAAACTCTTGTCTTATAGCTGGCAAACTTCACTAGACAATTAAAAAGTGCTCCACAGAATAACTTAGTCTCTGAATGTTTCCTTCAATATTTTACAGTGATGCTGACATTCTTCACTGTTCAGCAGGATCAACCGGCTAATTGAATTAAATTAAAGCAGATCCAAAAGCTAACATCAAACATCGAACAGTGCAGCACAGGAAGAGGCCCTTCAGCCCACAATGTTTGTGCCAAACATGATGCCAAGTTAAGCTGATCTTATCTGCCTGCGCATGATCCTTAACCCCCTATTCCCTTCACTTCCATGTGTCTATCCAAAAGCCTCTTAAACACCACAATTGTATCTGTCTCCACCACCCCTCTTGGCATTGTGTTCCAAGCCCTCACCACTCTCTGTGTAAAAACAAACTTGCCCCACTCATCTCCATTAAACTTTCACCATCTCACCTCATAGCCATGCCATCTAGTGTTGGAATTTTTCACCCTGGGAAATAAGGTGTTTCAGTAGAGGATAAGGTGTTATAACATTTTAGGTTACAGGTTTTGACCAGCCGATAATCTAATCTAAAAATATGTATGGATAATTTTAACCCAGGTTGCCAGGTGGAAAATAAGGCCATAGAGTGAAATCTCATGTTTTTGATATTTCTTTACAACCTGGCAGTAATTATATTTCTTCACAGTGGTGCAGCGGTAGAGTTGCTGCCTCACAGCGCCAGATACCCGGGTTCGATCCTGACCATTGATGCTGTCTGTTCGGAGTTTGTACATTCTCCCCGTGACCGCTTGGGTTTTCACCTGGTGCTTTGGTTTCCTCCCACACTCCAAAGACGTACAGGTTTGTAGGTTAATTGGCTTTTACAAATTGCCCGTGGAAGGGAGTTGGTACAAACTCCGTATGGTCAGGATCGATCCTGGGTCTCTGCCGCTGTAAGGTACCAACTAGACGGCTGCGCCACCGTGCCGCCCTCCATGTTCAAGAACAGTTTCTCCATTAACCATCTGCTATCAGGCTATTAAATCAGCCTGCACCTTACCTCAGCATCGAACAACTATGAGTCTTGTATTATTCAGGTTACATGTATGCTTATTGGATATTTATTTGTAATGTTGTTGCATTAATTGTGTCTGTGAAGCAGCAGTAAGCTAAGAATTTTATTGGTCTTGGTCCCGATGCATAAAGCAATAAAATAATAGAAACATAGAAACATAGAAATTAGGTGCAGGAGTAGGCCATTCGGCCCTTCGAGCCTGCACCGCCATTCAATATGATCATGGCTGATCATCCAACTCAGTATCCTGTACCTGCCTTCTCTCCATACCCCCTGATCCCTTTAGTCACAAGGGTCACATCTAACTCCCTCTTAAATATTGCCAGCATATAAGGGCCTGAGCTAGGGGGACAGGTTGGGCAGGCTTGGAGTTTATTCTTTGGAGTGCAGAAGGATGAGGTGTGATCTGAAAGAGGTGAATAAAATCATGAGTGGATTAGATAGGGTAAATGCACAGTCATTTACCCTGAATAAGGGAATCAGGAAACAGGGAACATAGGTTTAAGTTGAGCGGAAGAAGAGTTAATAGGGAACTGAGAGGCAACCTTTTTCAGAGAGGGTGGTGGGTATATGGAAAAAGCTGCAGAGGCGGGTATTAGTGGTAGGTACTATAACATTGAAAGTACATTTGAACATGGATAGGAGAGGTTTTAGAGGAATATGGGCCAAATGTGGACAGGCACAAGGGCGGATGGTGGCGCAGCGGTTGATTTGCTGCCTTACAGCGCCAGAGACCCGGGTTCGATCCTGACCATGGGTGCCGACTGTATGGAGTTTGTGGCAGCATGGGTTATCTGCAGGTGTTCCGGCTTCCTCCCACATCTCAAAGAAGTATAGGTTTGTAGGTTAATTGGCTTTGGTAAATTGCCCCTAGCATTTCGAATGCAAAACTGGGACACCATGAAACTAGTGTAAAGGAGTGATCGCCGGTTGACACCGGCTTGTTCGACCAAAGGACCTGTTTCAACATTGTATATCTAAAGTCTAAATCTCACTGTAGGTGGAATGAGTTAAAAAAATAATAAGGTGACAATGTCCGTAAGTTTCAGCTCACTGATGCTTATTCGCACCCCATTTGGATGGAAAATATCAAATCGCCTTTTATTGTCTGATGCATTCAGGCATAGGGATTTTTTGAGAAGCTGATGGTGGTGCCAGTGAAGAGGTCAAATAGGAACTGAGTCTTCATGCATAACTGAGCATGCAAGGCAAATCCATCTTCATTGAGCTGCTTAGTTATGCATCTAGCGTCAATCAATGGTTCTGTAATTGCTAAATGTAACCCTAGGATATAGTCAGTGTTATGGGAGCCGACTAGTGTTATAGCACATTGCTGTCAGAATGTTAGATTGCAGTGACAACTTGAATTAAAATAGATATGTAATCTCATAGATTGCAGCTTTTGTACAAGGGACACAAAGACGAGACAACAGGCAAATCAATAAAGGACAATTGCCTATTTTATGTGAAAGGATTCTGTGGATTCTGCATGCTCTCCAGAACTTTGTAAGCAAGTATTCAATGTTATTTTAAAGAACGTGAACATAGTTTAGTTTGCATTTCATAGAGTCAGAGTCATATAGCAAGGACACTCTTAGGCCCATCTTGCTTATGCTGACCAAGATGCACTCGTCCCACCTGCTTGTGCCTGGCCCATATCCCACTAACCCCATCGTATCCATGTACCTATCCAAATGTCTTTTAAATGTTGTTATAGTACCAGCCTCATATACCTCCTCCGGCAGCTCATTCCATCTACCCATCACCCTCTGTGTGAAAAGGTTGTCTCTCATGTTCCTATTAAATCTGTTCACACGCACTTTAAACCAATGCCCTCTGGTTCTTGATTCTCTAACTCTGGGCAAAAGACTAGGCATTTACCCGATCTATTCCTCTCATGATTTTTTACATAAAAGGATCACTCCTCATCCTCCTGCGCCACAAGGAACAAAGTCAAAGCCTGCCCATAGAATCCCTGTAGCTCAGGCCCTCAAGTCCTACAACACCTTCGTAAATGGCTGCCTCGCCTACAGTCTGTCTGTCCCTTCCTTCTTTGTGTTTTAATTGTACGTGTTAAACACGTTGATTTGTTTTTAGTGTTCTTCAGCTTGTTTTATGTGGGGGGGGCTTACTTTTTTTTCTAATCTCTTACCTGGATGGAGATGTGATTTTTTTGTCCATATCGTATCTCCTTCCCCACTGCAGCCTCACATCGAGGAGTTGCCTGCTTTTGCTGGAGACGGATTTTGAGAGTGCCAGGTGCTTGCAGGACCTACCATCGTGGAGCTCCCGATCCCTTTGCCAGGGATTGACTTTGTGGCTCCAACCGTGGGTGCCTGCGGACTTTAACATCATGAAGTTCCCGATCTCTGGTTAGGGACCAACTTTGGGAACCCCAAGCCGCAGGTGCTTCGAGCGCCCCGACGCGAGAACTTTGACCGCTGGCTGTGGGAGCTTCGATCAGCCTGATGGATGGTTCAGCTGCCCCGACCGCGGGAGAATAAAGAGGAAGGAGATTGGACCTTATTGCCTTCCATCACAGTGAGGAATGTGGGGAATCCACTGTGGTGGATGTTTATGTTAACTTTTATTTAGTTGTGAGTCTTGTTGCTTTTTTTTCCATATGGCTGTATGGCAATTCACATATCACTGAACCTTAATTGGTACACGCGACAATAAAAGACCTTTGAAACCTTTGAAATGTTCTTAATTTAGTTTAGAAATACAAGGAAACCAGACCTTTGGCTCACCAAGACCATGCTGACCAATGATCCCCGCACACTTGCACTATCCTACACACTAGGGGAAAAATCTGGGTAAGGCGCTGCCAAAATTTTAGCGCTACGACGTACCGTTTTGGCAAAGATACAATAACACGTACACACACATACACACACACATACATACAAGGCTTGACTTTTAATAGTATACTAGACCAAGTGCAGACCCGTTGGGTCTGCTTCCCCAACGCAGCCGTTACCTATCCGTAGCCCCCATGGGAGATGTGGTCCTCCAACTCAAGCGGCTCAGGAATCAGCAGTGCAGATGTTTTTAAATGGCGTCTTTGATGCGAGATGTGGGCGCCAGCAGCCGTTATGGTCACTGGCCAGTAGGAGGCGACAAAATGAGTGAGTGAGTGGGGGGGGGGGGGGGGGGGGGGGGGGGGGGAAGGATTTGATTAAAAATGTGTACATAAACACAACAAAATTTAATGAGGAGTGGATACTTGGAATGAAAAGTGAAATCTATTCCGAAATGGAAAAAATCAGGGCGTTTGTGGGTCGGGTGTTGTCGTGGCAACAAATCAAAGGCTGGCACCCACAGGCTGGCAACCACAAGTCAGGCAGAAAGCCAGCAGCCAGCTAGCAGGCACACAGTTTAGATAGATAGATAGATAGATAGATAGATAGATAGATAGATAGATAGATATATATATAGATAGATATAGATAGAAGATAGATAGATACTGCCTGGAAATAGCCCATTGACCCACTACCCATCCATCACCTGTTCACACTAGTTCCATGTTATTGCACTTTCTCACCCACTCTTTACACACTAGGAGAATTTATTATGGTTAATTGAACTTCAAGCCTGTACATCTTTGGGATGTGGGAGGAAACTGTAGCACCCGGAGAAAAGCCCATGCTTTAACAGGAAGAACAAGCAAACACCACACAGGCAGCACCGAGGTCAGGATGAAAACCTTGTGATTGCCGCTGTGAGGCAGCATCTCTACCAGCTGCACCACAGTGATGCCCAGCAAAATAATCTTGAAAGTCTGCTCTAGGAACCATTCCATCTGATTCACCTTCCCCTTCTTCTCACATGGGTGCCGAGGACATTGACTACATGAGTTATAAGGCCAGTTATAGAGTCATACAGCATGGAAATGGGCTCTTCGGTCCAACCTATGCATGCAGACAAAGATACCCCATCTACGCTAGTCCCATCTCCCTGCATTTGGCCTAAATCTCTCTTAATGTTTCCTATCCATGCAACCGTCCAAATGTCTTTTACACGTTGTTTTAAATGGACAAAGAGGTGCTCAAATTAGTTTTCCTGCCTTGAAAGTGCCTGCTGTTTTTACGTAGACTGGAGGCTTTCGGAAACACGTTCGAGAGAGGGCAGGCACAGGTTATGATATTTAAATGATTCTCAGTTATTGTGCATCCGGATGACCCAGAGCTCAGGAAATCTGGCAGCGGTAGGACGATATTATTGAGATGAATTATGGATGACTTCTTCTGCTCTTGCACATCAGTCTGCTGCTTAATTGAGCTTAAAGGGAGTGACTCTTCAGAGACCTCTGCAGATGTGACCAATCTTTTAAGCCATTTAAATGCATGGGTGATCTTTATGATCGCCCAATGGACTCAATATCCTGGATGTGTTGGGTAGATTTAGGTTAAGGTTTTAGGTTAAGAGATACTGCGGTTTAGGTTAAGAGATACAGGTTAAGAGATACAGTGCGGAAATAGGTCCTTCGGCCCACCGAGTCCGTGCCAACCAATTATCCCCGCACACTACTACCATTCTACATGCATTTGCTACAATTTACAATTTCACCAAAGCCAATTAACCTACAAACCTGTAAATCTTTGAAATGTGGGAGGAAACTGGGGCACCCGGTGAAAACCCCATGCAGGTCACTGGGGATCGGATAAACACCATAAAGACAGCACCCTTAGTCAGGATCAAATCTGGCGCTGAAAGGCAGCAACTCTACCATTGCGTCACCATGCCACCCTATTGTGGTTGAAATTATGGTTGCTGGGAAACTCTTTTAGGTCAGACTGAAGCCAAAGGCCATGTGACCCCCTCCCTAGCATCCTTCTGGTCAATATACCATCGCCGGAGAACATAATAGACCTAAGAACAATGTTGTATCCAAGGGACATGGGGGCTGCTGTTTATTTTGTTTTGGCTTTACTTTAGACTTTAGAGATACAGCGCGGAAACAGGTCGTTTCACCAACTAAGTATGTGTCCACCAGCATACACTTGTTCTATCCTACACACTAGGGACTATTTACAGTGGCCAATTATCCTACAAACCTGCACGTCTTTGGAGTGTGGGAGGAAACTGGAGCGCCTGGAGAAAACCCACGCGGTCATGGGGAGAACAGATATAAACTTCGCACAGACAGCACCCATAGTTCGAAGGATGAGAGGGAATCTTATTGAAACATATAAGATTATTAAGGGTTTGGACACACTAGAGGAAGGAAACATGTTCCCAATGTTGGGGGAGTCCAGAACCAGGGGCCACAGTTTAGAATAAGGGGTAAGCCATTTAGAACGGAGACAAGGAAACACTTTTTCACACAGAGAGCTGTGAATCTGTGGAATTCTCTGCCTCAGAGGGTGGTGGAGGCCGGTTCTCTGGATACTTTCAAGAGAGAGCTAGATAGGGCTCTTAAAGATAGCGGAGTCAGGGGATATGGGGAGAAGGCAAGAACGGGTACTGATTGTGGATGATTAGCCATGATCACATTGAATCCGAATGGCCTACTCCTGCACCTATTGTCTATTGTCTATAGTCAGGATCAAACCCATGTCTCTGGCGTTGCAAGGCAGCAACTCTACCACTGTGGAACTGTGCCGCCCTGGGACAGGAGGGACAGAGTTTCACAGGCACATGGCTCACCCCTGACTCCCGAGATACAACGCAACATCTTGAGGGCATACCATTCCTTCTCACGGACTTGACGGAATACAGAAGCCTGAAATCACACATTGTCATATTGAGAAGAAGCTATTTTACTACAAAAATCAGGTTCTTTAACTAACCAATAGGCCGATGACTATCAAGCACCTCCCTCGCCTGTTAATCTATCAATCTGTCTTTACTGAACCAGATCTTGCACAAAAAAATATTCCCCTTATCCTGCATCTGCATCCAGTATGTGGCTTGATAATAATCATGTATAGTCTTTCCGCTGACTGAAATGTATGCAACTAAAAAGCTTTTCACTTACCGGGAAAGGTTAGAGAGAAGTGCTGGTGCTTAGAAGAGTTGACCAAGGCAAACAAGAACCAGAGGGGTCTT
This sequence comes from Leucoraja erinaceus, assembly GCF_028641065.1. Taxonomy (NCBI): domain Eukaryota; kingdom Metazoa; phylum Chordata; class Chondrichthyes; order Rajiformes; family Rajidae; genus Leucoraja; species Leucoraja erinaceus. Next base: position 87,938,936 of record NC_073381.1, read on the forward strand.
GACATGATGGATCTAGAGAGGATGTTTAGACTTGTGGGAGAATCTGGAATGAGGGAAGGACTGTCGTCCATATCAATTGTTGCCCATTTAACTCAGGGAAGTGGTTAAACCTTTTTTTTTCCCAGTGCATAGTTAAATCTTTGGAACTCTCTTTTCAAAAGGCTGAGGAAGAAAAGCTCTTGAATATTTTTTTTGAGTCTGGGGTAGATAGATTGCGGACAAGCGAGGGAGAGGAGAAGTGTTTCCGTGGTGCAGGGTAAAGTGGAGTTGAGATTACAAAGCATAGAAAAGGTTTCGGCTCTTTGTCCGAAACATCCATGCCTGAACTTGCTTGTTCCTCTCGTCTGAGTCTACCCATGTCCCTACAAACTATAGACTTGAGAAAAACAACATGGAAACAGGCTCATTGGCCCACAGAGTCCGCGCCGATCAGCAATCACCCCGTACACTAGCACTACCCTATACAATTTCACAAGTTTACCAAAGCCAATTAACCTACAAAGCTGTATGTCTTTGGAGTGTGGGAGGAAACCGGTGCACCCGGAGAAAACCCACACAGTGACAGGGAGAACGTACAAACTCCATACAGACAGCACCTGTAGTCAGGATCGAACCCGGGTCTCTGGTGCTGCAAGGCAGCAACTCTACCGCTGTTTCACTGTGCTGCCATTTCCTATCCATTTGCCCCTAAGTTGTTAATTTGCACATTCCTTTAGGTACCTGATTATTAGCACGGAGCAATAAGCGTGTTCCAGATTCATTGCAGTTCATTTAGTTCAGTTACAATGCTCATTCCAAGACCCTGCAGTAAAAACACTCAACCATATCACATCTTCCAACACCTGTTTAGTAATGGCCCAAGGAAAGCCCAAGGCGGTTACTATTATGATTCCTGACTCCAGGGGATGGTTAGTTGGGATGCCGCTGTAAAGGTGGTACATGTCGAATAGCATCCACAGGTAACTGTTACCCAGTGAACCTTTTGTATTTCAATATGGACAAGAAAAATGTTGGCTTTAAGACAATAAAAGATGATGAATAATACATTTAAAGTGTAGGGCGGCACAGTGAAGTTGCTGCCTCACAGTGCCAGAGAACCGGGTTCGGTCCTGACTACAGGTGCTGTCTGTATGAAGTTTGCACGTTGTCCCTGTGATCACATGGATTTCCTTGGTGCTCCAGTTTTCTAACATCGTCTCAAAGACATGTGGGTTTGCAGGTTAATTTGGCCACTGTAAATCACCCTCTAGTGTGTCGGTTGTGGAAGCGAAAGTGGAATAACACAGTACATGTGACAAGTGATCAATGGTCGATGTGGACTGGATAGCCTGAAGGGCCCCTTCCCACACTCCATCTCGAAATACTAAGTATGCTTTGGAGGATTTCTCAGAAACTTCCACTGCTTGGAGCACCCAATTTTATTCTGTGTAGAAAAAAATATCCGGACAGCTTCATCAAAACATTTTATTTTTGATATATTTTTTGTTTGTGCGAATCACAATTCTTGGAAGAACTCCCTACGGGGGTTCCTTGTAATGAAAGAACTATATGGCAAATCTTTCAAAGGCAAAACCTACAAACAACTTGTCTGCTTTCTCAGTTCATTCAATGGTTTTTATTGTCATGTATGTGAAATTTCACATAGTGACATTTTTGCACTCGTCACCATATTTCGGCATCTTTAACAAGAAAAAGAAAAAGTCCAAAGTCCAGCCCACATGCTGGATGTACTGTAGTGTCTCCCGATCCAGGTAAGCCCAGGTAACCCCAGGCTGCTGCTGGGGCTCCTCCATTGCCCTTGACCGGCTCAGCCCACCAACTGATGTCCCTCCCCTCGCCTGACCACCTCTGTGTCCCAGGAGTGCCTCCTACAACCATCCTTGAAGGCGCTGGAGGTAATACTCTGGTCCCTCTCCTACCGTCCCACTCCTTGCATCTGTTGTCGCCAGCTGTTCCCTCCATCTCTCCGGTCTCTGGGGCTGAGCTCGGCTGCTTCACATCTCCCCTCATGCAGTTGTGTTGCACTTATGCTGCATTGCAAATCCTCAGGTACACATTATGCATGTCTGAATGTATTAATCACATCAGAACACTTACTAAATACATTGTCTTCAAAACATCTTTAATACTAAATGTACAAGAAAACAATCGAGTTTCAGAGCTGACAAAGGTTGACAGGATATTTGCTTTTGATATGCAAGGACCTTCGGGCATTCTTTGGCATAGCTTTATAAAATTTGACATAACCTTTTAAAATTGCAATCTACAAAGCAACTGTGGATTTCAGTCATCAGAGTGCAAGTATTAAATGCATCCTAAGTGCACAAGTACATTGCTGGATGCAGGAGATAGAGAGCTTAGTAACACTGTGTCAAGGCAACAACATCTCTCTCAGTGTCAACAAAACTAATTTGCTGGTCATCGATTTCAGGAAGTGAGGTAGTGTACATGCTCCAGTCTGTATTAACAGTGCTAAAATGGAGATAGTCAAGAGCTTTAACTTCCCAGGTGTAATCATCACCAGCAACTCCCTCTGGACCGCGACATTGATACTATGACCAAGAAAGCACACCATTGCCTCTACTTCCTCAGAAAAGTAACAAGCTCTTGCAAGTCTCACATGCCTCAACAGGCGGAGGTGGTAGAGCAGCTGCCTTACAGCACTAGAGGCCTGGGTTCGATCCTGACTGCGGGTGCTGTCTGTACAGAGTTTGTAAGTTCTCCCGGTGACTGCATGGGTTTCCCCCCCACACTCCAAACATGTGCAAGTTTGTAGGTTAATTGGGTTTGGTAAAATTATAAAATGTCCCTAGTGGGTAGGATAGTGCTGTAGTACAATGGTGATCGCTGGTCGGCGAAGGGCCTGTTTCCATGCTGTACCTCTAACCTCTAAAGTAAAGTATTTCTTTTTTAAATATTTTTATTAGAAGCAATGTACAATAATATAAAGCATGAATAACACAATACATTTCATGTATAACTTCTTGTTTTAAATTTAGTAGTAAAAAAAGTAACAAAAGCAAGAAAAAGAGAGAAAGAGAAGTTAAATAAAGTAGTGATATTGATAGTTCATGAAAAAAGAGAGAGAAAGAGCACATAAAGATGTAAAGCCCGAGAGACAAAACAAAAGGGAGAGATGAAACAAAACAAAAGGACAGCGAAGAGAGAGAAAAAAAAAGTAAAGTCTAAAGACTGCAAAGTGCTGCTGGATTCAGGAGCAGCTTATTCCCCTGTTTCTCAGGTTTATGAATGGTCCTTCTGTAAGCTAAGGTACTGTCCTATTCACCTCTACCCCATTGCTGACATTAAATTTGGTCTATGGAACTGGTTCGCTGCAATGCAGAGAACTATATTCTGCATTCTGCCTCTTTTCCTATGCTCTACTTTCAGTACTTGAGTTTGGCTTGATACACGTAAAGTTGAAGACATATCATTAAATATTTTCTTAACTATATCAACTTAAGAAGATGGAGATAGATTTTTGGGCAGGGACATGGGGAGGAAGCAGGAACAGGGCACTGAATCTGGATCAAGCTTGAAAAACGAATTCCCTCTGTTACACAAGGAAGGTTACTGTCAGATTCACCTCTTCTTCAGTGAGGACACTGGACTTTTCCCTACGGAACTGAAACAGTAATAATACTGGGAGCTATATTCTGGGCTCTGTGTCTTCCCCTTTACACTAGCTATTGTAGTTGAGTTTGATTTGATGGTTTTTATTTTAAAATGTTATCTGATGTGTTCAAAGCCTTGCCCTTGGGCGTCATTTGCGCGTCATTTACACAACATCATTTACGCATCACGACGCACGACACGTGCAAGTGACGCGCTCATAGTGCGCATTATGCGTGCATGGTGTGTGGTGACAAAGGCAGGGTCGCGGCGCCCCAGGATTTTTGGATGTGCAAATCTTCGCGCGCCATCTGCATGTCCCAAGTGGGACAGGCCACTTTAACAACAGCACTTCTATTTCATGTTTCTTTTCTCCGGGAGCTCCGGTTTCCTCCAACACTCCAAAGACGTACAGGTTTATAAGTTGTGTAGGAAAGAACTGCAGATCTAGTTTAAATTGAAGGTAGACGCAAAATGCTGGAGCAATTCCGCCGGGACAAGCAGCATCTCTGGAGAGAAGGAATGGGTGACGTTTCGGGTCGAGACTGAATAAGGGTCTCGAACGGAAACATCACCCATTCCTTCTCTCCAGAGATGCTACATGTCCCGCTGAGTTAATCCAGCATTTTGTGTCTACCAGGTTTGTAAGTTAATTGGCTTCGGTAAGTATTGTAAATTGTCCCCCGTGTGTAGGATAGTGCTAGTGCACGGGGATCGCTGGTTGGCGTGAACTCGGTGGGCAGAAAAGCCTGTTTCCACACTAGACTAGACTCGAAAATGAGTCTTCTTACTGGGCAAGATCGGGAGTATTTCCTTGTGATGCTGTGCTCACAGATTTTTTTTTAACTATGTCCTGATTTATAGGAGAAAATTATAAATGTTCATTTTTCAGATCCTGCACATTAGCTTTTATCTGCATTGCAATACATTTGGATGTGCCAATTAATATGGATGTTGTATTTTACTATAGATGGAAAAACAGTTCAGAGGCACAAAAAATAATGCTTCACATAGTAAGGATAAAAAAGTTATTTTGACTGAGCATTAATTTTAAAAGCAATTTATTTGAATTGATTCACGGGAGTATGTTGTACATTGAGATATGTGTTATCTTTACCCTGACTTGCATGTTCCAATTTTAAAAGTTAAATGTGTATCATTAATAATATTCCATTCAACAGAGGCCTCAAGAGTGATTGAAGATAATTGTTTTAGTTTTCAAATTTTCCTTCATTGTAGATTTAGTCCCCAACAAGATAAGTGAACTTGCATCTCACATTCCAATGCAAAGAAGTGGTGAGATGTGAAGGCTGTTGTGACTTGCCTTGTTCAATAAAATGGCAGCTTGTCAAAAAAAGAGGCACATAGCTTTGATGAATCTTTGCTGCATATGAGGATCAGCTGAGGTTCAATGTAAAGAGAGTCCCAAGCAGAAATGAAAGATTTGAGCTTTCGGAATATTTGTCAAATGATGTAATCAGTGATGTGCCTGCAACTACCCCCTGTCACAGGCTCAGTGAGTGTTAGCGAGCAGCCAGAATAGGTCACCCAGAACCAGCTTTGGCAACACAAATAGCTACTTGGCTCTTTATGAGAATTAATTGTTAGTTCATGCAGTGCCCTTGGATCCTTTTGAAATAGATATTTAAAGTGGCAGGTAGATCAATGCGACTTTCGGTTCATTGGCTTTCATCGGTTGAGACACGGTGGCGCAGCGGTAGAGTTGCTGCGTAACAGCACAAAAGTACCAGGTTCGATCCTGACTATGGGTGCTGGCTGTATGAAGTTTGCACGTTCTCCCTGTGACCGCATGGGTTTCCAGGTTAATTGGTTTCTGTAAATTGTCCCTAGTGTGTAGGATAATACTAGTGCACGGGATCGCTATCGGCATGGATTCGGTAGGCGGAAGAGCTTATGTCCATGCTGCATGTCAAAACTAGAGTTTGAGTATTGAGTACAAAAGATGGGATGTTATATTACAGTTGTACCTGTACAAGGTACTGGTGAGGCCAAATTTACAATATTATGTTCAGTTTTGGTCACTTTGTTATCGGAAATAAATTGTTAAGCTAGAAAGGGTGCAAAGAGGATTTCTGAGGATATTGCCAGGAATTGAGGGCCTGAGGTATAGGGAGAGGGTGAGCAAACTAGGACTTTATTCCTTGAAGCACAGAAGGATGAGTGGTAATCTTATAGAGGTAAACCAGATGAGAGGAATAGATCAGGTAAATGCACAGTCTTTTATCCAGAATAGGGGAATCAAGAACCAGAGGACATTTGGTTTACGGTGAGAGGGGAAAGATTTAATTGGAACCCAAGTGGCAACTTTTTCACACAAAGGGTGATGGTGATGTGGAAAGAGCTTCCAGCGGAGTTAGTAGAGGCAGGTACAATCACAACATTTAAAATACATTTGGCAAGATATATGCATCGGAAAGGTTTAGAAGAATATGGGCCAAACAGGGGCAGGTGGGACTAGTGCAGATGGGGCATGTTGATCAGCATAAACAAGTTGGACCAAAGGGCCTGTTTCCATGCTGTATATATTACATAGCAGGTCAGGAGATATGTCCCCAAGTGTTCATATTTGGAACATAGTTGAGAGCCGACGAGACGTTATTCTGTCATAACCTTACTGACTTTGGTGGTTTTGATTTGCACGAACCTCTCAAGGAGGAAATAAAGGATGCAAGTACAAGAAGACTGGTCTGCAGAGTCCAGTCTTCATGTATTTATTGTGACAAGATGTGTGAAGACAATGCAGAGTCAGGAAACCCTCTTGTGATCTGCTCGGGAATATGGCTGGGAATTACCCAATGATGAATGTAACACGAAACATGACACACTATTGATCGCAAGCACACTGCTGAACCTCAGGCACATCAGGCACTTCCACTGCCACTCGATATTCAATCACATATCCTGCTGTAAAAGAGGTGAATACAGTGACAAAATGGTGCAGCGGTGGAGTTACTTCACCGCTGCACCAGCGCCAGATGCCCAAGTTCGATCCTGCCTATGGGTGCTGTCTGTACAGAGTTTGTACGTTATCCCCGTGACCTGCGTGGGTTTCCTCCCACACTCTAAAGACCTGCAGGTTTGTAGGTTAATTGGCTTCTGTAAATTGTCCCTAGTGTGCAGGATAGTGCTCTCTAAAGTAAAGTCTAAACTACTGAAATGATACAGAAATTGAAGTGAGGCCATTGTTATACTGGGAATGAGCCAGATCTTTTGATCTGCACCAATGTTTATTCACCCGAAACAGTCTCCACTACAAAATCAGTTTATATACCCACTTGTGAAGGGGAGGTCCAACTGATTGTGCCAAAGTTTTGTTTTAATTCAGAGGAAGAGCTTGGAAACCGGCCCTTTGGCCCACTGAGACCACGCCAACCTTCAATCACACATGCATACCAGTTCTATGTAATCCCATTTTCTCATCCACTCCCTACGCACTAGTGGCAATTTTCAGAGGGCCACTTAAACTACAAACCTGTACGTCTTTGGGATGTAGGAGGCAAACTGGAACACCTGGGGTAAAGCCAGCAGTGACAGGGAAAAAGTGCAAACTGCACACAGACAGCATCCAAGGTCAGGATCGAACATACAGTGAGGTAGCAGCTCTACCAGCCACGCCACTGTGCCAATTAACATTGTGTCCAGGTGGTTTCGGCATCCATGGCTACATTATTAATCAAGCATTGATCACCTGTGTCCACAGTGGCCAGCAGTCAATTGTCTTGGCCCCAATTCTCCCCGAGCTGCTGTAATTCCCTGCAATTCCCTCAAAATCAGTTTAAATCAGTTCAAATTCAGTCTGGTAAATCGCAGTGCAGCTGACAGACACCAGTTTTTCTCTGTTACACACTCTACTAATTAGTTCATATTCTCGGAGCAGAGTCAGGCCATTTGCCCCCATGACGTCTACTCCACCATTCAATCATGGTTGATCTATCTTTCCCTCTCAACCCCATTCTCCTGCCTTCTCCCCATAACTCCAGGCACCCTTATTAATCAAGAACCTCTCAATCTCCACCTTAAAAATTATCTATTGATGTGGCCTCCACAGCCATCCGTGGTAATGAATTCCTCAGACTCGCCATCCAGTGACAGAAGAAATTCTTCCTCATCTCCTATCCAATGCTACCTTTTATTCTGAGGCTGTGTCCTTTGGTCGAAGACTCTCCCAGTAGTGGAAACATCCTCTCCCTATCCACTCTATCCAAGCTTGCATGTACTCCTTACCTAGTATTGTCCTTTCCCATCCTACATTGGTGATTACTTCACAAAGTCTCAATGCATGGGAGTCCTGTGTTTTTCCATCCACAAACTATCAAATACAATGGACAACTCCTTTGTCGAATTGCCCTCCACTTTGCATTCTGAATTCTTGGCATTCCTGCCCTGGTACTGTTTAAATGTGTGGAGTTTAAAATGGAGACCGTGCACCACTGATAAAGTATTCCCTTTGATGGAGAGAATATGATTAAAATGGTAATGGATGCAGCTCTAGCAGATATAGGCATATTTAGAATTATTGTCGTGAGAAAGGACCATGGTAGAGAAAGCCAGGTAGGAAATGCAATTATTACAGGTTAATATCCCGCTGCTCAGCAAGGTAAAAAATTGTTAATGTCTTATTTCCCAAGCTGCTTAAAAAAAATGGCTTTACATCAAAGAAATCCATTAAACGAAAGTACCACTTAAGGCCCAAATCTTCACATGTGATGAAACCACACACTGATATGGATGGTCTCTGGAGGTTCATATATTCCTATCTCAATATCTTTGTGCCGGAATGGAGAACGGATGATAGCAATGACCTCCATGGAATTATTAACAGGGAGAGAAAAAAATAATCAGGAAAGATGTAAATTGATTTGTTTCACTATTTCGTTTTGCACAATGTTGGACAGTCAGCATTATTCACCCTATCTCAGTTCATCTTAAAACCATTTGCACACAGCTGCAAGGCCAGAAGGCTATAAGAGATAGGAACAGAATTAGGCCATTCGGCTCATCAAGTCTACTCTGCTATTCATTCATGGCTGATCCATCTCTGTCTCCCAACCCTATTCTCCTGCCTTCTCCCCATAACCCCCGACACCCGTACTAATCAGGAATCTATCTATGTCTTAAAAATATTCATTGATCGCCCCCACAGCCTGTGGCATAGAATTCCACAGATTCACCTCAGTGTAAAGAAATTCCTCCTCATCTCCTTCCTAAATGAACATCCTTTAATTCTGAGCCGATGGCCTGTCAGCCTTGACTCTCCCATTAGTGGAAACATCATCTCCATATCCACTCTATCAGGCCTCTTTATCTAAACTAAAAAAAGTAGCAGAGAATATGATGCACATTTCAGTTCATGGGCATCTTGTTTTGCTTTTAACAGAAAAGAACCACCATTGATGTTAAAGTAAGCATCAATAAAAGGTCCGGTCACTTTCATATTTTTGATAGGTGTCTCACCTCATCAAAAAGGACACCAATTCAAAACTAATTAACACGCTGTTAAATGATTGAGTCCATCATGGCCTGTTTCGGCAACTTGAATGCCCAGAAGCAAAGATTATTGCAAAAAGTGGTGAACACTGCCCAGCCCATTACGGGTTCTGACCCCCCACCATCGAAGGGATCTCCAGTAGTCACTGCCTCAAAAAGGCAGCCAGCATCATCAGAGACCCACACCCACCCAGGCCACACTGTCATTTCACTCCTGCCATCAGGAAGAAGGTACAGGAGCCTGAAAACTGTAACGTCCAGGTTCAGGAGCTACTGCTTCCCTACACCCATCAGGCTATTAAATTAGACAACATCCAAATAAGTTCTGAACTACATAGACTTGGAGACATTGGTAAAGTATTTTTGCACAATTATTTCTTGTTCTGTCTATACTTCTGTCTGTGCATATACATGTCAGCTGAGCATATACATGTCAGTGCATATATGTCAGTGTGCGTGCATTCACGTGTGTGTGCGCAAGTGTGTGTGTGAGCGTGTGTGTGTGTGTGTGTGCGCGCGCATATATATTTTTGTATTATATTGTTTACAGAGGACTATGTTTACATATTATGTTGTGCTGCTGCAAGTAAGAATGTCATTATTCTGTTTGGGACAGATGACAATAAAACACTCTTGACTCTCTTGCCTCTTGTTGTAAAATAGAGATGCAACTGAGTCCAGTGGCTGGGGTGGAGTATCATGACATGAGCCACTGCTCTCTGAACCACCGATAGTGTGAATTCTGACCTCAGAAACACATTGAACTGCAAAGGGGAAATTGCTGGCAATTCTCCATGGAAGCACCAGCAGTACTCGGCATCCCAAAACAACCTGGAGGAAACCCACACGGTCACAGGGGGAACGTGCAAACTCCGTGCAGGCAGCACCCGAGGTCAGAATCGAACCCAGGTCTCTGGCGCGGTTAGGTGAGTAGCTCTACTGCTGCGCCGCTTTGTTTGTGAGATTGTGTCCAATCGTTTTGCCACACTCCCATTTTGTTGTCCACAAAGCTATCACTCAATGAGGAGCATCATCGGTGACTGAAGGTTCACAACAAGCTGGGTGAAGAAGTTTCTCTACAATTCAGTCCTGAATCTTACTCACTTATGCAGAGACAAGGTCGCCTTTCTCTAGACTGCCTGTTCAAGCCAAATTACTTCTCAGCATCCACACTGCCAATCCTTCTCAGAAAGGTATTGGTTTCTGTAAGATCACCACTCAGTCTTCTAAATCCTATTACGAGAAAGAACTTCCCACTCAATCTCCTCTGCAGTATCAATCTATTCACTCACGGAATCGATCTGGGAGATCTAAGTTACATTGGCTCCAACTGCATTTATCCCTCCAGAGCTAGAGACAGGGGAAAAGTACTTCAAGGGTGGCACTGTGGTGCAGCTGTAGAGTTGCTGCCTTACAGCACCAGAGACCCGGGTTCGATCCCGACTACGGGTGCTGTCTGTACGTGGTCCATACATTCTCGCTGTGACCTGCGTGCGATTTCTCCAAGATCTTTGGTTTCCTTCTACACTCAAAGACGAACAGGTTTGTGGGTTAATTGGAGTAAAATGTAAAAAAGCCCCATGTGTAGAGTAGTTCTAATGTGTGGGAATCACTGGTCAGTGCGGACTTGGTGGGCCGAAGGGCCTGTTTCCGTGCTGTATCTCTAAACTGAACTAAGTGTGGTCCAACTGAAGTTCTGCACTAAGACCTCCTCGCTCTGCCGCTGTGTCACTGTGCCAGCCTTATAATAAAAAGGAACTGCAGATGCTGATTTACCCCAAAGATAGACACATAATGGATAGAGTGGAGCGGATGTTTCCATTAGTGGAAGTGCCTAGGACCAGAGGTCACAGGCTCAGAATTAAAGGACGTTCCTTTAGGAAGGAGATGAGGAGGAATTTCTTTCGTCAGAGGGTGGTGAATCTGTGGAATTCATTGTCACAGAAGGCTGTCGAGGACGTCAATCGATATTTTTAAGGCAGAGATTGATAGATTATTGATTAGTATGAGTGCCAGGGGTTATGGGGAGAAGGCAGGAGAATGGGATTAAGAGGGAAAGATAGATCAGCCATGATTGAATGGCAGAGTAGACTAGATAGCCCGAACAGTCTGATTCTGCTTCGTCTATAAACATGAGAATGCTGGAGTATAATTTTGTTTTAAAGCTGTATTTGTTTAGGATTTATTTGTATGTGTCAAATACTTAAGATTGTTGCCGAGTTTTACCCTGGAGATGGTGCATAAAAATCTCTTCCTACAAAAGGGAAGCATCAACTGCAAGAGAAAAATAGATGAATAATTCGAGATCCCTTTGTTTCTTGATGAGATAGACGAATCACATTTAGTTGCTTTAATCAAATGATTAACTTCTGTGAAATACATCATTAATTTGTGTTTTAGTCATCTTGCCATCAATAGTTATCAGAACTTTCAACAGCTACCACCAGTGCAGAGAAATTACAAGCAAAAAGTACAAAGCTCTCCCATGGTTCGTCTGTCAAGGAAACCATCTCAAAGAAATCTAATTATGCCAGAGGCATAACTAAATAAAGAAGTACAACATAACATTTATCACCACCACTGCAATGAGAGAGGAGCCTCTCCCATCAGCAAGAGGCACAGAAGTGTGAAAATGCTCACCTCCAGATTCAGGGACAGTTTCTTCCCAGCTGCTATCAGGCAACTGAAACATCCTATCACCAACTAGAGAGCGGTCCTGAACTTCCCTCACTGGTGACCCCCGGCAGGGGCGGAAACGTCCACACGTTCCCCCCCCCCCCCTGCTTTGAGAGGTAGGGGACGATCCCCCCCCCATGTTTTGTAACCCGGACTTTATCAGCCATTTTCTAAGGGGTGAATTGGCCCGTTCGCGGGGCCTTTCAGCGCCCCGCGTGGCTTAAAATCAAACTGCTGCATCGAGGCGATCGAGGCTCCCAGTGTGAAAGCCCCCGCCGGCCGATGAAAGACCCCGATTCAAGCCCCACGATTCGGGGTGGACGAAGCTGCTGTTGCTGGAGTTCGGAGTCGGTCACCAACCAGGTCAGCTCCCGATGTTACCGTCCACAGGATAGATACTAGACAGGGCCTACGGCCGAAGCCTCGCGTGTGTGTGCATATGCGCGTGTGTGGCCGCCAAAAATTGTGTCCCCAGCATGTTTTGACAGCGATTTCCGCGCCTGACCCTCGGACTATCTTTAATTGGATTGCACTGGACTTTAACGTGCAGTAAACATCAATGCCTTCATCAAGCATCTGTACAGTGGACATTGTAAACATGTATAGTCTTTTCTTGGTACATGTGACAATAAATTAAACTAAAAAACGAAACGGAATATTTGCAGCATTTGTTTATTTCAGATTTCTAGTATTTCACTGTATTTCATTGTTTAAAACGAAGGGGAAATATTTAATAGGAGCCCGAGGAGAAACTTTTTCTTTACACAAAGAAGAAGAAGCAGCTGCCGGAAGAGGTAGTTGAGGCAGGTACTATCGCAATATTTGAGAGATATTTATATAGAAACATGAAAGGATAGATTTAGAGGGATATATGGGCCAAATGCAGGGAGGTGGGACGAGTGAAGATAACATCTTGATCGGCGAGTGCATGTTGGCCCGCAGAGCCTGCTTCCACTGAATGAGTCTTTTAACCTCGATACAGGTGACAATAAACTAAACAAATTGGTAAATATGTCATTCTTACTTCAATCTCAGTCAAGAACCACCATGGAATAGATCACTCAACAAGGAATCGCGCACTGAAAACACTGGAAATACTAAGCAGGTCAGCCTGCAGCTGCAAGAGGAGAAACAGAGTCAACATTTCAGGTCAGAGAACACCGACAAAGGGTCCTCTACCTGAAACATCAACTCTGTTTCCCTTTCCGCAGATGTGGCCTGACGTGCTGAGTATTTCCTTTATTTTCCATTAAGAACAGTGCAAGTACGGGCCCTTCCTTCCATTATATCTCTGCAATACATGACGGCAAGTAAAACTGATCTCACATGCCTGTGCTTGATCCATATCCCTCTATTCCCTGCACTTCCATGTGCCTGTCTAAATGCTACATAAACACCACTAACGTTTATTTTTTGATTGGGAAAGAGCTCTGGAATTTTACTAAATCCCAAGGAGAGGAAAGATGATAGCTGAAGCTCTTTGTGGCTTCAGTTCTATGGCAACACGGCCTACCTTCATTTTACAAAACTTTGTTTTCAGTAACATTTTACTAAACTTTGTTTTAATTAACATTAATTTACATTTAATTTGCATCCGTTGAATAAGTTCAAAATAAGTAATGACATTGATATTAAAATTTATATTAATTTGGTTTAAATTGACTAATTATGTTTATAATTACTTAAACACTTTAAACAATCAACAACTCTTCAAAGAGACTGTTTCAAGAGGCTGTTTGGTGAACATTTGTAACTTGGTTAGTGCCAGAAACGTGGCGACTCTTGCGTACGTTAAGGGGGGACTTGATAGAGGTCTTTAAAATGATGAGAGGGATAGACAGAGTTGACGTGGATAAGCTTTTTCCATTGAGAGTAGGGAAGATTCAAACAAGAGGACATAACTTGAGAATTAAGGGACAAAAGTTTAGGGGCAACATGAGGGGGAACTTCTTTACTCAGAGAGTGGTAGTTGTGTGGAATGAGCTCCCAGTGAAGGTGGTGAAGGCAGGTTCGGTTTAATCATTTAAAAATAAATTGGATAGGTATATGGACGGGAAAGGAATGGAGGGTTATGGTCTGAGTGCAGGTAGATGGGACCAGGTGAGAGTAAGTGTTTGGCACGGACTAGAAGAGCCGAGATGGCCTGTTTCCGTGCTGTAATTGCTATATGGTTATATGGTACTGTCCAGATGAGGTCTGCTGTATAATTTTACCAGATTGTACACAAAAAGGGTTTCACAGTACCTAGGCACATGTGACAATAAAGTATAATCATTCATTGAACGCGCCAACTGGCCCAGTGTGCTTTCTCGACCATTCAATAGCATCACACTTTATCGCATTGGTATCATCACACACTAACACCTCTTGCATAGAACAGTCGAGCACAGGAGCAGGCCCTTTGGCCCTCAACAACATCATCAAGAGCGGGGTGGAGGCTCAGTATATTCAACATGGATATCAGGACATCTTTGGAAATGAAGGCCCTTTGGCTCATATCATCTTGGGGCCTTCCTTTTAAAAAAATGTGCTGATTTCTGTACTGAATTCACTGAGCCTCCACGTCCCTGTCCATGAAGGGTTCCAAACAATCACTACCCTCCTACTTGAATTAATTTGTTCTCACTCTAGACGAGGATATGAGACTGACCCCCTCAATCTGCACAAAATCTGGATGACTTTAGAGATGCAGCGTAGAACCAGACCCTTCGGACCATCGATTCAGAGCCGACCAGTGTTCCCCTCACACTAACAATTTTACAATTTACAAAAGCCAATTAACCTACAAACCTACCCGTCTTTGGAATGTGGGAGGAAACTGGAGTATCCGGTGGAAGCCCACACGGTCACATGGAGAATGTACAAACTCCATACAGACAGCACCCGTAGTCAGGATTGAACCTGGGTATCTGGCGCTGTAAGGCAGCAAATGTACCGCTGCGCCACCGTAAAAGTACAGGCCTCTATTAATTTATTAAAGTCATGAGAAGCATTGCAGAACGATAGTGGTGACAAAAACGGGAAAGCAGACTATTATCTAATGGTGGCCGATTGGGAAAGGGGGAGATGCAGCGAGACCTGGGTGTCATGGTATACCAGTCATTGAAGGTAGGCATGCAGGTGCAGCAGGCAGTAAAGAAAGTGAATGGTATGTTGGCTTTCATAGCAAAAGGATTTGAGTATAGGAGCAGGGAGGTTCTACTGCAGTTGTACAGGGTCTTGGTGAGACCACACCTGGAGTATTGCGTACAGTTTTGGTCTCCAAATCTGAGGAAGGACATTATTGCCATTGAGGGAGTGCAGAGAAGGTTCACCAGACTGATTCCTGGGATGTCAGGACTGTGTTATGAAGAAAGACTGGATAGACTTGGTTTATACTCTCTAGAATTTAGGAGATTGAGAGGGGATCTTATAGAAACTTACAAAATTCTTAAGGGGTTGGACAGGCTAGATGCAGGAAGATTGTTCCCGATGTTGGGGAAGTCCAGGACAAGGGGTCACAGCTTAAGGATAAGGGGGAAATCCTTTAAAACCGAGATGAGGAGAACTTTTTTCACACAGAGAGTGGTGAATCTCTGGAACTCTCTGCCACAGAGGGTAGTCGAGGCCAGTTCATTGGCTATATTTAAGAGGGAGTTAGATGTGGCCCTTGTGGCCAAGGGGATCAGGGGGTATGGCGAGAAGGCAGGTACGGGATACTGAGTTGGATGATCAGCCATGATCATATTGAATGGCGGTGCAGGCTCGAAGGGCCGAATGGCCTACTCCTGCACCTAATTTCTATGTTTCTATGTTTCTATGATAGATGACATAGGAGTAGAAATAGGCCATGCGGGAACAACAGAGCTGGCAAAGGTGCCCAGGACACACGCACTATGCAAATGCAAAAGTGCGATTAAGATCATGCCATAGGAACATAATTTGGCCATTTGGCCGATCGAGTCTGCTCTGCCATTCGATCATGGCTGATCTATCAACCCCATTCTCCTGCCTTTTCCCCGTAACCCTTGACACCCTTACTAATCAAGAGCTTGTCAATCTCTGCTTTAAAAATAGCCAATGATTAGTAATGATTAGGTGTCAGGGGTTATGGGGAGAAGGCAGGAGAATGGGGTCGAGAGGGAAAGATAGATCACCCATGATTGAATGGCGGAGTTGACTTGATTGGCCTAATTCTGCTCCTTTAACATGATGACCTTATGACTTGTCTTCCAGCACCGTATGTGGAAATGAATTCTACGGATTGTACATAGTTTGTTTCCATGCTGTATCTCTTAATAGGTTTGAACACTGCATGTTTGATTTTTTAATGATAGAGCTATTTTTCCAAGGGGAAAATTCAGAATACTGGATGACAATAGGTAACTGTGCATACAAATGTACGACTCACTTCATATTAATGCCATAAAAAATGATATAACAAGACTGCATGCTTTGACTCTGTAGAGTAGTCTCCTGATAGACTGTTCTCATCTGACAAGAACCCTGCACTTACAACTGGGACTTGAAAATGGCACCAAATCTGATGACTCCTTATACAGCCTTAGTGCAGTACTCATCGACACTTGTACTGTATCTGAGATGCTTACCCAGGATGTATCTAAGTGCTTATGTACAGTGATACTTATACTGAACTGAATTTCACTGTACCACGGTACATGTGACAATAAAGCACCATTGTAATCAAATTATTGCTTGCTTGCGAGTGGAGAAATTATTCCCACTGTACTACATAAAAGAGATGATGGGAAAATAGTTGTGATTTTCTATGATGATATTGATTTGCTTTTAACTTTAATAAAGAGCATGTGCAAAACTGCTCTTATAAATTTCAGGATTGTGGATTTTATAATCAATGTTGTTGTCAAATGAACACAGGTATAAATTCTGTTGCTCAGCAGACAAAGAAGTTGTTTTGAAACTGTGAGATACACAGAATATAGAACATGGTGCATAGAACATAGAACAATGTTCGTGCCGAATATGTTACAGGGCAAAACTAACATCCTCTGACTAACCGTGATCCATATCCCTCCATTCTGTACATATCCAAGTGCCCATCCAAAAGCCTCGCCAATGCCGCTTTCACATCCGCCTCCAACACCACCCCTGACAGCACTTTCTAGACACCCACCACTCTCCATATATATTTAAAAAATCTCTGTTAAATTTTGCTCCACTCACCTTAAAGATATAGCTTCTAGTATTTGATTTTTCCACCCTGGGGAAAAAGGTTCCGACTGTCTACCCTACCTATGCCTCTCATAATATAATATACCTGCATCAGTTCTCCCCTCAGCCTCCGATATAACTATCCTAGTCTATCTAACCTCTCCTGATAGCTAATACCCTCTAATCCAGGCAGCATTCTGGTAATCCACTTCTGTTCCCTCTCCAAAACCTCCACATTCTTCCTGTAATGGGGTGACCAGACAGCATGCAATACTCCAAATGCTGCCTAACTAAAGTCCTATGAAGCTGTAACATGACTTCCCGACTCTTATACGCAATGCCCCGATTTATGCAGGGATAGGGATCAGTATCCGATTGAATTCTGCATACATTACCAATTGCCAATTTGAAAGAACCCAAGATTAATTTACGGGAGTAACTGAGAACTCCTTCGCTAGAGTCATAAAGTGTGCAAACAGGCCCTTCAGCCCAACTTGGCCATGCTGACCAACATGCCCCATCTGCACTAGTCCCACCTGCCCATGCTTGGCCCATATCCATCTAAACCCATCCCAAACATGTACCTGTCCAAATGTCTCTCAAACATTATGATAGCACCTGCCTCAACTACCTCCTCAAGCAGCTCGTTCCATATATACCTACCGCCCTTTGTGTAAAAAGGTTACCCTTCAGATCCCGATTAAATCTGTCCCCATCACCATAAACCCATGTCCTCTGGTTCTCAATTCCCCTACTCTGATCAAACGACACTGTGCATTCATCCAATCTATTCCTCTCATGATTTTGTGCACCTCTATAAAATCACCCCTCATCCTCCTGTGCTCCTTTATCCTCCTGTAAGGGATAAAGTCCTAGCCGACTCAACCTCTCCCAATATCTCAGGCCTTCGAGTCCTGGTAACATCCTCATAAATCTACTCTGCACTCATTGAAGCCTGAACACACATATACTCCGACACGTTGGCCAATCTGAACACAGTACTCTCAATGGGGCCTCATCAATGCCTTATACAACAAATACAAATCAAAGTGCATAGTTCAATCTCTTTCTGCTCACCACTGACTGAAAATTAAATTAATTCTCCTCAACCTGGGACATTAATTCTCTTGTAGAGGAGGGAACTGCAGATGCTTAAACCGAAGACACAAAAAGCCGGAATAACTCAGCAGTTCAGACAGCATCTCTGGAGAAAAGGAATAGGTGACGTTTTGTGTCGAGCCCTTTCTTCAGACAATCTCGTGTCTGAGTTCTCTTCCTCCTTCCACAGATTCGGCCTGACCTGCTGAGTGTTTCCAGTAATTCCTGCTTTTATTAGTGGCGTCATCATTTTGTCACCATCCATTCAGACATCAAATGCTCAACCCAGGGATACAAATAATTACACTGTGTGAGCTGTGAATTATTTCTACTCAGCTATACATTACACTGATAACTGGAAGAGCGAATGAAATTAATTTTAACCTTGTGTATCTGCCGGTGACAGTTCAGATTAAGTGTAATAGTCAAAAAATAATTGCAATTTCTTGAAAACAACCATCGCTCCAGTGGGAAAAAGAATGTAATTTATTTTATTTTTGAAAGCCAGCTTGTATGGACAGTTTGGTTTATAAATAGGAACCATCAGTTTTGACAGGTTCTGTTTGAGCTCTATACTGATGGCACCATGAAACGATGAAGGGTATGAAAATGAACATATTAAATTAGTTTAGTGTAAGTTGCCACAATAGTTCACCAGCTTCTGATAGCGGCTTCAGGTTCCATCATTTGAGACCAACCCATTTATGTAAGGAAGGTTTGATGAGACAGGAGCAATAAGAGATTCCTTAGGGATGCAATCTTCTCTAAAAACGGCACCGTGATGGCGTTGCCTTCATAGCCCAGTCAGTTCCACTAAACATTTGTTTCGGCTGCAGGTTCGATCAAACGCGAAATAGTCAGTCATACGTTGCCTTCTGGGCGGAATAAGCTAAAAGTAATGAGATCATATTTTTTAATTTTCCCTTGCCCCGAGCTATGCAGCCAGCTTTTTCTTCTGCTTGGAAGTCATCTAGTCCGGAACTATTAACAAGCAAGATTGTTATCACACTTTATACTGAAGATAGACACAAAAGGTCCTCCCATAAACTAGCATGTAATCTCAATCTTCCAAACAATCTCATTGTGGAGTTGGTACTTTTGCACACTCTCTGTAACTGTGACATTGGTTTACTGCGACACTCTTTATTTTGCACTCTGGTAATTATTTCCCCATTGCAATACATGTTGTACCTGTGTACAGCTTGATTGAACTTGTGTATAATGTGATTTGGCTGGAAGGCATGCAACATTTTTCACAGTAACTTGGTATGCGTGACAATGATAAACCAAAATCAATGCCAGCACCAAAACCAATCAGCCCATCAAATTCACCTATTCTTGCTGATCACCAATGTTTCATCATGTCAACCACCTCTTTGAAAAAAGGCCCCAACCTGAAGAATGGTCTTGACCCAAAATGTCACCTATCCGTGTCACAAAACGTCATACTATCACAAAACTGTTTAAGAAACATTTGGACAGGTATATGGAGAGGATAGGTTTAGAGGGATATGGGCCAAATGCAGGCAGATAGGTCTAGTGTAGGCGGGGCATGTTGGTCGGCAGGGCAAGTTGGGCCAAAGGGCCCGTTTTCACCTGGCATGACTCTATGCCCTCCAGAGATACTGCCTGACCTGCTGACTTATTCCCGCACTTTGTGACTCCACGCAAAATGCATCTACATTTCTGGTAAATGCAGTTACACAATTTATTTTAAACATTTTTCCAAATAAACTCTTCCAAAATACTTGCACTAAACAGAATGAAGCAACTACCACCTTTCTTTACCACTGTTGATAATGGGGAGGAAAGGGCATCATATATTTGCAGTTTTTAGAATTGGCATTCATTTTCCCATTATTGACAATGACGGATCATTGCTCAGTAAAAGTTATAATCCTTCTCTATAAACATTGCCTCGAGAAGTATTGTTGGACCTAGTTGCCACAATGGCACAGTGGCACAGCATCAGAGACCCATGTTCGATCCTGAATACAAGTGCTGTCTGCACAAAGTTTGTGTGTTCTTTGGGTGTTCCGATTTCTTCCCACTTAACAAAGACATACAGGTTTGTAGATAAATTGCTTTCTGTAAATTGCAAATTATAGCTGGTGTGCAGGGGAGTAATAGTGTATAGGGTGATCGCTGGTCAGTGCGGAGTCGGTGGTCCAAAGGACCTGTTTGCACATTGCATATCTAAAGTCTAAAATCGAAACACACTAAGAACACGCCTGTTTTTTGTAAATTAATTTTCATGAAACACTAAATGTGTTCTAGGTGTTAACTGGGTTCAATTTTTTTTCTCCCCAATAATGATATTAGCGACAATATTATAGAATTATACCAGTTCAAGTCTTAAATGTAAGTAATACCTGATACTGGCAGTAAAACATCAACAAAACACTGTTTTAAAATGTGAAATGGTGATCTAGAGTTATTGCAACTTCAAATAACATTCAGAATTTTCCATCTAATCCGAAAGAGGGATATCACGTGGAAAAACACACATTCCAACAAAGGGAACAAATAACTTAATTTCTTATTGTACATTGTGTAAAATATAGTTCCAATACACTGCCCATTCAGAGTTATGCATCTAATTTGAACCCATCATGTCAGAAGCTGATCCATAATGTCATCAATATCAGTATCAATTCCCAGTACGTATGTGTCTAATCATTGTTTGCCTGATGGTTGTTTCAAACCACTAAACCATAAAGGAAAGTCAAAGGTATGAATTTGTGTTCAATTTTGGACTAAACTTTAACCTTTATCTGGTAACAGGAAAAATAATCCATGAGACTTTGAGGTTCTAACTGAAAAATGATGATATTCACTCAATACACTGCTGAAGAGTTGTACAAAAGCTGAAGCTTATAATATTTTATAATACCGGCTATCTTTTCACAAGTTCATAAGGTTATAAGTGATAGAAGTAGAATTAGGCCATTTGGCCCATCAAGTCCACTCCACCATTCAATCATGGCTGATCATCTCTGTGTCCAAATCCCATTCTCCTGTATTCTCACCATAGCCCCTAACACCCGTAGTAATCAAGAATCTATCTATCTCTCCATTGACTTGGCCTCCACAGCTTTCTGTGGCAATGGATGAATAAGTGAGAACAAAGCAGCTTTTTTAAAATATTGCTTCCATAGAAGTTAAATTAAAAAAATAATTTGCAGAATCTTGTCCAATATTTTGCTCTTTTTGGTGGTTTAAATTAGTTTAGTTTATTATTGTCATGTGTGCAAAGGTACAGTGAAAAGCCTTTGTTGCGTGCCATCCAGTCAGTGGAAAGACTGTGCATGATTACAATCAGGCCACCCACATTGCACATTGCAGAATAAAAGGAATAACATTTAGGGCATGATAAAAACTAAAGATAGTCCGAGGGTCTCTAATATGAGGTAGATGGTTGGTCAGGATCGCTCTCTAGTCAGTGACAGGATGGTTCAGTTGCCTGATAACAGTTGGGAAGAAACTGTCTCTGAATCTGTAGGTGCGCATTTTCACACTTCTGTACCTCTTGCCTGATCGGGAAGAGGAGAAGAGGGAGTGACCGGGGTGAGACTGGTCCTTGATTATGCTGGTAGCTTTGCTGAGGAAGCATGAAATGTAGATGGAGTCAATGGAATGGAGGTTGGCTTGTGTAATGGTTTGGGCTTTGCCCACAATTCTCTACAATTTCTTACGGTCTTGGATGAAGCAGTTCCCAAATCACGTGGTAATGCATTCTGATACAGGCTTTCCATTCAATGAGAGCATTGATCAACACAATGAGAGTGTTGCCGACAAAACGTCTCTGGAGAAAAAAGTCTGTGAAAGGGTCACGTATTATTTTTCTACCGAGATGCTGCCTGACCCGCTGAGTTACCCCAACATTTTGTGTCTATCTTCAGTATAAACCAGCATGTGCACACCAGGAGGCCAAATGGAATGAGGCCACATGGTACTTCAATCATGCCGCTTGCCATTCATTGACTGCAAGATACATTTTTTCTATTTCTGTTGCAATTTTTGAAGACTTTTATGAATCCTTTGTTTGCGACCTCTGCTCTGCTGGGCGAAACTCCTACATTTCCTGAGAAAGGGCATATCTCAATCATAGTAAAAATGAGGTGAAGCTTGTCATTTGTTTGAACTGATTTCTTTCATGTAATGAGGTGTCTGGAACTAAACATATGATCCAACTAATGTCCTGTACAAATTCAGGATTGGGTCTCCGCCTTTATATTTGACATTCATTTGAAAGAAAGATAGAACCTCATTTGTCTTTTTTATGGCATTGCTGTCTCCAAATTCATTCAGCAGTGTGACGTTAACATGATGCAGTTAACATTAACAGAGCATCTTCACTGAATCATTTTCTTTGAATTCCAGTAGGAATAGAACTCTGTGTCGGACTGCTGAATATAGCGATGTAGCACTGCTGGAATGAAGAATTTCACTCAGTTCTACAATAATTGTCATGCAAATCATTGGTCGTTGACAACTATTCGGGTATTGAAGTAAAAAGAAATTATTAAATGGTTGAATTTTCTTCACAAGTTCATGTTCACAAGTTATAGTAGAATTAAGCCATTTGGTCCATCGAGTCCACTCCGCCATTCAATCATGGATGATATCATCCAATTTTCCAGCCATTCCGTAACCCTTGACACCCATTCTAATCAAGAATTTGTCTATCTCTGCTTAAAAATATCAACTGGCTTGGCCTCCACAATGTGGCAATGAGTTAACTGCTAAAGAAGTTCCTCCTCCACTTTCCAAAAGAGCACCCTTTAATTTTGAGGCTATGACCTCTGGTCCTCGACTCTCCCACCAGTGGAAACATCCTTTTCATATCCACTCTATCTATGCCTTTCATTATTCTGTACGTTTCAATGAGGTCCCCCCTCAGCCTTCTAAACTCCAGCGAGTACAGGCTTGTCAAACACTCATCATATGCTAACCGACTCATTCCTGGAATCATTCTTGTAAGCCTCCTCTGTAGCCACTCCAGAGCCAATGCATTCTTCCTCAGATATGCGGCCTAAATTTTCTCACGGCACTCCAAATTCGGCCTGACCATCACTTTATAGAGCCTCAGCATTACATCTTAGACCATCATTTTTAAAAAAAGTATCAGGAGTGATTCTTGAATTCAAGGAAGGATTCAAGGATCACTTGGAAGGATTCAGAATAAATTATTCTTGAAGAGTAACAGTGGCTTCGTGAAGAAAATGCTGATTCTCCCACCTAGACAGCAGGAAGAAATCTGTGCAGTCACAGGGTGAAGGTGAAAAGTCACCACTACCAGCCCACATACTTGAGATAGTAATAGAGCATGGAAACAGGTCTTTTGGCACAACCTGCCCACAGCGACCAACATGTCCCACCTAGCCCATGACTAGTCCCACCTGCCTGCGTTTGGACCATATCCCTCCAAACCTGTCCTATCCACGTATCTGTCTAAATGTTTCTTAAACATTGCGATGGTACCTGCTTCAACTGCCTCCTCTGGCAGCTCGTTCCATACACCCACCACCCTTTAGGCAAAAAAAGGTATCCCTCAGGTTCGTATATAAATCTTTCCCCTGCAGCCCCCTCACCTTAAACCTGTGCCTTCTGGCTCTCGATTCCCCCTCCATCTCCAAGAGACTCTGTGTGCCTACATATTCTATTCCTCTCATGATTTTATACACCTGTGAGGCTGTGAGAGGAAACCAGACCATCGGGAAGAAACTCGTGCAGTCCACCAAGGCCTACTGGATCTCTCGGTTGCTAACCATTTTAACTCCCCTTCCCATTCACAACTGACCTTTCTGTCCTGGGTCTCCTCTATTGCCAAAGTAAGACATATGCAAACTGGATGAACAGAACCTCCTATTCTGCCTGGGTATCTTGCAACCCATTGAACATTTCTCCCCTCCCCCCTCCAGTTCAAATTCCATTCGGAATATTTTGGAGGACAAGGTAACCAAGAAACCCTCCCATCCAGTTACTTCCCTCCCTCTGGCTTCACAACTCTTTAACCTCATTTCACACCTTCTGTTTTTATCTCTGGCCTTTGTTCTAACCATCTGCCTATCAAACAACCCCCTCGCCTGCGTCTACCATGCTTTGTCCCGCCTCTCCCCTCTCCCAGCTTTCTAATCACCACACCGACAATCAGTCTAAATAAGGGTCCTGACCTGAAACATCACCTTTCCATGTTCTCCAGGGATGCAGCCTGGCTCACTCAGTTACCTCCAGCACTGTGTGTCCTTTTATGTGACAGCCTTCCATTGAAAACAGTTGCTTCGCATTGTAATCCTTGCAGGGGTTCAAGTGCGTGAATTGCTCTCTGAACGCAGTATGGATGAAGCCACCTGCTGAGGGTCCTTCCCTTATAGATTTATACAGTGTGGAAACAGGCCCTTCAGCTCAACTTACCCACACCAATCAACATGTCCCATCTATACTAGTCACACCAATCAACATATCCCATCTATACTAGTCCCACCTGACTGTATTTGACCCATATCCCTCTAAACCTGACCTGTCCACGTACCCGTCTAAATGTTTCTTGAACGTTGCAATACTACATGTCTCAATTACCTCCTTAGGCAGCTCGCTCTATACATCCACCGCATGTGTGAAAAAGTTACCCATCAAGTTCCTATTCAATCCTTCCCCCCTCTCCTTGAACCTATGCCTTCTGGTTCTCGATTCCCAAACTCTGAGTAAGAGACTGTGCATCTACCTGATCTCTTCCTCTCATGATTTTGCATACCTTGATAAGATCACCCATCATCCTCCTGCGCTCCAAGGAATATAGTCCTAGACTTGTTAACTTCTCCATATAGATTCCTGCTCCTCTTTCCAACACCCAGCCCTGAATCCCATTCCTTAAGTCAACTTCATGCTAGTGTTGTCAATCAAGGAAAATGTCAGCTAACATATGCATGTCCAGATGTAAGTGAGAAAACATTCTTTGGTTTCCACTTGCAGTTGGAGATACACTGAAATTTTAAACACTTATATCATTGTAACCAAGGTCAACATTGGTTGGCACAGTGGCACAGCAGTAGGGTTGCTGCCTTACAGCACCAGAGACCTGGGTTTGATCCTGACCATGGGTGCCGTCTATACGGAGTTTGTACCTTCTCCCTGTGACAGTGTGGGTTATTCCCAGATGTTCTGGTTTCCTCCCACATACCAAAGACGTACAGATTTGTAGGTTAATTCATTTCTTTAAATTGTCCCCATTGTGTTGGATTGAACGAGTCGACAGGGTGATCGCTGATCTGCCCGGACTCGATGGGCTGAAGGGCCTGTTTCTGCGCTGTATCTCTAAAGTAAAGTCTAAAGGTCAAGCCATTTTCCAGCAACTATCCCTGTTCATAATCAGGACCAGAGGCCGACTTGGTTCACACCATCCAAGCCTTGCCACATTGATAACGCCGCTGAATTGCTAGAGATTGATTAATGCAGCAAGCACTCGAGAATGAATCCCAATCATTTCCCTACTCTGCACAATACAGTGTCGCAGTAGATGATGCACTGATCTGTCAGGCCTTCTGGGAGCAGTCTCAATTATTGGGTGATTTTTTGGAAAGAATTATGGAATGCAGCGAATAAACATAAAATGTATGTGTGGATGGTGTTATGAAACGTACCAATGGGTGAGAGTAAACATATTTGAAGTCCCTCCCCAGCTTCTTCAGAAGTGCTGCAGTCATGGGGTTAGAAAGGCACAGAGTGGAAACAGGCCCTTCAGCCCAGCAAGTCAATGCTGATAAACAATCATCCTGTACACCAGTTCTGTCTTACACTCGCGGGCCAATTTACAGAAACCAATTAACCGACAAACCTGCTTGTCTTTGGAGAGTGGGAGTAAACCGGAGCACCTGAGGAAAACCCATGGGTGAAGGGACAAATTCCGCAAAGACATGCAGGATGTCTCTCTCAGCCAGTTCCATTTAGCCCATACCCTTCCAAACCTTTCTTAATGATAATCTTGTCTAAATGCCAAATTGAGTCATGAATTCAATTTTCCAGCTTCAACATCAGGCTTCATTATATTGTTGAGGACGGACCTGGTTTTATCTAATGATATTGGATTTCTTTCTCTTTAAGAAAATAAAGCACCCAAGGTCAGGATCGAACCCTGATCTGGCGCTGTGAGGCAACAAATCTGCTGCTGCGCCACCGTGCCGCCCACAACAGCTTCTTTAACTTATTGATGTTGAGCTGGCTTCAGTGGAAATACTCCATGACTGAATCTAAAGGTCATGTTTTCAGGCCAAACGGCAGTGCAATAACATGGCAAGGATAGCATTGCAGTGATAAGAGAGTTAACTCTTGAAGGTGCATTCTTTGCGATGAGATATTAAGCCTGAGCTCCTTTTCACAGCAAAAATTTCTGAGCATTTTCATCTCTATCTACGCAACATATTTCTAACTTTACCATTTTCTGTTGACAGTCATTGAAAGCTAATATTAATACTTGTTACTTGCTCTAGAGATGTTACTGAAACTGCTGAGTAACTGCAGGCAACTGAACCGTTCCTGAACCCGGGCTCTCTCTATACGGCGCTGGTGAGGCCGCATATAGAACATTGTGAGCAATCTTGGGCACCATATCTGAGGAAGGATGTGCTGGCTCTTGAGAGGGTCCAGAGGACGTTTACATGAAAGATCCCAGGAATGAGTAGGTTAACCTATGATGAGCGTTTGTCAGCACTAGGCCTGTACTCGCTAGAGTTTAGAAGAATGAGGGGAGACCTCATTCAAACATACAGAATAGTGAAAGGCTTGGGTAGAGTGGATGTGGAAAGGATGTTTCCACCAGTGGAAGAGTCTAGGACTAGAGGTCATAGCCTCAGAATTAAAGGATGTTATTTTAGGAAGGAGATGAGGAGAAATTCCTTTAGTCAATGGTGAATCTGTGGAATTATTTGCTACAGAAGGCTGTAGGGGCCGTCAGTGGATAGTTTTAAGGTAGAAATAGATAGATTCTTGATTAGTACAGGTGTCAGGGGTTATGGGGAGAAGGCAGGTGAATGGGGTTAGGAGGAGGAGATAGATCAGCCATGATTAAATGGTGGAGTAGACTTGATGGGCCAAATTCTACTTCGATCACATGACCTTATGACCATCCTACCTCAAATAGAGAGCGGTCCTGAACTACCATTTACCTAATTGCAGATGATTGGACTAACTTTAATGGAACTTTGTCTTTGCAATAAACAAATTCCCTTTTTGGGTTCGATCCTGACTGTCTGTATGTATTGTGTACGTTCTCCCTATGAACTGCATAGGTTTTCACCAGTTTCCTCCCACACGCCAAAGAAGTGCAGGTTTGTGGGTTCATTTGTTTCTGTAACTTGTCCCTAGTGTGTAGGATAGTGCTAGTGTATGTGGTGACCATTGGTCAGCATGGGCTCTGTGGTCCGAATGGCCTGTTTCTGCGCTGTATCGCGAAACTAAACTAACTCTACTCTGTCATTCAATCATAGCTGAACATTTTTTCTGCTGACTGGTTGGCACACAACAAAAAGCTTTTCACTGTACGTTGGTACACGTGGCACTAAACTAAATATTTGCAGCAAAGATGGACACAAAAAAGCTGGAGTAACTAGCGGGTCAGGCAGCATTTCTGGAGTAAGGAATAGATGACGTTTCAGGTCAGGACCCTTCTTCAGATATTTGTAGCATTTCAGGTTTGGCTATTTGTAGCATTTCAGATTTGGCTATTTGCATGGCCAATTAATTTCCACTATGAATGGAAAGTGAATGTTGAGCCCACAAATCAGCCAATTCTCACTCAAGAAGACATTTCTATTTACATAAACATTTACTCTCTTCCCACTTACTATCTCTCCATTTACACAATTACATTCATTAGCACAACACTCCACTTGCATTACCAATCTCTGAAGCATCACCTCAATGAATGCCCATTGAAAATCGAGACACACAATACGCAAAGCACTCCCTTGAGCAAAATGCTCAGTAATTTAGTCTAAAAAAAAATTATACTCAATTAGTCGCAACCTCACGTCTTTCCCATTGTAAAATCTGCACTGACCAATTCAGAAAGCCTCTGTCTTTATTAAAATTTAATTTTCAGCTGGGAGCTCTAAATGGAGTCATAAAGTGATACAGCATGGAAATAGGCCCCTCGGCCCAACTTGCCCACACTGGCCAACATGTCCCATCCACACCAGACCCACCTGCCCGCTTTTGGTCCATATCCCTCCAAACCTGTCCTATCCATGTAGCTGACTCACTGTTTCTTAAATGTTGGGAGCGTCCCAGCCTCAACTACCTCCTCCAGCAGCTTGTTCCATACATCCACCACCTTTTTGTGTAAAAAAAGTTACCTCTCAGATTCAATCTATTCAATCTTTTCCCCTACACCTTAAACATATGTCCTCTGGTTCTCGATTCCCCTATAAATTCTTGACAATTACTGGGATCGTGGTTGGTGAAGGGTTTTGGGGGGCTTGGGGAGAAGAAAGGGGAGGTGGGCGCTTAGAGTTAATTGGCTTTTATTATCCACTTACATACTTCTACTTTCTTAAGAGAGAATTGAATGATAAATTGGTACAACTATCTTCATCAGAGTTTTGGGATACAGAACATTTCAACTGGTGAATATTTCTCCATTGGAATGACAATAAGACATTTTGTCTTAACTCCTTGTTAAGTCATTTAATTTAATGCTAGCAGCTCTGACAATAGCTTTGACAATGTTTGACAATAACTGGGGCAGTGGGTGCTTAGAGTGTATTTACTTATATTATCCAGTTTTAAATATGATGAAATATTCTGCTTAAGAAGTCTTCAGAAGAGAGAGCAGAATGAAAAATAGTATGTTATAATAACCTTCACAGTTTTGGAACACAAAGCATTTAAACTGGTCAACATTTCTCCATTGGATCACATCGGTATAATCTGCTTTTGAATATATCATTCCACAAGCAGCAGAGTCTGAGATAAGTGACATTTAGGGGCAGAACCTATCAAAGTTCTCAAGAGATGCCGTCTGAGCTGCTGAGTTACCCCAGCACAGTGTCTTTTCCAGACAGAGTTTATTTAACAAGACCGGCATACACATTTAGACCTGCCTTTATCTTTGTCTGTGAAATATTTCATGAGCAACACCACCAGTTGGTTCCCCATCGAGTACAAATTGTCCAAACAAAAAAAGGTTTGACTTTGGGCGGCACAATGGCGCAGCAGTAGAGTTGTTGCCTTATGGTCTTGACGAAACGATTAAACAAAGTATGAATATAATGCAATTTAAAAAAATGTACAAAAGATATATCTTTGAAAAGTCCAGTAATGAGGAAGGAGAATGTAAATCTCACAGATGTTAATGGTGTTTGTTCTTTTTGTTCTTTTCTTTTTTTGTTCTTTTTTTCTTAATAGCTTGATTGGAGTAGTTTTATTTGAATTGTCTGTTTAGTTTATTTTATTGAACTTTGCATTTGTTAATGGTGAAGAATGGGACTTGACAAGCATAGGCTTCTTCCTATCCCTTTTCCAACGAGTCTAATGTGTATTATGTACAAATTGGCTTTTGATTTTTTAATTTATGTATGTACATATATATGTATATGTGTATGTGTGTACATGTGTATATATGTGTACATGCATGTATGTGTGTATGTATTTATGTACAGTTGTATATATACATAATTCTTTTATTTATTCATTTTCATCTTTTCTTTTCTTCTTTTTTTTAAAAATCGTTCAAAATAAAATATATCATTCATTCATAGCGCCGGAAATCCAGGTTCAATCCTGACTATGGTGCTGTCTGTACAGAGTTTGGTACAGAAGGGGAGGATAGGGGAGGGATGGAGAAAGAGGGAATGCAAGGGCTACATAAAATTGGAGAAATTAATATTCATACAACTGGGTTGTAAGCTGCCCGAGTGAAATATGAGGTGTTCTTCCTCCAATTTGCGTTGGGCCTCTCTCTGACAGTGGAGGGGGCCCAGGACAGAAAGGATAGTATGGGAATGAGGAGGGAAGTTAACGTATTTGGCAACCGGGAGATCGCGTAGGCCAAGGCGGCCTGAGTGAAGTTGTTCAGCGAAACGATCGTGGTGTTCTCTCTGGGAAAGGGGGCTATCTCTCGCTCGCTCTCCCGGTGGGAAAGGGGGCTATCAACCTGAAACATTAACCCTGTAGCCCTTTCCATAGCTGCAGCCTAACCTGCTGAGAATATCCAACTCTTTCTCTTATCTATTTTAGTTTAGCTCTCCCTCATTACAACTAAGACTATTATAGTTATTTTCCAATAAGAATTGCCACTTGCAACTACTGGCAAGACAAAGCAGTTTGGAAAAAATGCTGAGCTGATGTTGGTATTAACCTCCCCTTCTTATCAAGTACATGGTGGGTTCCATTCGAATCCAACGCCAGAACAAATGGAGTACAGCAAATGGAGTACAGTAAACCCGTTATTGATGATCAATGGGGTGGGGATGGGTGGAGGGGGTTGGTGGGAGGATGGTGTCCGTTATTCCTGATTGTCCACAACAACCGAGAACGGTATTATCATTGAATAAGTAGAAACAAACAAGCTGCACTTGCCGGTTAATACAATAAAGGACACAAAGTTTGGTAGTAACTCAGTGGGTCAAAGCAGCATTTGTGGAGCACATGGTTAGATGACCTTTTGAGTGGAGACCCATCATCAGACTCTCGGTCCGGTTCAGGGCCTGGAATCCAGGTGAATTGACGGCCCTGGCCAGCTGGTGGTTGGGGAGAGGTGAGGATGAGCGGAGTCGATGGCGGTGTCCCATGGGCGGGTAGGGGTTGGCGGTGGTGGTGCAACACGTGGCCTGGAATTGGCCGAGGAAGCTGTGGTGGTGGCAGTAGGTGTGGCCGGAAAGGTGCGAGGCGGAGGACACAATGGAAGCTGTCGGCCGGTCAATCCACTATAACCAAAATCCGTTATATAGATATAGAGGTCTGTTAAAACAAGGGTTTACTGTGATCTTGCAAGGTTACTGCATGCAATGTAGTAAAGACAGCTACGAAATTGCTCACAGCAGGCTCCGAGCTATCAGATTAATGAACAGACCATCTACTTTTTTACTTTAATTAAGGATTGGAGATTACCCAAGTGGCATAAAAAAACTCAGCTAATATTTTTCCAAGTCGTATTACGAGATTGGTTATATAGACCTGAGTGGGCTGATGGCATAGTCAGGATGGAACCCGGCTACAAGGCAACAATTTCACTGCTGCGTCACCGTGCCATCCGAATGTTAGCTCATCAGCATTATTGAGGAAATCTTGGGACAAAGTTATTTGAGAAGATATTCGGACACGCTGTAACTCTAAACTCAAATAAAATATTTGGCAGCATTGAATGCTATCATAAATCCAATAATGATTCTATTATCTGTTGTGCTGCTGCAAGTAAGAATGTCATTGTTCCATCTGGGACATATGCCAATAAAACACTCTCGACTCTTGTTCATGTAACTCACTGACAAGGCACATGACATTTGTGTAGTTTTCCAGAATTGCTCACATGTTGCTCACCAGATTGCACCTCCCATGCCCCAACTCACTCGATCTAATATCATTATACCTAGCCAAGGTGAAGTGGTGGATACTTGCTTTTCATTAGGGCAAGAAATCATGATAATGAGAACCACCAAGAGAAAGTGTTGGATTCAAACATACAGGTTTACCAGAATGCTGCCTGGATATTAACTATAAGGAGAGGTTGGACCAGACTTGGATTGTTTTAGTTTAGAGAATGATGCAGCATAGAAACAGGTCATTTGGCCGATTCAGTCCACGCCAACCCAACAATCATCCATTCGCACTAGTTCTATGTTATTCCACTTCCTCATCCACTGTCCACACACTCAGGGCAATTTACAGAAGCCAATTATCCTACAAACTCGCTTGGCTTAGGCATGTGGGTTGAAACTGGAGCACCCGGAGGAAACCGATGCGGTCACAGGGAAAACGTGCAAACTCCGTAAAGACAGCGCCCAAAGTGAAGATAAAACCAGAGTCCCTGTCATTGTGAGACAGAAACTCTACTGCTGCGCCACCGTCTAGCATACCGGAGGCTGAGGGAGACCTGGTAGAAGTGTACTTTATAATGAGAGGAACAGGTAAGGAAGACACAAAATCTTTTTCAAAGGGTGGAAATGTCAAAGACATTTTAAGGCATGAGGCAGAGCTTTAAGGCAAAGGCATAGCTTTAAGTTGAGAGGGACAACATTTAAAGGATATGCATAGGACAAGGTATTTTTTACAAGGTGTGGTAGGTGCCTGGAACACGCTGCCAGTGGTGGTGGTGGAGACAGATATAATAGTGGCCTTTCAAAGGCTTTATGTAGACACATGGGAATGCAAGAAATGGAGAGATGTAGATCATATGCAGGCAGTTATGATTAGTTTATCTTGGCATCATGTTCAGCACATTGTGAGCTATGTTGTACTTTTCCATGTTCTATGTCAAACAAACAGATATCAGCCTTAGTGAAGAAGATGTTTGTACTTTTGTTGCTAAATCTTCAACAGTCAGTTGTGAAAGTTTATTCAATTGTTTTAGACAATAGACAGTTAGTGCAGGAAGAGGCCATTCAGCCCTTCGAGCCAGCACCACCATTCAATGTGATCATACTGATCATCCACAATCAGTACCCCGTTCCTGCCTTCTCCCCATATCCCCTGACTCCGCTATCTTTGAGAGCTCTGTCTAGCTCTCTCTTGAAAGTATCCAGAGAACCGGCCTCCACCGCCCTCTGAGGCAGAGAATTCCACAGACTCACAACTCTGAAAAAGTGTTTCCTCATCCCCGTTATAAATGGCTTACCCCTTATTCTTAAACTGTGGCCCCTGGTTCTGGACTCCCCAACATCGGGAACAAGTTTCCTGCCTCTAGCGTGTCCAAACCCTTAATAATCTTATATGTTTCAATAAGATCCCCTCTCATCCTTCTAAACTCCAGAGTATACAATCCCAGTCGCTCCATTCTCTCAGAATATGACAGTCACTCCATCCCTGGAATTAACCTTGTAAACCTACGCTGCACTCCCTCAATAGCAAGAATGTCCTTCCTCAAATTAGGGGACCAAAACTGCACACAATACTCCAGGTGTGGTCTCACTAGGGCCACTACAACTACAGAAGGACCTTTTTGCTCCTATACTCAACTCCTCTTGTTAAGAACACCAACATGCCATTCGCTTTACTCACTGCATGCTGTACCTGCATGTTTACTTTCATTGACTGATGAAAATTAATTTTAATTACGAGGCAATGGACCTTGTCAAGAAATTCAGTTCCTACATCCTCTTTGTCTATTTAATGGCCTTAGACGGATACAGGTAAACGTAACTCGAAATCCCTACAGGAACTAGCTTTGTTTCTTTATTATTTAGTGCATTTGAACCACCAATGTCAAAATGTAATTTTGTGCTCAGTGGAAGAAAGATGCTGCCAGAATGAAAGGAAACGGCTGATGACAAAGAAAAAAATGAGAGATTAATTTCAATGGAAAAATATTAAACCTGATATACGAATGAATGTAATTAGATTTTTCTCTTTAATTAACTTATGAACTAAGATATGACAGAACTCAACGCTGTATTTGAGGTAAAAGAAGATGAAGGAAAGGCCAGCTAATACATATTTTGTAAGCACCATGGATGGATCAGTGGAAAGATTCAGAATATTGTGCCAACACTGAAAAGGACCAGAGAACCCAGGAAGTATGTGGAAGATAGACATAAAATGCATGGGTAACTCAGCAGGTCAAGCACCATCCCTGGAGAAAATGAATAGGCGACATGGCGATCGTTTCGCTGAACACCCACGCTCAGTCCCTCTTGGCCGACGCGATCTACCAGTTGCCATCATTTTAAATCCCCTTCCGATTCCCATATTAATCTTTCTGTCCTGGGCCTCCTCCACTGTCAGAGTGAGGCCACATGCAAATTGGAGGAACAGCACTTGATATTTGGCTTGGTCAGCTTACAATCCAGAAGTATAAACATTGATTTCACTAATTTCAATTAACTTCTGCATTCCCTCCCACCCACTCTGCCGCACCCTAGACGTCCTGATAGTTCCACTGTTCGCATCCCTGTATCCCTGTCATTCGGACATCTTCTCCTGAAAATAATGGGTCATTGTGGGCTCCACCTTTCCTGGGGTCATCTGTTATAGGCCCCGATTAGTTTCTTGGCTTTTGTCATCTCCAGTCTCCCCACCCCATCTCTATTTTTCAGTCTGAAGAAGGGTTCCGACCCAAAATGTCACCTATTCCTTTTCTCCAGAAATACCGCCTCTCGCTGAGTTACTCCAGTTTTGTGCCTATCTTTGGTATGAACTAGCATCTGCAGTTCCTTCCTTCACAATCAGTCTGTGAGTTTTTAATACCTCCATTTATTCTAAGGGAGTGTTTCTTCTGCCATTCCAGTTAAAAAGTTATCTTCAGCTGTAGACTTGTGTTGCTAAAATTCAGCATGAATGAAGCCATTAATTCATAGACCCTGATAGATTAATTAATTTCATTCCATTGTGTCCAGTAGATTCCCCTTTCCACTACATATGTCTGAAGAAAGGTCTCGACCCTGAAACGTCACCCATTCCTTTTCTACAGAGATGCTGCCTGTCCCGCTGAGTTACTCCAGCTCTTTGTGTCTATCTTCGGTTTAAACCCAGCATCTGCAATTCCTCCTTACACATGTAGGATGGGCAGCAGATACAGAAGCTTGAATGCGTGCACCATCAGACTCAGGAACAGTTTCTTACCCTCTGCTATTAGGATTCTGAACGGGCCTTCAATAAGCAAGGGAACTATCCAATTCACCTCCACCCCATTGTGGGCATTGGACTTTGTCTCTAGATCTGGGGTGCTACAATGCTGAGAACTACATTCTGCATTCTAATCTTCCCATTATATGAGTTTGGTTTGATTGTATTTATGTAGAGTATTCTCAGATTCGAATGGGTGACATGTAAAGCTTTTCACTGCAGCTCGGTACACGTGATAGTAATAACCCTAAACCATCAGATACAATGTGCTGTCACTGGATCTTCCCCCAACCTTTTCAACACCTAAAGGCCAATTCCACAGATGCTGGTTGACCCAGACACGGTTTGAGCTTCGAGTCTGAAGAAAGGTCCCAATTTGCTGGCTTTGCGAGGCAGCAACTCCACAGCTGTGCCACTGCGCCGCCTTAGAAGGTGTTGGATCGGAAACCATTCTGTTTCTCGCTCTGCAGATTCTGCCTGACATGCTGAGTATTTCCAGCACGCTCCGGTTTTATTTCTCAATTCATTTCTTGCCATTCAGTCAGAAGGCAACACTTCTCACACATCAGTTCACAGGATTGTGCTGTTTCGTCAAATAATTTACTTGACAGTCTAGGTTATTTCTATTTAGAGAGAAATACAAAACCTTCGGACTCCTAGCAATAACCCTGTTCATAATCCTACACACTAGGAGATGTTGAGACCCTTGAGTTTGGGGTATATTGATATGGTAGGACATTTTTGAGATCAAGGAGACGGTGCTTTGTATGAAGCATTAAGATAAATTATCCCCAGGGCCTAATTGTATCTATCCCAGGTTATTGGCAAGAGCAGCACGAGAAGAGATTGTTAGGATGTTGACAAAGACCTTTAGTTTTTCGATTTGAGATACAGCGTAGAAACACTCCCTTCGGCCCACCGACTAAGTGCCGACCAGCAATCACCCTGTACTCTAGCACTATCCTACACAACTGGAGTTGTACAGTGATGGGTGCTCTGGTTTCCTCCCAGATGCCAAAGATGTGCAGGTTTGAAAGTTAAGTGGCTTCTGTGAGTTGTCCCTGTTGTATAAGGTAAAACTTGTGTACTGTGTGATCGCTGGTTAGCGCGAGGACTCAGTGGGCAGAAGGGACTGTTTCCACGCTGTGAGTCTATAAACTTAAGCACATTCCAGATTAGCAAAGTGGACACAAATAGTCCACTGAGCCCACAAGCAAGAGGTGCCGGGTTTGGTGGCATTTTCAAAGTCCATCCGCACTCTAGGTCTAATGAGCAGTGCCCACACGTGGACTCAGTGGACTGAAGGACCCGTTTCCATGGTGTACCTCCAAATTAAACCAAGCCCTACCGCCGGGAGACTGTGCCATCCTTCTCCGAACGCTCCAAAGCAGATTAATTACCAGCGAAGGAGATGCTGGTTTAAACTGATGATAGACACAAAATGCTGGAGTAACTCAGTGGGACAGGCAGCATCTCAGGAGAGAAGGGATGGGTGACGTTGCGGGTCGAGACCCTTCTTCAGACTTAATTCTCAGACTGGCCTGTGAAATTCAAGAGACTTCGAGTGGGAAAAAAAAGCCACGGGATGTTAGTGATGAAGAATGGGAGAGAGAATACCGCAGTAATCCCTCACATCCATCATCCCGCATGTTCCTTTAAAAATCGCTGTCACGGCAGTGAGCCGCATGGTTGCTGGTCTCATTGATACAGCTTGGCTAAAATAATAGTCTTGATCACGAGCTGTCAAACCAGAAGCTCAAGGTTCAAATCCATTATGAGAAGAAGATGAAGTTTTGCTGTCACTGATAGATTTTCAGAGCTGCCCTCAGCCAAAGGCTGGCCGTCTCAGCAATGCTTAAAGCCCAGGATGGCCAAAAGTAATTGGTAATCTCGGGGAGGCTGGATGGTGTGTGCTAAAATGAAAGTTTGTATCAACGCTCTGTGAATTGGCCACTTGAGATGGCGTTTCATCATTGACACGTTCAGAGTAACTTTTAGTTTTAACTTCAGAACTGAGAAAAGGAAATAACATAGAATATCAGCCTCAAAAATCTATCTGCAGTCAGAAAGGTTGAGCATACTATGCCATAGCACCAACATAGTATGAAAACACACTCCGCCAGATTTCTTCCCAGCTGTTATCAGGCAACTGAATCGTCCTACCACAACTAGAGAGCAATGCTGAACTGCTATCCACCTCTTTGATGACCCACTGACTATCCTTGATTGGACTTTGCTGGTTTTACCTTGCACTAAACGTTATTCCCTTATCATGTATTTATACACTATAAATGGCTTGAATGTAATCATGCATTGTCTTTCCACTGGTAGACAAAAATGCTGGAGAAACTCAGCAGGTGCAGCAGCATCTATGGAGCGAAGGATATAGGCAACCCTTCTTCAGACTGATGGTGGGTGGGTGGGAGAAGAAAGGAAAAAGGAGGAGGAGGAGCCCGAAGGCTGAGGGATGGGAGGAGACAGCCCGAGGGCTGAGGAAGGGGAGGAGACAGCAAGGGCTAACAAAATTGGTTCTCGTAGAGTTGGAGGGCAGTTGGAGAGGAGGTTGTGAAACTGTCTCATTAGAGAAGAGGTTGTGAAAGTGTGTTCGAGAGGAGGTTCCACTGACTGTCCACTGACTGGTTAGCATGCAAAAAAAAGCTATAAATACTAAATTAAAAAAAAAAACAATAAACTAAACTGAACTGGTTTCTAAAGATCAACGGTGCTTGTTTGTCATGCAAACACACAATGAAATTATTTTTAATTGCTCAAGATTTAAATAGCAGGAAATTGTGTGTTTTTTTTTTAACTGACACCATTCATTGTGCCATGAGCTTTTTGGAGCATTGTCGGGGAAGTTGGACCATGTTGTCCCTCATTTTATTTAGCCTTCAGACCAAACACTGCCCTACAGGGACTTCAATTCCATCTCTCATGAAGTCCACATCGGGTGGAGGGTGTACGGAACAAGCTGCCGGGGGTGGGGTAGTTGAGGCAGGTACTGGGATATAACTTGTGATGCTTGATTTGCCCTTGTTTGAGAAGAGGAAGCCATGAGCAAGACTTCTTTCACTGAGAATATACAGAGCACTGGTTAGGCAAGGTTAGAGTACTGGTTAGTTTATTGGTTGGACAATAGTGATAGCACCAAAGGAGATTTAACTAACCTCATCAGGAAGGCTGGCTCCGTCCTGGTGGTGGAGTTGGATTCATGAGAGCTGGTCTTGGAGCAGAGGATGCTCCTCAAACTGCGGAGCATCTTGGACAACACAGCTCATCCCTTCCATGACACATTGGTCATCCTGAGGAGCACCTTCAGCATCAGACTAGTTCCACCAAGATGCAGCACAGAACGCCACAGGAGATCCTCCTTCCCTGTGACCATCAAACTGTACAACTCCTCCCCCTTCCATTGTGGGGTAGACTGACTCCCTCCCTCCTCCCTCCTGTTTATGGAAGGTTTATGGAAAGGACATTGTGCAGTTATGATTAATGTATGTTTGTGTTTCATTGCCATGGCTGTTTATTTTACAATGATTAATTAGGTTAAATTCTGTTCGTATGCACATCTAACATAAGTGCTTTGTATCTCAGGGGATGACTGGTGTCAGCTACCAATCATTATTCTTGCTTTCAAAACCTGCAATGCTTTGTTTGCATAACGATGCAGGAATTGAAGACAAAACCACTTTCTGTATTCTTTTCTGCCTTCATTTTCACTCTCGCTGCAAGACAAAGTATGGTGTGTTCATAGTTTATCTTTCCCAGATCTCCCCGCTTCCCACAGTGCATGTACCAATCGTTAGCTAATGCCCACACGTGGCAGAATGTAATCGGGATTCAAGAGGACAACCCGCAACCGCCTGGATTCTTTGCACTTGCCAGGGATCTGTGCTCGAGCCAGGGATAGAAGGGAGCGGCACAGTGGTGCAGCAGTAGAGTTGCTGCCTTACAGCCCCAGAGACCTAGGTTCAATCCCGACTATGGGTGCTCTCTGTAGCAAGTTTGCACGTTCTCCTTGTGACCGCATGGATTTTCTCCGGGTGCTCTGGTTTCCCCTCACATTCCAAAGGCATGTACCTTCGTAGGTTAATTGGCTTCTGTACATTGGCCGAATGAGTAGAGGCAACATTGAACTAGTGTAATACAGATGGTGCCTGACCCATTCATGTCATCCAGCATTTTGTCATTTTTGTCACAGGATTTATGCCAGGGTAGGAAAGGTTGAATCTTTGGAATAGCAAGAGTTTAAGGGTGCTAATGTTTCCTTAGGATCAGTGAAGCCGAGGAGTAATTTAAACATATTCACACTTTATTAGCCAAGTATGTTTTGCAACATAAGAGGAATTTGATCCTCTTTGACGGGTGGGGGGAGAAAGAGAGGAAATCTTAGCTCCCCCATGCCGGGCGATCTGAACCCAGGTCGGTGCTGGTCGAATCTTCTGCGTCATTTGGAGCTTTCCAACATCGGTCTCTACCCGAGACTGCGAGCTCCTCGATGGTGAAATCCGCAGGCCACGGTTGAAGCGTCGATCCCAGGCAATGGATCGGCTCCGTTAGCAAGTCCACGGCCCGCAGTGGGGCTCAAATTAAGTTCAGCTCCATGATGTTAGGCCACAGAGCGACTGGAGATACGATCCGGAAAACAATCGCATCTCCAGGAAGGTAAGAGATTGAAAAAAAAAGCTTCCCCTGACACCCCACATAAAACAAACCAGAGAACATTAACACAAACTTTTAAAACACACTAAAAATAACAAAAAAAGGACAAAAAGACAGACAGACTGTTGGCAAGGCTGCCATCGTATGGCACCGCCAGGTGGTATACCATTAAATCTATTAAACCTGGAGGGAATGAGAAAGATGGAGATAGATCTTTGAACAAGAGCTAAAATTAGGCGACTTAAAGTTAAGGTAATGTATTTCATATTCCATGCACATACCACAGAGACAATGCCAGGAGTGGTGGTGGAGGCAGATACAATTGTGGTGATTAAGAGATGTTTGGACAGAGACATGATATGCAGGGAATGGAGGGATCGCCAAATGAGATGAGTCGATGGGCCTGTTCCTGTGTTGTTCTGTGTTCCATCAGAGTGTGATTGAACAGTTTTTTAATTTACTTCCCGAAACTGAAAGATTGAGTGGGATGTCAGGATCATAAATCACTCCATTGATAGATTCCTAATGACATGAATTACCACTCAAAATCTCAAGCTACATTGAAATTAATTCTCATTAGTTCCACAAACTTAACAAATTTCTGATAGTCACAAAGGGATTCTGTACAAGTTAGACTTTAGCGATACAGCACAGAAACAGGCCCTTCAGTCCATTGAGTCTACTCTGATCTGCGATCCTCCCCATGCACTAACAATAGTGATTGAACACGCTAGGGGCAATTTACCATTTTACAGAACCCAATTACCTGTGGTTGGAATGTATTTAAACATCTTGACTGCAAAGAAAGCTTTTAAAACAATATCATTACGAGTCCAAGACAGGCTCAGGCTGAATTTGCTGAGGTCAGCTTTATTATTAAGATTGACAAAATGAGATTTAAAATGTTTCTCAGTGTTATCTGTTCCTGCACAGGGATCCTCTGCCACCTGGGAACTTGTTTTTTGGGGAAATCTTTGGTATCTTTGGGGGAGTCTATGGAAGGCCTGTGGAGAAGGCTTTGGGCAGTCTGTTTCGGAACCGGGTGGCAATGTCAATGGGGAAGGCCTTGGAGGACTTGGAGAGATGTCCAAAGAGAAATCTGTGGAGGACATGTGGAGATGTCCCTGATGACTAGTGATGTCTGGGGAAGTCTCTGGTGACCTATGGTGTTGTCTGGGGAAGTCTGTGGAGGGCCTGTGGAAACGTCTCTGGTGACCTGTGGAGATGCCTTTGGGGAAGTCTGTAGAAATGTCGACATGTCTTGTCTGGGGCAGTCTGTGGTGTGCCTGTGGAAATGTCCATGTGTGTGGAGTGGTCGTGGAGATATCTCTGGGAAAGGCTGGGGATGTATGTTTGTGGACCT
Source organism: Leucoraja erinaceus (assembly GCF_028641065.1). Taxonomy (NCBI): domain Eukaryota; kingdom Metazoa; phylum Chordata; class Chondrichthyes; order Rajiformes; family Rajidae; genus Leucoraja; species Leucoraja erinaceus. The sequence goes on from NC_073381.1 coordinate 87,979,803, forward strand.
ATGAAGATGTCTTTTTGGAAATCTATAGAGAACCTTTGAGATCATGGGGATGTTTGTGGAGGGATGGTGGACATGTCTATGGGGATCTGTGGAGATGTCTTTGAGTCAGTCCACCTCAGCTGTGGAGATGTCTATGGTGAAGTCTGTGGATGTATCGTTGGAGAAGTCTCTGGAGGACTTGTGGAGATGCATTTGGAGAGGTATGTGGGGGACCTGTGAAGATATATCTTTGGAGAAGTCTGTAGCGATGTGTATGGGAAGGCTTGTGTGCCAATACTGCCTGCAATGCAGATTGAGACGCAACTGCTTTCTAATAAGGTGTAAAAAATCTGCAATTTTATCATCACCAGTCAGAGGACAGCGAGAAAAGGGCAAAGCATGACCTCAGTTGTTACGATCAATTCATTCTTGTCTACATCCTGTTAAGAGTGGCACAGTGACACAGTAATAACCCTAAACCATCAGATACAATGTGCTGTCACTGGATGACTCCAATTCTAATCAATATTTGTCAACAGACCCTCCAAAACAACATCACCAACCAATACTGATCTTCCCCCAACCTTTTCAACACCTAAAGGGCAATTCCACAGATGCTGGTTGACCCAGACACCGTTGGAGCTTCGAGTCTGAAGAAAGGTCCCAATTTGCTGGCTCTGCGAGGCAGCAACTCCACAGCTGTGCCACTGCGCCGCCTTAGAAGGCCTTGGATCTGAAACCATTCTGTTTCTCGCTCTGCAGATTCTTCCTGACATGCTGAGTATTTCCAGCACGCTCCGGTTTTATTTCTCAATTCATTTCTTGCCATTCAGTCAGAAGGCAACACTTCTCACTCACATCAGTTCACAGGATTGTGCTGTTTCGTCAAATAATTTACTTGACAATCTAGGTTATTTCTATTTAGAGAGAAATACTAAACCTTCAGGCTCCTAGCAATAACCCTGTTCATAATCCTACACACTAGGAGGTGTTGAGACCCTTGAGTTTGGGGTATATTGATATGCTAGGACATTTTTGAGATCAAGGAGATGGTGCTTTGTATGAAGCATTAAGATAAATTATCCCCAGGGCCTAATTGTATCTATCCCAGGTTATTGGCAAGAGCAGCACGAGAAGAGATTGTTAGGATGTTGACAAACACCTTTAGTTTTTCGATTTGAGATACAGCATAGAAACAAGCCCTTCGGCCCACCGTGCCGATCAGCAATCACCCTGTACTCTAGCACTATCCTACACAACTGGAGTGGTACAGTGATGGGTGCTCCGGTTTCCTCCCAGATGCCAAAGATGTGCAGGTTTGAAAGTTAAGTGGCTTCTGTGAGTTGTCCCTGTTGTATAAGGTAAAACTTGTGTACTGTGTGATCGCTGGTTAGCGCGAGGACTCAGTGGGCAGAAGGGACTGTTTCCACGCTGTGAGTCTATAAACTTAAGCACATTCCAGATTAGCAAAGTGGACACAAATGGAGAAAAGGGCAAAGCATGACCTCAGTTGTTACGATCAATTCATTCTTGTCTACATCCTGTTAAGAGTGGCACAGTGACACAGCAGTAGAGTTGCTGCCTTACAGTTCCAGAGACTCTGGTTCGATCCTGACTACACACAGTTTGCATGTTCTCCCTGTGACCACATGGGTTTGCTCCAGGTGCTTTGTTTTTTCTCACACTCCAAAGACATATCAGTTTGTAGGTTAATTGGCTTCTGTAAATTGTGTAGGATAGTGTTAGTGTTCGGGGATCACTGGTCGTAACACACTCAGTGGGCCAAAGGGCCTGCTTCCACATTGTATCTCTAAACTACTCAAAAAACAGAGGAGAGAGGTGGAAGGCAAAGGGGGAAAGATTTAACCTGAACCTGAGAGGCAGGCTTTTATATTACTCCAAAATGAGCTCCTTGAGGAGGTAGTCGAGGCAGGTACTATCACAACTTTTAAAAAATACATTTGGACAGGTATATGCATAGGACAGGTTTAGAAGGACATGGGCCAAATGCAGGCAGGTGGGACAAGTGTAGATGGCACATGTTAGTTGGCGGGGCAAGTTGGGCCGAAGGGCCTGTTTCCACACTGTATGACCCTATGCTTAGATGCTGACTGTGCTGGAAGCAAATAAAAAAAATGTAAACAAAGGTGAAAACATTATCATCCCTTTAAATCTTCATTCTGCTGTCTAGTCCAGGATGTTAGAGGCCAATCTGAGATAATAATTGCCCTTACTATCATTTTACTTTGAGATACACCAATTGCAAGATAAGCAACCTGCAACACAGCAGACTTGGCCACCTCCCTATTCCTGACTCACCAGGAAAAAAGCATCTTTGTGGTCAACTAAGTGCAGTTCGAATTTTAGAGAGAAATAAATATTTAATCTACATCCAATCTATTCCTTGCAGCACGTTCAGAAAACAAATCCAGCTGCATGAAACTAATGCAATCCAGAAGTTGCAGATTGGGCTCACCGGAAATGTAACTGCTGCTTCCTTTTAAAGGCGGTGTGCGGAGCAATTTTATAAAATAATTAGACACACAGAGGGTGCACAGAACATACAGAGCGGCTGGAACATGTTGCCTGGAGCAGTGGGGGAGGCAGATACCTAGTGGGGTTAAAGGGACCTATTGGGTAGGCACATGGATTGCAGAGAATGGAGGGATATGGGCTATGTGCAGGCAGGTAAGAGGTGGACTTGGCATCATGTTCTGCACAAACATTGTGGGCCGAAGAACACATTCCTGTACTACACTGTTCAATGCTGGACATCATGCACAGCGGTAGAGTTGCTACCTTATAGCAACAGACCCGGGTTTGACCCTGACCACGGGTGCTGTCTGTACGGAGTTTGTACGTTTTCTCTGGATGCTCTGGTTTCCTCCCACACTCCAAAGACGTACAGGTTTGTCGGCTAATTGGCTTTGGTAAAATTATAAAATTGCACCTAGTATGTGGACGGTGCAAGCATAAGGGGCGATCGCTGGTCAATTTGGACTCGGTGGGCAGAAAGGCACGTCTCCACACTGTATCGCTAAACTAAACTAAACAGGCTTGTTTTGTTTTATTCCCCCCACTGCTTCCAGCATCTGCATTAACCTGCCCGTCTGAAGGAACAAGACATTTCAAATCGCTTCAACTGTCCTTCTTGTCAGGAGTGCTGTTATTGTTTTCTCATGTCAAAATAATGTTAATGCCTGCACAAATATCGCCGCACCAGTCTCTGCCATGAGCCTGCAGTGTGTCACTGGGCTTTCCTCAAGGGTGGTTTGCAGCTTCACCCATCACAATGCATTTTATGACCTTCCCAGCCATATGACACATCCCATCGGAAAAATGTCACCATCAACACACTTGGCCTAGTGCGGAATTTACAAACAATGTTTTTCCCCAAATTGAACTGTCAGTGCACACAAGGGGTTTTGGAGTTTTTGGCAGCTGGGAAGAATGCTGCCTTGTAGTTTAGATTAGAGACACAGTGTGGAAACAGGCCCTTCGGCCCACCAAGTCCACACTGACCAGTGGTCACCCCGTACACTAGTTCTATCCTCAACACTTCAAGCATTCAGGGAACAGACTCAATTATTGGCTTTGTTTTTGTTTTGTTTTTTAAATTGTGGCATGTAGCAAGTAAATAAAATATTTTACAAGTGGAAGGAATTACAGAAAAGTACAAATGGGTGAGAGGAAACATATTTATGGTTCATTTAATTACAAAATGTCACCCTCCCACCTCTTCAGAAGTGCTGCGGTCAGGATGTCAGCACAGGGAGATACAGCATGCAAATACAGACCCTTCGGCCCACTGAGTTCGCGTTGACCAGCGATCACCCGTACGCGAATTCTATCCCACACAGAAGGGACAATTTACAGAAGGCAAGTAACCTACTAACGTGCACATCTTTGGGGTGTGGGAGGATACTGGAGCACCCAAGGGAAAACGGGTCAGAGGGATGGATGTGGAGAGGATGCTTGGGGGACGAGGAGGAATTTCTTCAGTCACAGGGTGGTGAACGTGTGCAATCCATTGCCACAGATGGCTGTGGAGGCCGTGTCAATGGATATTTTTAAGGCGGAGATCGACACGTTCTTAATTAGAATATGTGTCCGGGCTTATGGGGCAAAGGCAGGAAAATAAGGTTGAGGGGGAAAGATAGATCAGCCATGATTGAATGGTGGAGTAGACTTGATGTGCTGACTGATAATTCTGATCCTATAACTTATAAAATCCCTACAAATTTTGTACAGACAGCACCAGTAGTCAGAATCGAACCTGGGTCTCTAGCACTGCAAGACAGCAAGTCTATCGCTGCGCCACCGTGTCACACCCTTGTTTCCCTGGTGTTAGCACAAAGAAGCCAGGAGGGTTGGGGGCTGTCCTCTTGAATCCCCACTTGTGGACATTAGCAAGGGATTGGTGCATGCACTGAGGAAAGCAGTAAGATGGGAAAGATAAACCATAAGCACATCGACCTTCATCTTTGAGGTAGGCCGAATACAAAAGTGGAAAAACAACAACAAAAGTGGTTTTGTGCACAATTGCTGCATCACTGTGCAAACAAAGTGCTGTAGGTTTTGAATGCACAAATAATGATTGGTAGCTGACACCAGTAATCCCCTGAGCATTCAAGGCACTCATGCTGGATGTGCGTACAAACAGAACCTGACCTAATTAATAATTGTAAAATAAACAGCCATGGCAATGAAAGACAAACACAAACATACATTAATCAGAACAGCACAATGGCTTTTCCAATTACAGATGAGCCATCCCAGGAACATATTATAACAAGCTAATTTTCTGCATGCCACACATGCTGTCAGTGTTGTTTTATTTTAAACCAAATATCAGCAAAGAAGAGCATGTCAGAAGTGTGACAGAATGAATTCTAACTTCCACAGTAGAGTGCGTACATCTTCATTTTTTTTTTGCAATCTGAAGCATGATTGCAGTAAGAAAAGTTTGCAATACATCATCCCCCCCCCCCCCCCCCCCCCAATGGAGTCATAGAATCACAAGGCGTGGAATCAGGACCTTTAGCCCAAGATGCCCCATCCAAGCTAGTCCCATTTGCCCATTTAGTTCAGAGATACAGCATGGAAACATGCCCAATGGCCCACTGAGTCCATGCCAACCAGCGATTGCTGCACACTGTCCTCCACACACTAGCGACAATTTAACCATTTTACCAGGCCAATTAACCTACAAACCTGTAACCTACAAAAGTGTGGGAGTAAATCTGAGATTCCAGAGAAAACCCACACAGGTCACGGGGTGAATGTACAAACTCCGTAGAGACAGCACCAATAGTCAGGATCAAACCTGGTTAAGGCAGCAACTCTACAACTGCACCACAGTGTCACTGCTCTGCCACCTGTGTTTGATCCATATCCCTCTAAACCTTTATTTAAAGCCTATTGCCTTTGCTCCATAGATGCTGCCTCACCCGCTGAGTTTCTCCAGCATTTTTGTCTACCCTCTAAACCTTTCCTATCCATGTACCTGTCCAAATGTTTTTTTAAATCCTGTTATAGAACCTGCCTCAACTACCTCCTCTGGCAGCTTGTTCCATATACCCCCCACCTGAGTGAAAGAGTTGCCTCCGGTTCCTGTTAAATCTTGCCCATGTCGCCTTAAACCCATGTCCTCTGGTTCTTGATTCCCTCTACAGGGTAAAAGACCTGCATGCATTCACTGTATAAATCCTTCATGATTTTATACACCTCTATAAGATCACCCTTCAGCCTCGTGCTCTCCAAGGAATAATGCTCAACCTTCCCCTATAGCTCACTGTATCACATAATATCACACTTAAACAGAATGAACAGCAGGATAGAGATTAGGCTGGTGAAAAGACAGATGGAGTTTAATCTGGGTAAGTGAGAGGTGTTGCACTTGAAAAGGTCAAATTTAAGGAGAACATACACATTGGAAGGACCATTGGGAGCATTGACATACAAAGGTACCTTGGAGTCCAACATAGCTCTACAAAATTAGCAACATTATTAGCTAAATTTCTAAAAACGGAACGTGGTATGCTTGCCTTCATCAGTTGGGACATTAGTTAGAAAGTCACGTTGCAGTTTGGATCATTGTGTGCAATTCTGGTTGCTCCACTAACGGCAAGGATGTGAAGGCTTTGGAGAGGGTACAACAGAGATTACACTTCCTTATCGTGGTGTCTCCCTCTCCCCCCGACTCTCAGTCTGAAGAAAGGTCTCAACCAGAAACGTCACCTATCCCTTTTGTCCAGAGATGCTGCCTGTCCTGCAGAGTTACACCAGCAATGTGTGTCTATCTTCGGTGTAAACTGCAGTTCCTTCCTACAATTTACTGGAATGCCGCCCAGATTAAGTGAGATATGCTTTAAAGAGAGGTTAGACAAACTTGGTTTTCAGTGGAGCATCGGAGGCTGCGGAGAGACACGATAGAAGTAAATAAAATGGTGAGGGGCAATAGATAGACAGAGTCAGGATCTTCTGGCCATGATAAAAATATGAAAGATCAGCCGGCTTTAAAGGGAGAACAATGTTTAATCTGGGTAAGTGAGAGGTGTTGCACTTGAAAAGGTCAAATTTAAGGAGGCTGCATCCCAGAGTACTTAAGGAAGTAGTTCCAGAAATAGTGGATGCATTAGTAATAATCTTTCAAAACTCTTTAGATTCTGGAGTAGTTCCTGAGGATTGGCGGGTAGCAAATGTAACCCCACTTTTTAAGAAGGGAGGGAGAGAGAAAACGGGGAATTACAGACCAGTTAGTCTAACATCGGCAGTGGGGAAACTGCTAGAGTCAGTTATTAAAGATGGGATAGCAGCACATTTGAAAAGTGGTGAAATCATTGGATAAAGTCAGCATGGATTTACGAAAGGTAAATCATGTCTGACGAATCTTATAGAATTTTTCGAGGATGTAACTAGTAGCGTGGATAGGGGAGAACCAGTGGATGTGGTGTATCTGGACTTCCAGAAGGCTTTGGACAAGGTCCCACATAAGAGATTAGTATACAAACTTAAAGCACACGGCATTGGGGGTTCAGTATTGATGTGGATAGAGAACTGGCTGGCAAACAGGAAGCAAAGAGTAGGAGTAAACGGGTCCTTTTCACAATGGCAGGCAGTGACTAGTGGGGTACCGCAAGGCTCAGTGCTGGGACCCCAGCTATTTACAATATATATTAATGATCTGGATGAGGGAATGGAAGGCAATATCTCCAAGTTTGCGGATGACACTAAGCTGGGGGGCAGTGTTAGCTGTGAGGAGGATGCTAGGAGACTGCAAGGTGACTTGGATAGGCTGGGTGAGTGAACAAATGTTTGGCAGATGCAGTATAATGTGGATAAATGTGAGGTTATCCATTTTGGTGGCAAAAACAGGAAAGCAGACTATTATCTAAATGGTGGCAGATTGGGAAAGGGGGAGATGCAGCGAGACCTGGGTGTCATGGTGCACCAGTCATTGAAGGTAGGCATGCAGGTGCAGCAGGCAGTAAAGAAAGCGAATGGTATGTTAGCTTTCATTGCAAAAGGATTTGAGTATAGGAGCAGGGAGGTTCTACTGCAGTTGTACAGGGTCTTGGTGAGACCACACCTGGAGTATTGCGTACAGTTTTGGTCTGCAAATCTGAGGAAGGACATTATTGCCATAGAGGGAGTGCAGAGAAGGTTCACCAGACTGATTCCTGGGATGTCAGGACTGTCATGAAGAAAGACTGGATAGACTTGGTTTATACTCTCTAGAATTTAGGAGATTGAGAGGGGATCTTATAGAAACTTACAAAATTCTTAAGGGGTTGGACAGGCTAGATGCAGGAAGATTGTTCCCGATGTTGGGGAAGTCCAGGACAAGGTGTCACAGCTTAAGGATAAGTGGGAAATTCTTTAAAACCGAGATGAGAAGAACTTTTTTCACACAGAGAGTGGTGAATCTCTGGAACTCTCTGCCACAGAGGGTAGTTGAGGCCAGTTCATTGGCTATATTTAAGAGGGAGTTAGATGTGGCCCTTGTGGCTGAGGGGATCAGGGAGAATGGAGAGAAGGCAGGTACGGGATACTGAGTTGGATGATCAGCCATGATCATATTGAATGGCGGTGCAGGCTCGAAGGGCCGAATGGCCTACTCCTGCACCTAATTTCTATGTTTCTATGTTTAAAGGATATCTTTGGGGCAAATCTTTTTACACAGAACGGTAGGTGACTGGAACACGCTGCTAAGGGTGGTGGTGGAAACACATATGATAGTGGCATTTAAGAAGCTTTAAGACAGGCTCATGAGCATGCAGGGAATGGAGGGATATAGATCATGTGCAGGTAGAAGTGATTGGTTTAATTTGACATGTTTGGCACACTCATAGTGGGCCGAAGTGCCTTCTGCTGTACTGCACTTTTCTATGTTCATTTAATCTTTATTCTGTGTGGAAAAAAAACTAGCCCGTTTCCTAATATATGGTATTGTGATGCAAAATATTAAATTATGAGTTTGCATGTAAAATGTCGTAATTTACTGAGGATCAGAATTCTTGGATCCTCGATCATCATGACCATGAAAATTTAAAACAAGATAGTTAGTTTAGTTTGAAGGTAGACACAAAATGTTTGAGTAACTCAGCAGGTCAGGCAGCATCTCTGGAGAGAAGGAACTCCTTCTCTCCAACTGAGTTACTCTAGCATTTTGTGTCCACCTTTGATTTAAAGCAGTATCTGCAGTTCTTTTCTACACATAGTTAGTTTACTTGATTGTATTGTGGACCAGCTAAAATATTTTTTGTTGCACTAGCCAGTCAGCGGAACGACAATACATGATTACAATCACCATCCACGCTGGACAGATGATAAAAGGAATAACGTTTAGTGCAAGATAAGTACTGTAAAGTCTGATTAAAGATAGTTCGAAGGTCTCCAATGAGGTAGATGGTAGACCTTTTTTTTTTTAACATTGAACGTGTTAGTTCTTTACAAGGCCAATCATCCCGACTCCCCCCTTTCCTTCAGTAATCCCGAAAGGCTTTCAACCCAAAAGCATTTGCTTAATTACTTTGTTTACATTATTCAAAGAACAGGTTACAAGCTTTTACCTTTCCAAGAACAATTGTTCAGATCACAACATCTCCCAACGAATAAGAAATCACATCCTCTAAATTAATTGGCAACAATATTGAATTTCCAACCACTGCATATTGATCCGTTGGAGAGATGAAATAGTTTTTTCTCTACTTGCATGTAGTAAAGCCTCTCATCATGAGCAAAACACAAAGCGTTGGAGCAACTCAATAGGTCAGGCAACCTCTGTGGACAGAAATAGATGGGTAACGTTTCGGGTTAGTCCGAAATGGAGCATACCCCCTGAGTTACTCCAGCACCATGTATTTTGCTTAAGATTCCAGATTCTGCAGTTCCTTGCATCTCCTCATCATTATGTTAGGTTATGGTTAACATGTTCTTTTCAAATGGAACCCTTCCAACTCTATGTAATATCTTATCCCCAGTGACATCCAACCTCATCTGAAATCTCCAGAGAATTCCATGATGCTCTACCCGAGGACCCAGCCATGCATGTTATCCGGTTTTATTATGACCTTTTTAACACCAACATTCTTTTAAGACTTTTTTTTAAAAAACCATCTCCAAAACTTCTCTTATCATCCTAATTGATTTGCATGACAAGTCTTTATTGTGAGCTACACTTCCAGAAATCTATTAGACTTATTCCATCTACACCTCACGCTGCCTCAGCAAGGCCACCACGTAATCATGGTGTAAAAATGCACGCCTCCATATTCGGGGACAGTTTCTTCCCAGCTATTGTCAGGCAACTACATCATCCTATCACCAACTAGAGAGTGGTCCTGACCTCCATCTACCACATTGGAGACACTGAGACTATCTTCAATTGGACTTTACCTTGTACAAAATGTTATTCCCTTTATTCTGTATGTGTATGCTGTGGACAGCTTGATTGTGATCATGTATAGATAGTATTTTTGCTGACTGGATCTTAAGCAACAAAGCTTTTCATTGTATCTCAGTATACATGACAATAAACTAATTAAAATAAAATAAACTGCACAGTGCCTTTCACAACCTCCTGGGATACACCCCTGCACCTTTCTCCATGTCATCTGCCACCAACCATTCATTTTGCCATTCACTGGACTGTAAAAGTGTTTTATTATGTTTATCTCCATCTACTACGTTTGGTCATCTCCAAACTTGCTGTACCAACTCTTGTAGAAACTGCAGAGCAATTAACCCCAGAACTCAGCACTGTGGCAAGCCATCACCCTGTTTGAAACATGTACATTTATCATTGACTTTTACTTCAGTACAGTGGTACAGCATTGAAACTTTGTCCCACCAAGTCCATGCCGACTATCAATCACCCGTTCACATTTGTTCTACGTTATCTCACTTTCTCATCCACTTCCTACTTGGGGGCATTTACAGAGTTATACAACCTCAAAGCCTGCACATCTTTAGTATGTGGGAGGAAACTGCAGTAGCAAAGAGAACCAACACGGCACTGGGAGATCATGCAAACTCTATATAGATAGCACCTTAGATCGGGATCAAACACGGGTCTCTGATGCTATGAGACACCAGTTCTACCAGCTGTGCCGCTGCGCTGCCCGAGTTTATTTCATACTATGGATTTAAACTTTACTTCATGGACTTTGTTATTACGTCTCATGCGTGTTGTTTCCTGAAATACCATCTAAACATCCATCAATACATCTACTCCATCATCTTGAGCTTCCTTCCCTTCCACCTATTCAGAGAATTGAATCAAATTTATCACGTGGTTTGCCAAGAATTAAACAATGCTTGTAATCTCAGCAACATTATATCTTGCAATTCATTTGGCATTCTTGTTGTTCTTCACAATGATTTTCAATGGCCTCCCCACCGCAACCCAAGGCCTGTATCAGTTACAGCACCAAAAGCAACAATTGTGCAGTTTGAAAGTAGAATCTGCCCTCAGTGAAATGGCAAACTCCAGTTGCAATGCAAGAACAATGTTCCCCAAGTCATGGAAGAGAATTCAATGTTCATAAGGTCATAAGTGATAGGAGCAGAATTATGCCATTCAGCCCATCAAGTCTACTCCACCATTAAACCATGGCTGAACCATCTCTCCCTCCTAACCCCATTCTCCTGCTTTCTCCCCATAACGCGTACTGATCAAGAATCTATCTATCTGTGTCTTAAAAATATCCATGGCCTCCACAGCTTTGTGGCAATCAGAATCAGATTTTATTTGCAAAGTATATTTTGCAACATACGAGGAATTTCCACCACAGTGGAACATCCACCACAGTGACTCCTACACATTCCGCACTGTGATGGAAGGCAAAATAAAGTTCAAGTCCTTCCCTTGTGTTCTTCCATGGTCGGGAGCCTCGAACCCCCGTTGACGGGATGATCTTGACTCCCGTAGCCGATAGCGTTCGGGCCCTCTGCATCGAGGCGATCGGCTCCCGCATTGGGGGTAGTCAGCTCCCCGCACCGGGCGATCAAACCTCACGTCGGGCCTGGTTAAACCTTCCGCGGAGTTGGAGCTTGCGACTAGCTTCTCCCAAGAATGCAAGCCCTTGTTGGTAAGTCCGCAGGCCGCGGTGGGAGCGATCCCAGGCAAGGGATCCGCACCGATGTTAAGTCTGCGCTCTGCGATGGGGTTCATGACAGTGCAATGTCCAGCTCCATCGATGGGAGGCCGCAGAACCCAGAGAATGTGATCCGAAAAATGATCACATCTCCGGGAAGGTAAGAACCTAAAAACAAAAAGTTTCCCCCGATCCCTCCCCCCCATAAAACAAACGGAAGTACATTAAATCAAACTTAACAAACACTAAAATAACAAAAAGATGAAAACATAATGGATGAGTAAGTGAGAATAAAGTTACTTTGATACAAGTTAAATAAAAGTTTTATTTTTAATATATTGCTTCATATATTGCTTCCATAGAAGATAAATTAAAAAAATAATAATTTGCAGAATCCTGTCCAATATTTTGCTCGTATTCGTGGTTTAATTTAGTTTAGATCCACAAATTCACCACCCCCTGACTAAAGAAATTTCTCCTCATCTCCTTCTTAAAAGAACGTCCTTTAATTCTGAGGCTATGACCTTTAGTCCGAGACTCTCTCGCTAGTGGAAACATCCTCCGCACATCCACTCTATCCAAGCCTTTCACGATTCTGTATGCTTCAATGAGGTCCCCCCCCCCCTCTTTATTCTAAACTCCAGCAAGTTCAGTAAGTTCAGTGGGGTTGCAATGTACATTTATGTGAATGACAGAACAGGCAGCTCATATCATCAAAGACCAATTCCACCTTGGCCAGGTAATCTTCTTGCTGCCACCATCAGAAAGAAGGTACAGGAGCCCGAGAACAGCAACCTCTTTAGTTTAGTTTAGAGATACAGTGCGGGAACAGGCCCTTCAGCCCACCTAGCCGATGCCGACCTGCAATCACCCTCAAACTAGCACTATCCTACATTTACAGAAGCCAATTAACCTGTATGTCTTTGGAATGTGGGAGGAAACCGGAGCACCTACTTGCAGTGGTAGATTTTTTTTTTGGTTGAGTAGGATCATTTGTTTATTTTAGCTATGATTAGAGATATAGCTGGGAAACAAGCCCTTCTGCCCACAGAGTCCACACCGACCAGCGATACACGTACACTAACACTAACACTAAGCTACATACACTAGGGACAATTTTACACCAAGCCAAATAACCTACAAACCTGTACGTCCTTGGAATGTGGGAGGAAACCAAAGATCCGGAGAAAACCCACACAGGTTACGGGGAGAATGAATAAACTCTGTATAGACAAGCACTCAAAGCCAGAATTGAACCCGGGTCTAATACCTGGCACTGTTAGGCAGTAGCTCTACTGCTACGCCACCATGATGCCGTAGGCCAACCATTTTGGTGTGGATTTGAGTTGTGAAGCTTTTTGATTGTCATCTTGTGTCTGTGCAGATTCAAGCCCCAGAAGGGCATGAGTTAACACAGAGAGGGAGAGAGAGAGAGCCTCCAGTCTCAGAAGCAGAAAAGAGTTGAACTAATTTATCTGGGTAATTATAACAATGTGTGCAACTAATGCAAAACTACATTATCGGCATAATTATAGCAGTAATTACAACAGATATAACACTAAATTACATGTGTAATTATATTACTAACTGTAGCTGAAATTTTTTTTTACTCTTCCATGTTTATGAGTTTCACTTATCGTGGCACAAGATTATCTGTGGGCATATATATTTCTCCATGAAAAGATCTGCAGTTGTGAAGACAAATCAGCAGCGCTTTAGACCAAGTGTAAAATCATAATTTTAGAATAATATCTGACTGGCTGGGCAAAAATTATTTTGTTCACAGTGATGAGTAATATCCAAAAATAGGCTTAAGAATACTGTTGTTGCCTGGACTCTGGGGCCCGAGCTCTAGCGAGAGGGTGATCAGGCGCGGATTTTATTCCTTGCTGTGCAAGAGGATGAGGGGTGATCTTATACAGGTATATATGAAGGGAATATAGAGGGTAAATACACACTCAAGAACCAACAAACATAGGTTTAAGGCGACGGGGGAAAGATTTATTAGGAACCCGAGCGTCAATTTTATTTTTTTTTATTTTTTTTTTTTTTTTTTTTTTTTATTTTTTATTTTTTTTTTTTATTTTTTTTTTTTTTTTTTTTTTTTTTTAAACAGATACATTTACGGAACGAGCTGCCGGAGGAGGAAGACGAGGCAGGTACTATCACAGCATTTAAAATACATTTAGACACATGCAGGGATAGCATCGGTTTAGAAGGAAATGGGCCAAAGACAGGCAGGTGGGACGTGTAGATGGGGCATGTTGGCCAAAGAACCCATTTCCACGCTGTCAGTCCTAGAAATGTGGGAGGAAACAGGAAAATCCCACATGGTCACAGGGAGAACGTACAAACTCCATACAGACAGCACCCTAGGTCAGGGTCAAACCCGCCTCTGGTGCCATGAGGCAGCAACTCCACCACTGCGCCACCATCCACAATCTCATTAAAAGGTGGCAGAATGCAAGGACCCCAAGCACGTGTACATGCATCTATTTATTATGTTCTTAAATATATCTGTGGGGCTGTCACTTAGTACGTGGCAGATACATTCCCGATTATCAGGCTAAAAATTCATAATCAGCTTGCAGCAGAGAAAGGGATGGAAGGTCTTACTTCTCATGCCCTCATGGTTGGACGCTGGAGTTGCCCCCGAAGTTAAAGATGGCCCAGCAAGGAGAGGGGTGACAGTTCGTGGGAGCAACTGATGGAGGCGAAGGCTGCAACTAACCTTCACTGTCAGCTGCAGTTGGGACTGAAAAATAGCGTCAAAACCTGGCGACTATTGCATACAGACTCAATGGGCTATTTCTTTGTATTATGCACTTATTGGACTTATGCATGGCAATAATCTTACTGATCTGTATCCAAAAAAAAGAATTTTGCTCTACCTTGGTACACATGTTAATAAAGGAACCATTGACAAACAAATGTGCTGGCTTCATGCACTGTCTGCAAGGTTGTGGGTAAAATGCATTCACCTTGAGCTTGGAGAAGGTCAAGTTCAGAATCGAATTAGGCAAAGTGGGATCACAATGCATCAAAATGAGATCCAATTACATTTGTCACATCCGCTTGAGAACTCCAACATGAAACAGCCACACAGTTCCTGGCTGACCTCACCACAGTCTGCTGTCTGTGTCCAAGGCAGCTCTGCTGAATGTCAGTCATATCCAGTGAAGATCACAAGAAGTTCCTCTCACTGAATTTTTGGGCTGTTTTATTAATTTGCTTAGAGCACTAAACGAGCATGTAAGACGCCAGGAAGGGTCCCAAACCAAAACGTTATCTATCCACATTGGTACAGCAGGGCGGCACAGTGGCTCCGGGTTCCATGCTGACTACGGGTGCTGTCTGCGCAGTGTTTGTACGTTCTCCCTGTGACTGTGTGGGTTTTCTCTGGATGCTCCGGTTTCCTCCCGCACTCCAAAGACGTACAGGTTTGTAGGTTAATTGGCTTCTGTAAAATTGTAAATGGTCCCTCGTGTGCAAGATTACGCTGGTGTATGGCAATTGCTGGTTGGCGCAGACTCAGTGGCATGAAGGGCTTGTTTCCACACTGTATCTCTAAAGTCACAGATGCTGCCTGACCCACTGAGTTACTCTAGCATGTTTCTGTTTTGCTCTTGGAGGCAAGATATTCAGGTCACTTCTGTTTTAGCAAACATTCTCAAGATAAAAGAATGCACCCACTCTGACTGGGTAAAGTAGAAACTGGAGAAAAAGTAAAAATTGGGTTTAGGTTTAGACTGAAGTCTATTTAGTCTGACTAGTTTGAAGAAGGATCTCGACCTGAAACGTCACCCATTCCTTCTCTCCAGGTATGCTGCCTGTCCCGCTGAGTTACTTCAGCTTTGTGTCTATTTTAGGTTTAGGCTTCTTGTGGCAAGAACTCAGCAATTAAAAACAGTGAAAATGCTTTACTGAATAAAAAACTCCTTAAATACCTTCAAGTAATTCCATGCTTTGACAACCACCCGAGATGGCAAAGACAACTTGACCAAAGTATGGTAGGCTGTCTAAATCCCTTCTTTTTTAATAATGCGAAGGAGGCCGTTCAGCCCATCAAGTTCAATCTGGCTCCGACATGCTCAATGCTACAAATCTTCTCCTTATTTCACTATTTCTGCAACTTTTCTCACACAATGGTTAGTTGTGGATTCTACATAATTGAGCACTGATTAATTCCTTTCACACGTGCCAATCAATATCCCTTTTGATGTGAGAAATTTTGAAAAGGAGGAAGATGAGTAATCTATAATCTGTTCATGCTGGGGAAGCATGTTGGGGAAAATGGCCAATACAGAAAACCGAATTCTGTTAGTGAGGCAATAAATAGATGTATCATTGTGTTTAGGTTCCACAGAACAGTTAGTTTAGTTGCTAAACATTAGGGAATGTAAGGCAGAGGGTAATAAAACTGATAAGGGAGTAGTGATTTTTATTGTGTCCATTTCTTAGACAAATGAGAGAGTGGCGTTCTAACTAACAGGGAACATAAACTTAAAGATGGTACACAAAAAAGCTGGAGAAACTCAGCGGATGCAGCAGCATCTATGGAGCGAAGGAAAAAGGCAACGTTTCGGGCCGAAACCCTTCTTCAGACTAATCGGGGTGGGGGGGGCGGGGAGAAGAAAGGAAAAAGGAGGAGGAGCCCAAGGGCTGAGGGATGGGAGGAGACAGCAGGAGGGCTGAGGAAGGGGAGGAGACAGCAAGGACTAACAAAATTGGGAGAATTCGATGTTCATGCCCCCGGGATGCAGACTCCCCAAGCGGAATATGAGGTGCTGTTCCTCCAATTTCTGGTGTTGCTCGCTCTGGCCATGGAGGAGACCCAGGACAGAGAGGTTGGATTGGGAATGGGAGGGGGAGTTGAAGTGCTGAGCCACCGGGAGGTCTGCTTGGTTATTGCGGACCGAGCGGAAGTGTTCGGCGAAGCGATCGCCCAACCTCCGCTTGGTCTCACCGATATAGATCTGCTGACATTTAGAGCAGCGGATGCAATAGATGAGGTTGGAAGAGATGCCGGTAAACCTCTGTCGCACCTGGAACGATTGCTTGGGTCCTTGAACGGAGTCGAGGGGGGAGGTAAAGGGACAAGTGTTGCATTTCTTGCGGTTGCAAGGAAAAGTGCCCGGGGAGGGGGTGGTACGGGAGGGAAGGGAAGAAATGACAAGGGAGTTGTGGAGGGAGCGGTCCTTGCGGAAGGCAGACATGGGGGGAGATGGGAAGATGTGGCGAGTGGTGGGGTAACGTTGGAGGTGGCGAAACTGACGGAGGATTACTTGTTGTTCCTTCTTATAAACTTGTAGTTCCTTCTTATAAACTTAAGGATAACTGGGGGTGGGGGGAAAGACAAAGATGAAAGGTTACAGAGACAGATAAATGAAAATATTTCAAAATTTAGAATCCACATGTAACCATTGTGTCTTTAGACTTGAGATACAGCATGGAAACGGGCCCTTCACCCCACTGAGACAGCACAGTCCAGCGATCATCCCATACACCAGCACCATCCAACACACACTAGGGACAATTTATCAAATCCAATTAACCTACAAACCTGCACGTCTTTGTGGTGTGGGAGGAATCTGGAGCACCCAGAGAAAACCTACACGGTCACAGGGAGAATGGGCAAACTCCATATCGACAGCACCCATAGTCAGGATTGAACCCAGTTCTCTGTGCTGTATGAATATAAAAAAAGCTGTGGGTGCTGTGAATCTTTAAAACACTGTGGTTCTCTCACAGGGTTTGCCAGTGTGCACTGTTAAGACCTTGAATAAACAGACTTGTTCGAGAAATGCACAACTGACCTACGAGATGTTTTATTTTGTGTCTGTTCCTATCCGAGTCGTGCCGCACATGAATGCCAAATTCAGGGTACAGGTGAAACATAACATTCCCTCCTGCACCTCTCATTTATTTTATGCCACTTACTTGCACCTCACCTGCAGAGGCAAATTTACCCAACAGCATATCTTTAGGGCGTGGGAGGAAACCAGAGTACCCTTCACAGGCAAACAAGCAAACACCACGGTGTGTGTCCGTGTTCCTCATAGCTCCAAGTCCCCGAGGCCGAGAGGCAGCAGGAATGCACAGCAGAGTTATTAAATAAACATTTAACTCCAGTAGTAAGAAAACACCAATGAAACACAAATGTGGAAAATCCTGCTCTAAACGTTGTAATAAATAATGAGCACAAACCTCAGATCATAGCCAAGCTCTATTTCAAATTTGATGTAACTGTTTTACGCTGGTTTATTGGAATGCAACGTCACACTAAACACAACATGAAAAGATGAAGTGAAAAAGACTTGAACAGTAACAATGATAAATATCTTCATGAACATAGAGACTTTCTAGTGCACCTATTGAATTAGCAGTCCATTCTCATCTCACTGTTTCCTGAGCAAATGAACAGAATCTATACAAGAACAAAAGTTACCAAAAATGTGTATGAAAATTAATAATGCAAAAGGCAATTTGATAGTGAAGATAAATACAGTTTGCATTTATTACACAGGAATGTGCTTTCAAACCACACTCCCCATCTACTTCTATCCTCATTGCTCCTAAAATAAAATAAATATTTAACAAATTAATATTTAACAACAATTTCGGAACTGAAAATCCTTCTCATTTTTCCGCTGTGCTACCAACTGTGCTTTTAATCTTTGAATAATTACTTTGCTGTTCAGGTTTTAAGATGCACACACGTATTGTCTGGCGCTACATTGAAATATTCTCCATAGCTCTGGCATTAAATGTAATATTTATTTGGGCGTGTGGGGTGGGGGGGGGGGGGGGGGGGGGGGGGGGGGGGATGTTGTTTCATTGTTCGCATTGATGAAGGAATTCATCAACAGCTCTCAAATGTGCTGGTAAAGGTACCAGAGAGGATTTACGAGGATGTTGCCACGGCTCGAGGGCCTGAACTATAGGGTGAAGGTTGAGCAGGGCCAACTCTATTTCTTGGAGGGCACAAAGATGAGGGGTGACCTTATAGACATGTACAAAATGGTGAGAAGCATACATTGGGTAAACACACAGAGCCTCTTGCCCAGAGCACAGGAAATAAACAACTAGAGGACACAGGTTTAGGGTGAGGGGGGGCAAATAGGAACGAGGGAGGGACACACACACACACGCACGCACGCAGACAGTGAGTGTGGTGGGTGTATGGAATGTATGTATTTTTCAGCAGCAACTTGCTCAGTGAGATACTGTGACCAAATGAAAACATGACAGTGAAACAGCAGCAAGGACTATACGGACATTGGTAATCATTCACCAACTACACATGCCTGAATCTGTAGTATGTCGGAACAGAGTTGCAGCTGATTCTATCTTTAACAACTTCAAATTGCGTTTCCACCGAGTAGAGGAGGTTTCACCCAAGTACAAGAAAGATCACACTTCCACGCAAGAGATGCGAGGAGAAAATATTATTTTCCCCCAACTGTACAAGAAATGGCAGAAAGTTGTGGATGTGGCCCAGATCATCATGGAAACAAACCTCCCTTCTATGGACAACATCTACACCTCACCCTGCCTTGGCAAGGCCACCAGCATTATCAAGGACCAGTCACACCCCCGCTTCCATCAAGCAAGAGGTACAGACGTTTGGAAATGCACACCTCCAGATTCATGGATAGTTTCTTCTCAGCTGTTATCCGATAATTGAACCATCCTATCACCAACTAAAGAGCAGTCCTGACTTTCCATCTCCCTCATTGGAGACCTTCAAACTAACTTAAATCAGATTGTGTTGGATATTTTCTTGCACAAAATGGAATTCCCTTTATCCTGTATCTGTACACTGTGGACAGCTTGATTGGGATCATGTATCATCATTTTGCAGACAAGATACCATGCAACAAAAAACCTTTTCACTGTACCTCGATACACGTGGCAATAATAAACAAAACTAACCTAAATTATGCTAAAATACTGAGAGAACTTTTGTGCCTTGCAGATGTTAAAATGAAACCTAAATAAATATACCTGTCTAACTGTTTCTTAAATGTTGTGATAGTACCTGCCTCAACTACCTTCCCCAGCAGCTCATTCCATCAACCTACCACCCTTTGTGTGAAAAAGTTGCCCTTTCGGTTTATATTAAATCTTTTCCCCCCCCCCCCCCCCCCCCCCCCCCCCCCCCCTCACCTAAGCCTATGTCTCTGGCTCTTGAATCCCTTGCTCAGGGTAATTTGACTAAACAAGAACTGGGGCAGCACAGTGGCACATTAGCAGAGTTGTTGCCTGACAGCACTAGAGACCCGGGTTCAATCCTGACTACTGGCGCTGTCTTTACAGAGTTCGCACGTTCTCCCTGTGACCACGCGAGTTTTCTCTGGTGCTCCGGTTTCCTCCCACACTCCAAAGACGTGCAGGTTTGTAGGTTAATTGGCTAGTGTGTAGGATAGTGCTATTGTACAGGGTGATCGCTGGCCAGCACGGACTCGGTGGGCCAAAGGGTTCGTTTCCACAATGTTTCTGTAAAGTCTAAAGGTAAACTCATTTTGGTCAATGTCTGTATTCTGAAGTGGACCTTGTGTTTCAGGTCTCGAAAGAAAGAAAATGCAGTTGCTTTACAAGACGATGAACAGAAAGATAACGTCGAGATCCTTCATCACTCCAGCGGCAAATAACCTGATGCAGCTGGCATTTTCCCTACATTGCTGTCTTTCAGCAGCTCCTGTCTAATATTGAGGTTTGGCAGTATGCCACTGGACTTTGGATAACACTTGTAAAACAAAAACAAAAAGTTAAGTAGGAAGGTCATCTGGCTCATTTGTAGCTCACCCCTTTAAGTACATTTCATATTTCTGCAAAGCTCTCTAACTTTGCTGGCAGATTATTTAAAACTCCAATCATCTTTTGAGTAAAGATTTTCCTCCATCTAATATATATTCAAATCTACTTCTTAATTTAACATGAATGTGCTTCAACCCCAAAGATAAATTGAGAAAATAAAAACTAGGGTGACCTCATCTGTACCGTTTTGTTCTTTAGTATGATCAAGCAGTAAAGGAAAACCCTTCCTTCATCCTTCTGTAAAATTTCTTTCAACTCAACACATTGATTCGTCTGAATAGATAAAGGGCATAGGGAGGGATAGATCAGCCATAATTGAATGTGGAGTAGACTTATTCTGCTCCTATAACTTACGAATTGAAACTATATTGTCACGTCGCAAACCTAAGGTATGCAAATAGTTGCCAAGTAAATGGCGCCAACAAACCTACAACGTGTCACTCACCAGGTCCACCTTTGTTCTTCTTTGAAACGACCCGAAACGTCATCTAGCCATATTCTCCAGAGATGCTGCCTCACTTTCTGCGTTACTCTAACACTTTCCACCAACAAAATAATATTTTTCCTGATATTGGCGGCACTAAAACTGTTGGCAATACTCCAGATGTGGTTCCACTCATCCTTTGAACCATTACTATTGGTCCTCCCTACATTTTTACACCAAACCTCCTCAAACATAGTGCATAGGAGGGTACTGCAAATGCTTCTTCAGAACGGTCTCAACCCAAAACGTCACCCATTCCTTCTATCCAGAGACGTTGCCTGTCCTGCAGAGTTACTCCAGCATTTTGTGTCTATCTTCTTGAACCTAGGGCCAACATTCATCAGCTTCTGTGTTGCCTGTGGCAATTGAGTGCGAGCATGTGTTACTTTTTCCTCCACAAATATCCGCAAATACTTTGAGCTTAAAGTCTACAATTTTTCTCCTATTAAATGATATTCCATTCTCCACTTAATTTTTCCCCATAAATGAACAACCCTACCTTGTACTCCAGATGCAAACTTTGTGTGCCCACTCACTCAATCTCAGTATTTCTTTGAACTGTTGACATCCACATCATAACACGCCCAGCTACTCATTTGCAAATTTGGCTACTTTCCATTAATTTCCTTGTTCAGAGTCATTAATAAATATTGCAAGCCACTGCACTGCCAACACCCACCAATTCCTGTGGAACTCCAGTAATCACAAGGTCATTCCTCTGCCTCCATCTTTCCCGAACCTTTTTGGTAAGGATACCAGCCATATTGTTCCTCTTAGTGAGGAAGAAAAACCCTCGACATATTGCCACTTCATCGCCATCCCACTGCTTTTTGCTGCAAGCTCACTGCAACGTTTTCCTGTATGAAGTCAAACAATATCAATGGAGAAGGTACACAAAAATGCTGGAGAAACTCAGTGGGTGCAGTAGCATCTATGGAGAGTTGATATTTTTAAATTTTTTCCCAAACTACATTAATTTAGTTTGGCTGAGAGGTACAGCACAAAAACAGGCTATTCGGCCCATCGAGAGTACGCTCCGACTGGCAATCACCTCGTACACTTACACTATCCTACGCACACGAGAGACAACTAACAATATTAGCAAGCCTACAAACCTGTACAAGTTTGGAGTGTGGGATGAAACAGGAGCACCCGGAGAAAAAGCAGAGCATGCAGGACACAGGGAGAACAAACAAATGCCATACAGACCAGCACCCGAGATCATGATCAAACCCAGGTCTCTGGCACTGCAAGGCAGCAAATGTACCACTGCGCCACCGTGCCGCCCATAATGCTTTTTTTAACAGGAAGTTGTGTGTGCTTGTAACATGCTGCCAGGGGGAGTGGTGGAGGCAGGAATGATAGTGGCATTTAAGAGGTTTTTACTTAGGCATGTGGATATGCAGGGAATGGAGGGAAACAGAGGAGATTAGTTCAATGTTACAGCAGGTTTGATGCGGGCACTGTGGATCCAAAAGTTTGCTCTGTATTGCCAGTTTAATGCAGTTTTAATGAAAAGGACTCTCAGCCAGTAATTCAGCCCGAAAGTTCATTAGTTGAGGTGTCATTATCAGCCAAACAGTGTTAAGTTTGATGGAATTAGTTTAGTTTAGTGTCATGTGTACCAAAGTACAGTGAAAAGCTTTCGTTACGTGCAAACTGATCAGTGGAAAGACAATACATGATTACAATCAAGTCATCCACAATACACACATACATGATGAAAGGAATAATGTTTAGTGCAAGATAAAGTTCGGTAGATACCAATTAATGATAGTGCGATGGTCTCCAATGAGACAGATAGAAGTTCGGGACCACTCTCAAGTTGGTGAGAGGACTGATCAGTTGCCTGACAAAAACTGGGAAGAAACTGTCTCTCAATTTGGATGTGTGCATTTTCATATTTCTGTACCTTTTGCCTGATGGGAGTGGGGAGAAGAGGAAGGCTGGTCCTTGATTATACTGGTGGCATTGCTGAGGCAGTGTGAAATGTAGATGAAGTCAATGGAATGGATGTTGGTGTGCTTTATGGTCTGGGCTGCGCCCACAATTCTCTGCCATTTCTTGTGGTCTTCAATGCAGCTGTTCCCAAACCATGCTGTGATGCATCTAGCTAAAATGCTTTCTAGGACACATCTGTAAAGGTTGGAAAGAGTTGTTGGGGATATGCTGAACTTCCTAAGCCGAAGGAATGTTTGGTCAGTGTTGTGAAAGTTGACCTCACATGAAGGCAGCATCACATGGTGTCCAAGTCCATTTGGATTTGAGTTTAGGAGCAAGGAGGTCCTACTGCAGTTGTACAGGACCCTGGTGAGACTGCACCTCGAGTATTGTGTGCAATTTGGGTCTCCTAATTTGAGGAAGGACATTATTGCTATTGAGGGAGTACAGCGCAGGTTCACAAGGTCAACTGGTGGGACTGTCATATGATGAAAGAATGTGTCGACTTGTATTCACTGGAATTTGGAAGGATGAGAGGGAATCTTATAGAAACATGTAAAATTCTAAAAGGATTGGACAGGCTAGATGCAAGAGAAATGTTCCCGATGTTGGGGGGAGTCCTGAACCAGGGGTCACAGTTTAAGAATAAGCGGTAGACATTTCCGATTGAGATGAGGAAAAACCTCTTCACCTAGAGAATTGTGAATCAGTGGAATTCTCTGCCATAGAAGACAGTGGAGGCCGGTCCACTGGATGTTTTCAAGAGAGAGTTAAATATAGCTCTGAGGGCTAACAGAATCATGGGATATGGGGAAAAGCAGGAACGGGGTGCTAATTGCTTTCTGTAAATTGTCACTATAGTTTACGATAGAACTAGTGTGTGGGGTGATGTTTGGTCAGTGTGGGCAGTGGAGCAAAGGACCCGTTTCTGCTCTGTATCTCCAAACTAAACCTCATGAGAGCCCTTTAGAAATTCTCATGCGTAGATCTCCAGCACTTTCCTTCATGAAGAATTTTTTGTTTTTTTTTTGTTTTTTTTGCATGTTGAATTTTTCCCTGGTAAACATTTGGGAAGATAAGCTTATTGATCCAATTAAGTAATCGTTCTTCCAACCTAGAATAGGTTCAGAATTGGTCACATTGGTGCACAATACATTCTCTATAGAAAACCCGAGCACTGTATCACAGTATGATATCGCTGCTGTTGTATAGAGATATCTCCATTAGTGCTGCTCAGCCACATCCATCAATATGACACTTCAGGTGTCCAAATATTTAGCTCAAAGAAACAATAGACAAGGCATTTGAGCATTCAACGCGAACTCTTGAATTCCATGCCTTTATTCAGAGGCTTTGTTGACCACTTCAGTGTGAAGCAATATTTTCTGTCACTTTCCGTGTGACTTTGTGCTTCTCAGACAAGTGAGATTGATTCACAAGGAATATAATGGCTTCTCGCCTCGTGTTATGTTTTAACCAAAAATGCAAGAATCGGGCTCTTTTCT
The DNA here is from genome assembly GCF_028641065.1 of Leucoraja erinaceus. Taxonomy (NCBI): domain Eukaryota; kingdom Metazoa; phylum Chordata; class Chondrichthyes; order Rajiformes; family Rajidae; genus Leucoraja; species Leucoraja erinaceus. Next base: position 88,004,132 of record NC_073381.1, read on the forward strand.
CAATGTACTTTTAAAGTAATTGCAATACAGAAATGCGCAGTGTGGTATTCTCATTGACACATAATTAAATACTGTTGCAAATTGCTATTGATGTTAAACTACCAGCTATCTTTCTCTAAACAAAACGTTGATAACATTACTAATAGTGATCCGCAGAGCCAGGATTTTGCCATAAATGCCATAGGGGCATCATGCCTATTTTGATGATTTCAGCAGGATAATGCCTTTTTCACGACCAAGTGCCTACAGTCTTTTTTTTTGCCATTTTGCCAAGTCGTGCTATTTTCTCTAATTGTATCATGATTACAATGATGTTTTCTATGTTAACATGCTAATATTAATGTTATTATTAACGTGTAACTTACAAGAAAACTTCCACCACCAGGGCGAAACTGGGGGCGCCACCATCGGTCATTCATTCGTTCGTGCCGCTGGCCGCTGGTTCAGTCTTCTCCAAGATTTGTTTAAGAAAGAACTGCAGATGATGGAAAAATTGAAGGTGGACAAAAAAATGCTGGAGAAACTCAGCAGGTGAGGCAGCATCTATTGAGTGAAGGAATAGATGGAGTGAAGGAAGCATCTATGGAGCAAAATAATTCCTTCGCTCCATAGATGCTGCCTCACCCGCTGCCTCATCCAGCTTTTTTGTCAACCTTTGATTTTTCCAGCAACTGCAGTTCTTTCTTAAACAGATCTGTGAGGTAATATTGTTTATCCCATTCAACCATACCCATGTGATGTATTCATGTTTATTGCATGAAATGTTTCTGGCATTGTGGAATATTGTAAAGTAGAATCAAAATATCATCATAAGGATAGATCTTTAGTTTATCTTAGAGATAGTGTCGAATCTGGGCCAAACAGAGCCTGCATACTTCTCATTCAATTGTTCTTTTTACCTCTTCATACCTCTAGTTTCTCTCTATCCAGACTCAGCCTGAAAAAGAGTCTCAACCCAAAACGTCACCCCTTCCCCCCCCCCCCCCCCCCCCCCCCCCCCAAAGAGATGCTACCTGACACGCCAAGTTACTGCAGCATCTTGTGTCCGTCTTAGGCTAGACTTCTCATATGCATCAGTTCGCAGGATCGTGAAAATCCAAATATGACAGGTTCCTTTCATTCTTTAAACTCAATGAGTCCGACTCGTGTACAATACCTTCCTGGCATACCTTTTTCCATTTGCTATCTACATGGCGCAAAAAATTGCTGCAGTACGATTTGGACAGATTTCAGCAAAAGGAGATTAAGTGGTCTTCAGGCATAGATGTTAAAAAGGATAACAAAAGCAGGGACATGAGGACAAGAAAATGGCTTGAAGGGCCCCGAGACAAGGTTTCATCATTATGAGGTTAACAACAAGAGATGCAAGATAAGAAACATGATTTTCTTTGCCTTTCGAGGATTGTGATCAAAAATTAAATTAATCATTGATACAGGGAACTAATAATGGAGGAGAAAGCCAGTTGAAGACTGATAAAGATGCGAGATTAACCAAATATATTAATCCAAATTATAACAGGATCTATGTAAGGATTTAATCAATTTGTAGGTTCTATTGAGATTGGTAGTCTAGAGATTCAATTTGCAACAGATAGAATATACTGGCCTATTCTCGCCCCCAGTTTATTCCCAACACTCTACTTTCACTCGGGCGAAGGGTTCCATCCTGAAACGTCACGCACCCAGTTTCTCCAGAGATAGAATAGAATTACCTTTATTGTCATTCAGACCTAACGGTCTGAACGAAATTTCGTGCCTGCAGTCATACATACAATAATAAACAACAAACACAAATTAACATCCACCATATTGAGTCCTCCAAACACCTCCTTACTGTGGTGGAGGCAAAAATCTTAGGGCTGCAGTCTCTTCCCTCCTCTTCTCCCTCTGCGCTGAGGCGATACCCCACCGGGCGATGGTACAACCAGTCCCGCGGCTCAACGAACCCCGCAAACGGGCCGGCACAAACACTGCGGCCCGGGGTGGTTGAAGCTGCCGCCCTCCAGTCCAGCGGACGCAGCCACTGGCCCGCGGCTGAAACCCGGACTCAGGACCCCGCCGCCAGAACACCGTCCCAGCCACCAGAGCACCGTTCCAGCCCCTAGCCGGATCGCCCTCATGTGAGTGCCGTTCCTCCCTCGAGCTGGGCTGCTCCGATGTGAGCGTGGTACCTCCCGCGAGCAGGGCCGCTCCGACCAGAGCGCCACTGCACCCTCGGGCCTGGGCCACCCCGACGGGCGCGCCACAGTCCCTCACGGGAGAGTCTCAGCCCCGCGCCAGGCCGCCCTCACGGGAGCTTCACAGCCCCTCATGGGAGTGCCGTTCCAGCCCCGAGCCGGACCGCCCTCACGGGAGCGAGCCCAGGGCAAGTCCTGACTGGCTCTGCCTCCGGAGTCTCGAGGTCACCAGCTCCGCCATTAGGCCTCAGCGCAGACGGAGGCAGAGAAGGGGGAATACGACAAAAAAGTCGCATTCCCCCGAAGGGAGAGACATCAAGCCCTGTTTCAACCCCCCACCCCCACATAAATACAACCTAAAAACCAAAAACTTAGCTAGACAAAACGGAAAAAAACCACAAAGAAGTAAAAACAAATGGACTGCAGGCCGCTGGATGCTACCTGACCCATAGCGTTATCCAGCATTTGGTATCTATCCTAGGTATAAACCAGCATCTGCAGTTCCATCCCACACGTCAAGGATAATGTACTATTTACACATCCAAGGAAGGAAACTTGAAGAATTTTCTTCAATTTGTCTTAGGATATGGAGAATAAAAAATTCTGAGCTAGGTCAGGTGACTTGCCCTCAAGCTGTCAATTCGGAGGCAGTCTGAAGGGTCTCAACCCGAAACGTCACCCATTCCTTCTCTCCAGAGATGCTGCCTGTCCCGCTGAGATTTTTGTGTCCATCCTAAATTTGAGGCTGTGGTCACGTGATCAATACATGCCATACACTGCGCCAACAGTAGATGGCAATAGTGTGCCATTTAGTCCTTCCTCCCACTGTGATTTACGTGACGTTACATTCCTTTAGAGATTACTAATTTTGCATTGTTAAAAACTTCACACTTTTATCACAGGAACAACAATTTACACCAGGTACCATTGGTTGACATTAATGAACTGAAGAGAGTCTGGACCCAAAACGCCACCTACTCCTTTTCTCCAGAGATGCTGCCTGACCTATTGAGTTACTCCAGCTTTTTGTGTCTATCAACTGAATTTCAAAGATTTGGTCTGATGAGCAGCTTTATTTTATCAATAAAAATGGAATGTAAAGAACGCAAATTGAATGTATGTGCCATAGACTGCAAGGGAAAACATAGACATAGAAACATAGAAATTAGGTTCAGGAGTACGCCATTTGGCCCTTCGAGCCTGCACCGCCATTCAATATGATCATGGCTGATCATCCAACTCAGTATCCTGTACCTGCCTTCTCTCCATACCCCCTGATCCCTTTAGCCACAAGTGCCACATCTAACTCCCTCTTAAATATAGCCAATAAACTGGCCTCAACTACCTTCTGTGGCAGAGAATTCCAGAGATTCACCACTCTCTGTGTGAAAAATGTTTTTCTCATCTCGGTCCTAAAAGATTTCCCCCTTATTCTTAAACTGTGACCCCTTGTTCTGGACTTCCCAACATCGGGAACAATCTTCCTGCATCTAGCCTGTCCAACCCCTTAAGTTTCTATAAGATTCCCCCCTCAATCTTCTAAATTCTAGCGAGTACAAGCCGAGTCTATCCAGTCTTTCTTCATATGAAAGTCCTGACATCCCAGGAATCAGTCTGGTGAACCTTCTCTGTACTCCCTCTATGGCAATAATGTCTTTCCTCAGATTAGGAGACCAAAACTGTACGCAATACTCCAGGTGTGGTTTCACCAAGACCCTGTACAACTGCAGTAGAACCTCCCTGCTCCTATACTCAAATCCTTTAGCTATGAATGCTAACATACCATTCGCTTTTTTCACTGCCTGCTGCACCTGCATGCCTACTTTCAATGACTGGTGCAACCATGACACCCAGGTCTCGTTGCATCTCCCCTTTTCCTAATCGGCCACCATTTAGATAATAGTCTACTTTCCTGTTTTTGCCACCAAAGTTGATAACCTCACATTTATCCACATTATACTGCATCTGCCATGCATTTGCTCACTCACCCAGCCTATCCAAGTCACCTTGCAGCCTCCTATCATCCTCCTCACAGCTAACACTGCCCCCCAGCTTTGTGTCACACGCAAACTTGGAGATGTTGCACTCAATACCCTCGTCCAAATCATTAATATTTATTGTAAATAGCTGGGGTCCCAGCACTGAGCCTTGCGGTACCCCACTAGTCACTGCCTGCCATTGTGAAAAGGACCCGTTTATTCCTACTCTTTGCTTCCTGTCTGCCAGCCAGTTCTCTATCCACATCAATACTGAACCTCCAATACCGTGTGCTTTAAGTTTGTATGCTAATCTCTTATGTGGGACCTTGTTGAAAGCCTTCTGAAAGTCCAGATACAACACATCCACTGGTTCTCCCTTATCCACTCTACTAGTTACATCCTCGAAAAATTCCATAAGATTCGTCAGACATGATTTACCTTTCATAAATCCATGCTGACTTTGTCCAATGATTTCACCACTTTCCAAATGTGCTGCTATCCCATCTTTAATAACCGACTCCAGCAGTTTCCCCACTACCGATGTTAGTCCAACTTGACTGTAATTCCCCGTTTTCTCTCTCCCTTTTTAAAAAGTGAGGTTACATTAGCTACCCACCAATCCTCAGGAACTACTCCAGAATTAAAAAGAGTTTAAAAAAATTATCACTAATGCATCCACTATTTCTGCGGCTACTTCCTTAAGTACCCTGGGATGCAGCCTATCTGGATTTATCGTCCTTTAATCCATTCTAACACCACTTCCCGGCTAACCTTGATTTCACTCAGTTCCTCCATCGCATTTTACCCCCGGTCCCCTGCTATTTCCAGCAGATTATTTACGTCTTCCTTAGTGAAGACAGAACCAAAGTAGTTATTCATTTGGTCTGCCATGTCTTTGTTCCCCATGATCATTTCACCCGTTTCTGACTGCAAGGAACCTACATTTGTTTTGACTAATCTTTTTCTCTTCACATATCTATAAAAACATTTGCAGTCAGTTTTTAAGTTCCCTGCCAGTTTACTTTCATAATCTTTCCCTTTCCCAATTAAGTCCTTTGTCCTCCTCTACTGGACTCTGAATTTCTCCCAGTCCTCTGGTAGGCTGCTTTTCCTGGCCAATTTGTATGGTTCATCTTTTGTTTTGATACTATCCCTGATTTCCCTTGTTATCCACGGATGCACTACCTTCCCTGATTTATTCTTTTGCCAAACTGGGATGAACAATTGTTGTAGTTCATCCATGCACAACCATATTGTGGTCACTCTTGCTCAAGGGGTCACACACAACAAGACTGCTAACTAACCCTTCCTCATTACTCAATACACAGTCTAGAATAGCCTGCTCTCTCGTTGGTTCCTCTACATGTTGGTTTGGAAAACTATCCCGCATACATTCCAAGAAATCCTCTTCCTCAGCACCCTTGGCAATTTGATTCACCCAATCTATATGTAGATTGAAGTCAACCATTATAACTGTTTTACCTTTGTTGCACACATTTCTAATTTCCTGTTTGATGCCATCCCCAACTCCACTACTACTGTTAGGTGGCCTGTACACAACTCCCACTAGCGTTTTCTGCCCCTTAGTGTTTCGCAGCTCCACCCATATCGATTCCACATCCTCCAAGCTAATGTCCTTTCTTTCTATTGCGTTAATCTCCTCTCTAACCAGCAACACTACCCTACCTCCTTTTCCTTTCTGTCTATCCCTCCTGAATATTGAATATCCCTGGATGTTCAGTTCCCATCCTTGGTCACCCTGGAGCCATGTCTCCGTGATCCCAACTATATCATAGTCATTAATAGCTACCTGCACATTCAACTCATCCACCTTATTACGAATGCTCCTTGTATTGAGACACAAAGCCCTCGGGCTTCTTTTTACAACACTCTTACCCTTATACAATTATGTTGAAAAGTGGCCCTTTTTGATTTTTGCCCTGGATTTGTCTGCCTGCCACTTTTACTTTTCACCTTGCTACCTATTGCTTCTATCCTCATTTTACACCCCTCTGTCTCTCAGCTCACACATTTAAGAAACCCTTTCCCTTTAACTCCATCCTCCACTATCCCATTTGACACCCCACCCCCCTTATTCAGTTTAAAACCACCCGTGTCGCAGTGGCAAACCTGAAGACAAAAGTTACTCAAAATATTGTAGAAAGAGACAGAATCAGGCCATTCAGCCCAACCGTGAAACCTATCTCCGCTAATCTAATTTGTCTGCATCATATTTGCATCCCTCTATGCCTTTTCTGTCCAAATAACTGTCCACCAGCAAAATCAAGGACCAACCTCATCCCAGACACTCCCTCTTCTCCCCTTTCCCATCAGGAAAGAGGTATAGAAGTGTGAAAACGCACATCTCCAAATTCAGGACCAGTTTCTTCCCAGCTGTTATCAGGCAACTGAATCATTCTCTCACCAACCATAGTTCTGCAATCCCACTCTCACATCCTACACACCAGAGAACATGTAAACTCCACACAGACAGTAGCCATAGCCAGGATCAAACCCGGGTCTCTGGCAATGTAAGGCAGCAACTCTAGCAAAGGCAGCAACATAGTGCAAAACGCTGCACCACTGTTTTGCACTATGCTAAATGTGAAGTAATGGCCATCTGAATGTATTTATGTCATATTTTCTTCACTAACAAAAATACAAACATATTACATCAGGTTAACTCAGTGATGCAACGGTAGAGTTGGGGCCTTACAGCACCAGCGACCCCAGTTCAATCCTGACTACGGGTGCTGTCCATATTGTATTGTATTGTATTTTAATGACCACACAGCCAGGCTGGTGGAATTTGTTATCAGTACAGCTCGGTACAGGTTCCAACATTTCATCAAACATTAAACGTATAGCATAGATATACATACAAACAGACGCATTACATAATACATAAGGGCCATGCTTATTCTTATTCCTCACCGTACAGAGTTTAAAATGGAGTTTGTATGTTCTCCCTGTGACCGCGTGGGTTTTCTACAGGTGCTCTGGTTTCCTCCCACATTCCAAAAATGTGCGGGTTTGTAGTTTAATTGGCTTGTGTAAAATTGCCCCTTGTGTGAAGGATCCTGCTAGTGTATGGGGTGATCGCTGGTCAGTGCGGACCCTTTGTGCCGGAGAACCTATTATCACACTATTTCTAACTAAACAGTGAAATAGGTAGTCAAGGTTTAATCTGCTCCAAATGGTGTCAGCTACCTGCAACAGCATTGTACAAAGAGGGTTGGAGATATAAGATGTGTCCTAACCAATACCTAGCTCCTGTTAACAAGGACCAACTGGTAAGTTATTTATTTGCTACTTGACATTTCTAATGTTATGACAATAACAATGCTTCAAACATTCAGTCTGAACACATCATTTTGTAATTATAATTACTTTTGCTCAGCAACATGTTGCAGAACACAAAAGCAATTTTACATTCCAGTTACTAGATCAGGGGACCTTTTCCAAACAAATCTCTATCATGAATTTTTGGATCAAAAGTATAGGCAATTATATATTTTTCTCTTACATGGGGCAGCACAGAGGTGCAGCGGTAAGAGTTAGTGCCTCACAGCGCCAGAGACCCGGGTCCGATCCCGAGCTGTCTCTATGGAGTTTGTACATTCTCCCTGTGACAGTGTGGGGTTTTCTTGAGTGCTCTGGTTTCCTCCCGCACTCCAAAGATGTACAGGTTTGTAGGTTTATTTGGCTTTGGTAACAATTGTAAATTGTCTCTAGTGTGTAGGATAGTATTAGTGTACGGGGTGATCGCTGGTTGGTGTGGACTGGGCTGGCTGAAGGACCTGCTTCTGCAATGTAGCTCTAAACTAAATTCACACCGATGCTGCATCATGAATGTTAACCCATACATTTCCAGACGTGGGTAAGGATAGGGTTGTTGTGCATTGTGATGGAAACTGTATCTGTACAAAATAATTAATTGATTTTTCATACTTGGATTTTGTAAAACCAAAGTGAAAACAGCTTCTTACAGAATATGAAAGGAAAATATTGAAGTCTGGACCAAATCTAATTATAGTCAGAACACTTCTTAGCCAGTAGCTTTGGCTAATCCTCAAAGGCTTCATATTTACAATGCTTCAATTGCAAATTGACATAAATCAAGCCGTGCTGCTTGACATTAATCATTTATTAAAATATTCTATTTATTTGTTGACTAAAACTGCTGTGAATTCATGTTTTAATCATCAACTGTTGCCTCAGTTCATGCCATTACTTAATTATCAATAAACGCAAACACACAATAACCAGGCCGAGACATTATCAGCTCATTTTAGCAAAAGTGGGGAAATAAAATGTCATTTGTATATAATCACTGCCATTATCTAATTTGTTAAAAACTATTTCAAATCAAACCATATCATTTAAAGACATTACTGTTCTTTCAATTGGTCAAAACAAGACAGTTATCTAACCAGATGCCAACATCACAACAAAACATCACGAGACGATATTGTCTAAGCTCAGAGAAAAACATCTTTCTGCAAGTCATTGCCCTTGGTGGCACTGTGTGCTGTTCCATTGATAAGGATCAGACTAAGCAGCATCAGACACAAACACATCAGACGAGAATGATCCAAGGAGTGATTGGCTTTACATATGATGAGCGTTTTAAGGCACCGGGCCTGTACTCACTGGAGTTTAGACAAAAGGTAGACAAAAACGCTACAGAAGGTCAGCGGGTGAGGCAGCATCAATGGAGCGAAGGAATAGGTGAGGTTTCGGGTTGCAGCCCTTCTTCAGCCTGATGTGGGTATGGGAGGGTGGGAAGAAGAAAGGAAGAAGCTGAGACACTAGGCTGTGGGAGAGCTGGGAGGGGAGGGGAAGGAGTGAGAAAGCAAGGACTGCCTGAAATTGGAGAAGTCAATGTTGAAACTACCCAAGCAAAATATGTGCTACTCCTCCAATTTGCGGTGGAACTCACTCTGGCCATGGAGGAGGCCCAGGACAGAAAAATCAGTTTTGGAATGGGAGGCGGAGTTGAAGTGTTGAGCCACCAGGAGATCAAGTCGGTTAATGTGAACTGTGTGGAGGTGTTGAGCAAAGCGATAGTCAAGCCTGCACTTGGCCTCACTGAGGGAGAGCAGTTGACACCTAGAGCAGCAGATACAATAGATGAGGTTGGAGGAGGTGTAGGTGAACCTCTGTCTCACCTGGAAAGACTGCTTGGGTCCTTGGATGGAGTCGATGGGGGAGGTAAAGCGACAAGTGCAGCACTTCCTGTGGTTGCAAGGGAAAGTACCAGGGGAGGGTGTGGTTTGGGTGGGAAAAGACGAATTGATCAGGGAGTTATGGAGGAAGCGATCTCTGTTGAAGCTGAAAAGGGAGGAGATGGGAAGATGTGGCCAGTGGTGAGATACCGTTGGAGGTGGTGAAAATGTCAGAGGGTTATCTGTTGTAAGTGACGGCTGGTAGGGTGGAAGTAAGAGGACAAGGTGGAAACTCTGTCCTTGTTATAGCGATGTTACAAAACCTACCTTCAGCGGTGCTGCAGATTTGCCACTGGCTGTGTGCGACTCCGGAACCTTTGAGGAGGGGGGGGCAGGAATAAATGCAGTTTTGTATCGCTTGTTTGAGAGGGATTTCCTCAGGCTGCTGGTCGATGAAGGGGGGGAAAAAAAAAAAAGCTTTTGTTCCCTTTTTTTTAAATATAATATAAATAAATCGCTGGACAATTTAATAGTTGGATTAAAGTAAAACACGACTTCGAACGCCCTCAACATGACAGATCGTAATATCAGGACAAAACAAAGGGCAAGTCGTCTATTTCTCATATAATCTTGCTTCTTGGGGTGGCTTTAGTCTAATTTTACATTGCGAAAATGTTATTTAGCCCACATACGAATCCGTAGTGTCTTCTGCCGATATGGGGTTAAAATTCACGGCAACGGCCCAATTGATCAAGAGACACCCACTCGCAAGATGATTAAAATTCTCTTTTTTTTGGACAATCACGTCATAAGAGGATCTAAATTATCTATATTTGGTGTAATTGTGTATCCACAATCAATATTTTTATACTAACTATTCACAACACTTTTAGTCACACGTGTTGCGCAAAATATAAGAATTTTGATTATATCTGGAGTGGATGTTTCTAGATTAATTTATGAGAATTAAACATTTCTTCCTTCCATTTGCTATATAAGTTCATGACAGTGAGATTTAAAAATCATGTTATATTGTGAATTCTTGTGTGAATAGGATTAGTTTGCTATTTGGATACTTAGGCTATTTAAAAAAAATTAGCCTTTTCTTAAGAAATGGATAGATGTTTAGATCTAGTAATTGATTTTAGATTAAATTAATTGATTAGATGAATTTCATTGATTTGATGAAACGGATTAATATGATTTTTTTTGGGGTATTTACTATTTGTTTTAGCGTTTAACTTTATCATTTCTACCTTTTTTCTATAACTGCAAATATCTTGTTTCTGTTAATGCGGTTCGGTGTTTTTTTTCCTTTATATTTGAAACAGATGTCTCCAAAGAAGAAATGCAAAATTGTCAATCCAAATGCCCAGCAAAAGAAACTGATTTAGACAGCATTCACAGAGATTATCCGAATTTGGACTACTCCAAATGTGATGATCTTCAGGACATTCTTAATAGGAAAATAGTGGGCAAGAAAGGCATGTCATGCGTGGTTTGAAGAGCAAAAACTGTAGTTTACAATGCCAAAATTGAAAAGTTGAGGAAAAACAAGGTGTACAGAGTTGCTTATTGGTTACAATCCGAGGAGTATGAAGCTGCTGATTACGATATGCAATGTACCAACTAGCAACTGATCTTCTCCATAAAAACTTGGTCTATTGCTAGAAATTGTAATTTATTTACCCATCTGTTATGAACGTAAAGCATATAATAATATTAAAGTTCTGATCTTGAGAATATCACATTTATGAATTTAAGGCAGTCTGGGTGTTTATTACTGTTTCCGTCACAACGATCAATTTTGTAATTAGCTACAATTAGGTAACTAACTAATTATCAGCTTTAATTTCAGGTTATCCAAGTACGAGGTTTCATATTTCTTTAAGAATACTTCAATTTATAATAACTGAAAATTTCATTCAGCTCTCTTAATTTTTAAGAAAGCTATGAGCTTTCGACTGTCCTCGATCACAGCTTTTGTGTTAATCAATAGGGAACAAGATGCCAATATTAGAGTAAAAAAATGGCCATAACTTTTTAATACTGAAGATATGAAAGTGAATTAGGTATCAAATTAAACTTCTTTTAGTGCTTTATCTGATGGGATAAATTGCAGACTTGATTTTTTTAATCTCAAAATTTTGTGACATTGCTACTTGTAACGAGTGTGGCATGGCGGGGGTGGGGGTGGGGGTGGGGGGAAAGAGATTGAGAGCACAGCTCTCATAAAGAGGAGACCCCGGTGAGAGCCTCATCTACAGTCGAAGAGGAGAACCCCCCGTTCCCTAATGAATGAGGACATCTCCGATGCCTTGGTTTGGAACTTACTGATTAGGAAAGGCTTGGATAGAGTGGACACGGAAAGGATGTTTCCTCTAGTGGGAGACGCGAGGACCAGAGGCCATATTTTTTGTTTTCCCAGAAATTAATCAGATTTGCACCTTGACTAAACCCTCGCCTCAACTGAACTTCACCTCACACTTAAATCTCAACTTTCCACACCTCGCCTCGCCTAAACCTCCCACCTAATCCCTGCCTCGACTAATCGCCGCTTCTCCCGCTCTCCAGCGGGGAGGGGCTGCAGCCGCCGTGGGGAGGGGGGGGCCTCAGGCTCGATGTCAACGTCTGTGCACGCCTTCACTCCCACCAATGTGCCTGCGCTGCTCTCCGCACTCAACCCCGCCACCATGGTTGGTGCCACTCTGCTCATATGAGCCACCAACGGCCGGGGGGGGGGGGGGGGGGGGGGGGGGGGGGCACACTAAATAGGGGAGAGAGAGGCGGCGATTGGTAACCCAGTGAGTTACTCCAACATTGTGACTTTATCTGAACCAACATCTACAGTTCCTCGTTTCTAGGAGGAGGTTGATGAACCATCTCCATTGGATCAGGTGACACTTTTGAGTGAAGGGTATTCAGGAATGGGGTGAGAATCTAACAATTCATTTGTTTCTCTCGAGTATCCACATCACAACCAACCCCAAAACCCTCTCCTTGTGACTTGCTGATGTGCCGAGGTATTTTGCTTGAATTCTCGCCCAAGGCCTCTGCCAGGACTGTAAGACTACTGCCATGTCCCACTAGTTTAAGGCCAAACCTTAATTCTCTCAAGCCCCAGATTCTGAAGTCAGCAATAAGTTGGCAGACTCCTGGCCAAACCTTGACACCTGCCTGATATGACTTTGAATTGCCCTGTTTCCACTTTTAAATAAAGTCCCCTCAGGCACAGTGACGCAGCGGAAGAGCTGCTGCCTTGCAGCGCCAGAGCCCCCGGTTCGATCCCGACTATGGGTGCTTGTCTGTATGGAGTTAGTATGTTCTCTCCGTGACTTGCATGGGTTTTCTCCAAGAATTTCAGCATCCTCCCACACTCCACAAATGTACAGGTTTGTAGGTTAATTGGCTTGGTATAAACGTAAATATAGTCCCTAGTGTAGGATAGCGTTAATGTGTGGGATTACTGGTCCATGTGGACTTGGTGGGCCAAGGTCCTGTTTCCACAGTGTATCTCTAAACTAAGTTCTACTGTCAGAAAAGATAAACACATTTTTCATGCTCAAACCATAGTTGCTTGCTAAACATCCAGGCCCTTTGTCTTAAACAGATACGTTTCAGATGATAGCACTTTGAAATAATTGTGAGCAGTCTGTGTGGTTACTGCGCCAGAGACCCAGATTTCATCCTGACCATGGGTGCTGCATGTATGGAGTTTCTATATTCTCCCTGTGACCACATGGGTTTTCTCCAGGTACTCCGATTTCCTCCCACTTTCCAAAGACTCGCAGATTTGTAGATTAATTAGCTTCTGTAAATTGTGCTGGATATAGAATGAGTGTACAGTTCAACGTTGACTCATTGGGCCAAAGGGCCTGTTGCATCTGTAAACTAAGCAACTTGAAATACAATGGTAAAAACAGATTTAACTGTGTTTTTCACTCTCCAACTCATTTGCAGGGGAACTGGTCAAGGCGGCCCCTGGCCTTCATCGGTCAGGGTATTGTGTATAGAAGTCGGGAGGGCATTATACATTTGTACAAGACGTTGGTGAGGTCACATTTAGAGTATTGTGTTTAGATTTGGTCACCCCGTTAAAGGTAAGATATTGTTAAGCTGGAAAGGGTGCAGAGAACATTCACGAGGATGTTGCCAGGACTCGAGGGCATGAGCTATAGAGAGGTTGAGCAGGCTAAGACTTCATTCCTTGGAGTGCAGGAGGATGAGGGGTGATCTTAGAGGTGTAAAAAAATCAAAAGGAATAAACTGGATAAATACAGAGTATTTTTACCCAGAGTGGAGGGATCAAGAACAAGAGGACATAGGTTGAAGTTGAGAGGGGAAAAGATTTAATAGGAACCCGAGGGGCAACCTGTTTCTATTATAGTACACAAAAGGTGGTGGGTGTTTGGAACAAGTTGCTAGAGAAGGTGGTTGAGGCACATACTGTCAATGTTTAAAAAACATATGGATAAGATAGGTTTAGAAGTGTATAGGCCAAAAAGGGGTAGGTAGGACTAGTGTAGATGGGGCATGCTGTACGGCGTGGGCACGTTGGTCCAAAGGGCCCTTTCTATGCTGTATGACTATGGTCGAATCACAACTTTTAGTAAATGAGAAAGGCCTAAGCAACATGAAGCATTGTGAAAATAATTTACTTTTTAGCCGAGTTCAAATGGTTCTTTTAGAGAAAATGATTTTTAAACATAATAACCAGTACCTGTACTTGCATTGTAAGAGCCTAGTGTACCATCAGATACACTGTCCACCACATTCTGTCAAGAGGAATTCCTCTTATCTTGTCCTGCACGGTGATATTGCTAATTCTCTCGGGTCAGCAAAAAAAATCTTTCACACCTTCACCATGCAAAATAAATCTATGATTCTGCAAGGAGAGAAAGAACAAAGTACGTTCAGCTATTCTACATTCCAGACAGACTTTCCTCCTTAAAACCATCGACTCAAATCTTGTCAATTTTCATTTAAACTCCTCCACATTGCAATAAATCGGGTTATTTTAACTCTTTCAAATCAAAGTCTGGCAGCAACAAATGATAGGCTCCCATTACCTTCAATGACTCCGAAGTTACTAAAGATAAAATTTGCAGATTTTTTATTTTTTTAAATAGCAGGGAATTCGAGCTGTTCGTAAAGCTATGAAGGGCTTCAAATTTCAGTATTGATCAGATTCAAGCCTGCACTATAATCGACAAAAAATACGCTACAGATATTTGGAGCCCATTATTGCCTTGAGAACAATCAAAGATTGAGTAACCAATGGTCCCATACAAAGTGAGCAGTGCACAGATATACAGGTCCACCTCTGATGTTCAGGCAACTAGTGGTCCAGCAACTCCTTTAACTTAAGAGTACACTTGAAATCTCGCCACAATGTCCTTCCGAAAATGTGACGCCTAGGGCGTGCGAGGTGGCCGATCTCGACCTCATCGTGACATCCGCAGCAGAAACATCACCCTTCCAGTTCCTCTTGTCTGATCTGCTGAGTTCCTCCAGCATTCAGTGTACTACGCAAGATTCTCATATCTCGTCTCTTGTCTTTCCTGGGTACAATATATCCACCCAACAAGTAAATGGAGGTTTACAAGGAGGACCACTTTGGGGAGTAAAAACAAAGTGCTGAAGGAACTCAGCCAGTAAGGCACCATCTGTGGACAGTATAGAAATTCCGGGTCAGAAACCTACTTCAAAGATGAGGGAGATCAACTCAAAGGAAGTACTGCTCAAGGAAGGAAATTACAAAATACCAAAACGTATGTCTCAAGCCACCAGAGCCTCACTAAGTCATTAAGAGTTACAACAACATTTTAATTTCAATTTTCCATCAATGTAAGTTAACTCCTGTTGACCAGAATTAACTTGAGTGCACTTGGGTGTGGCGACAAACAGCTCCATTCTCCCACCTCACCACCCAAACTTAATATTTTCACCGTGATATGTTTTATCGGAGAAGCTTGCCCTAAGGGTGCCCTAAATATGTTCTTCATCCCCACCTTGTCCATTCGGACCAAGTTCACATTTTGGGCAAGTCAGAATCATACAGCTAGGAACAGACCCTTCAGCCCAACATGCCTATGCTGACCAACATGCCCCATTGCACAAAACCCACCTGCCTGCATTTGGCCCATACCCCTCTACATCCATCCTATCAATGTACTCACCTTATTGATTCTTAAACATTGTGATAATACTTGCTCAACTACCTCCTCCAACAGCTCATTCCATGCACCCACCACCCTTTGTGTAAAAAAAAGTTGCCCTTCAAGTTCCTATTAAATCTCTCACTCCCTCCCCCTCTCCCTAAATCTATGTCCTCTGGTTCTTGATTCTCCTACTCTGGAGAAAATACATTGTGCAGGTACCCCATGTATCCCCTTTATGATCTTATGCAACATTATAAGATCAACACCCCCATCCCCCCCCCCCCCCCCCTTCCATTCTCCTGCACTCCAAAGAATAAAGATCTAGTCTGCTCAACCTCTCCCAAAAGCTCAGCCCCTCAAGTCTGGCTACACCCTCGAGTCTTTTCTGCACCCTTTACGACTCGACATCTTTCCTATAGCAGTGACCAAAACTGAACACAAAACTCTAAATATTGCCTCACCCATGACCTGTAACATTACCTCTCAACTCTGTTTTATATATAATCAAGTCTGCCCTGCCATTCAATCATGGCTAGCTATTTTTCCCTCCCAACCCCATTTTCCTGCCTGCTCACCAAAACCCTAACAAATCAAAATACATCAATCTCTACTTCATACCCAATAACTTGGCAATGAATTCCACAGACTCACCATTCACGGACTAGAGAGATTCCTCCTCATCTCCTTACTAAAGGCACATCCTTTTATTCTGAGTGCAAGACCAATGTACCACTGCCAAAGTTCTAAATTTATTACTTGAACATAAATCACCTTGATTCAATAAGATTTAGTTAAATAAACCAGATGCATTTGCAGCCCAGTGTAGTTACATTTTAACCATAAGGTCATACAAGCAGCTAGACAATGGTTTGACAGGTGTGGCTATCAAGTTAGCATTAAGAATCACCATCCAAACTCTACAACCCCCTTCATCAAACGGTGTAGTATCAATACTACAACAAATACATGCAAATCAGTCAGAAAATTGCTCAGTTTAAGTTGACCTTGGTAATATTCGTTGAAAGACATCACCACTAATTTCCCATTTGCTCCTGAATGTCTAGAATTAAGGGAATGTAGAAAATTGAAATCAGTCTGAATGATTCTGAAACTCCATTCAATCTCTGCCAGTATTATTTCAACGTTTGATTATAAATGACCATTAATTTTATACAGTGTCAAAATCTGAATCTGGCACAAGTGCACTCATGCATGAAGTACCAAGTCACTCAGACAAGATTCCACCAGTGTGGATGTGATCAAGCTTTTGTGCATTTGCATCGAAGTACCACAGTTGAAAGTGGAATGAATGACAACATTAAAACCTTGTCTCTCGGCCAGGATTACAGCTGAGGCAGCGGCATTGTCTTTGGGGAGCCCCTTCTTTCAAGACAAGTGTCAGAACGCAAGAATGTGCGGGAGATGATTTTCATCAACATCACCAAAACAATCGATTGGAAGTTCATGGATTTCCGCTCTTCGTGAAAATCAGTGGAAGACGACAAAGGCTTGAGATGACAATCGACGTACATTTCGATGCAAAAATTCAATATATTCAATGTTCACGAAATATCAGTGGATGCTCTTACCTGCATTACTTAAAACAGTAGACTTAAATACCATGGCAATACCAGCTTCAGACTACACAAGGTACAATGTCAAATTAATTAAAAAAAAGATCCAGCAAACCCTCTCATTGCTTGAGATTGTCTCATCAATTTACTCATCAACAAACCAACCAATGCACAATTCCAAAAAAGTAAAATCAGATACAAGTCCACTAACCATTTTCCAACAACTGCTGGTCTGGCACCTCCTTCAATCCGAACAAAATTACGAGACCGCACTTGAGTGGGTCAGATTTTCCCCCTGTACCCGAGGTTCTGGAACTCTGGCCTAGTTGGAGCCAGCAGACATCACCGCCAATCCCCCCCAGCCAACAGTGATCTGTTGATCTGGCAAATAGAATACGGCAAGGCTTTGGAACCAAGGGTGCTGGAAGAATCGGCGGTGGACCTGTAGTAGATATTGTACCTACAACTTTTCAAAACCATTGGCCATTCTTGCAAGCGTAGAAACACTCAAGACCTTTCTGTTCAAAATAGTAGCCCCACAGTGAGGATGCATTCTATAACCAGAGAGCCTCCTGGGAAAGAGAAATTGCCATTGTACTTGCCATATTGTTGGCGCCTCGGCCCCGCTGATCTCCAGAATGTCATAGCCATCCTCTAGTTGGAAGTCGGAGAAGATGAGGGCGATGGTGTCGCCTGGCTCTGCCAGGATGGTCCAGGTGCAGTCAGCGTTATTGATGTATTCGGATGGAAAATGTGGGCTGGAGATCGCACCACTGGTTCCTCGTAATGTCCCACCACAAGCCCCGTCAGCTGCAAGGTAGCAACAAGAGGAAAGACATTAATAATGGATGGAGCTTCCCAACATGAAAATAAAGCTACAAATTGAAATTCCTGTTCAATGTGGATGCTGGCAATATCTTCTTGCCAAATATCTACACAGGTCCTCTCCGGGCATGAACCCCCCTGACTGATGTACAGCCTGTAGGTCTGAATGAGCATTTGGCAGACAAGCATTGTCAAGACAAGAGAGGGGAGAAGAGGAAGTGTGAGAAGGGTGAGAATCATCTTTAATTATGCTGGTAACCTGGACTACACTACACCCTGCCTCAGCAAGGCCGCCAGCATAATCAAGGACCAGTTTCAACCCAGACACATCCTCCTCTCCCATTAGGCAAGAGATACAGGAGTGCAAAAAAATACCAGATTCAGGGACAGTTTCTTCCCAGCTGTTATTAGGCAACTAAACCGTCCTCTCACCAACCAGACGATGGCCCTGACCTACAATCTACCTCAATGGGGAACCTCGGCCTATGGTTAATCGGACTTTCTTGTGGTAAACGTTATTCCCTTTACCATTATTCTGTACACTGTTGATGGCTTTATTGTAATCATATATAGTTTTATCACTGACTAGTACATGTGACAATAATAAACTAAACAAAAAATAGATCTACAGGATGCTACGGGGCTGCAAGCATCTTTAACCAGGTGGAAACTTGGCCCACAGCCATATATTGGCTTGCGAATTGTCCATATTGTGAACAGTTCACAAGAATGGTGCTTTGATGTAATCCGGGATGGGACGACATTTGTTCTACAGTTAAGAATTCCATGCAGACTTTTTTTTTTTTTTTAAGTTGAAATTTTATTACATCCGTTTAGTTTAGAGATACAGCGTGGAAACATGCCCTTCAGCCCACCAGGTCCGCACGGACCAGCGATCCCCGCATATTACGCTATTCTGCACATACACTGGGGACAGTTTTTACATTTACCAAGCCAATTAACCTACAAACTTGTAAGGCTTTGAAGTGCGGGAAGAAACCGAAGATCACGGAGAACACCCACGCAGGTCAGGGAGGGAACGTACAAACCCTGTACAGACAGCACCCATATTCAAGATCAAACCTGGGTCTCTGGTGCTACAAGTGCTGCAAGGCAGCAACTCTACCACTACGCCACCGTTGTGCTGGATATGTTACCTATGCAATGCAACTGCCGCTGACAGGGGTGGGGGCCCACCAATCCGGCTCCCCCCAAAAAGCCCCTGACCAGATGGAGTCAGTGCAGATGCGACGAGTGAGAGGAGTAAGGAACAGATGCGAGACGGTTCGATCAGAAACTTCATTTTCTTGGTTGCGAGTCAGGAAGACTACCTAGCGACTGAGGAGAGGCATGGAGTCAGTACTACGGGAGAGGAGTAAGGAATTAGATAAATGGAGAATTGACTTCATTTTCTTGGTTCGAGTCAGAAACCTCAGGCTGGAAACTACAGTAAACTACACGAGTGGGTAGGTTTGCACATTCGTTTGACATTTACATTGTCACCAAGAATTCACCCTCTTTTATTCATCGCACATGGGAAGAGCCACCAAATGTTTGAGACGAGAGGGAACTGGGATCTGACCTAACGCACCATCAAGGTTGGTTGAGGGAGGTGCCCGTTGGGCACAAAGGTGAAAAGGCGAGGAGAGGGATGTTGGTTTGCTAGTCGATCCACAAGCAGCAGCTGCCTGGAGTTCACCTGGAATGGGCAACACACAATAACTAGAGCGTGGACTGGACTTTGGAAATAGCTCCAAAACATGGCGCGCCTTACAAGTGGTGTCAGTAGACTACTCCTGTACATTTGCTAATCTGGGGTAAGTTTTGGTAAGGCAATACTCTATTGGAATTATTGTAAGAAAATCATTTTGCTGTGCATTTGTACCTGTGACAATAAAATACCTATCGTGCCATTAATAAATGATTGTGCTGCACAATGCTACTTTAAAATCAATTTTAAAAAACAGACTTGTTCAACATACCAAACATTTTAAAAAATCTGATTACAGCCACCTTATCCAACATTGATTAGATTCGACTAATCTGATATTTACAATTAAATCATGAGGGGAAGATTCACTAGATAAGGAGCACATATCTGTGATCTCCAAGTGAAATTACTCCTTTTATTTCAGTTACAAAAATAGTAGCCGATGGTAATATCTTTTAATTGACATTTGCAACATTTCAATTAAATATAGTTTCCATTGTATGATGAGTAATAATGCAAAAGGCCAAGATAGATCAAGTAACGACAACATGAAAATAACCATAAAGGAGTCACATTAGAACTTGCTGTACCCAGTAGATGGAACCAACTCTAATTTACAAAGAATCTCATGCAATTCTTCCACAAGGTTTCAAAAATAAAAGTTCCAAGACCTCTCAAGCCAAACTATCAGGTGAAAATCCTCCAGAAATTTGAGGTCCGGGTTCTTCTTCAGCCCGATGAAGGATCCCGACCCACAGCATCACCCATCCAAGTCCTCCAGAGATGCTGTCTGGCAGGCCGAGTTACTCCAGCACTTTCTGTTTTTGATTTTTTAAACCAGCACCTGCAGTTCCTTGTGTCTCCAAAACGATGAAGGAATTGGGTGCAGTTAAATGGACATAAAGCATGTGTGAATTTCTATTTAAAAAAGTGGTAGTATTTTGCACAGATCTGTAAACCATTAAAACATATCACGTCCTGGGTTTATGTCAGAAATATCGATCAATTGACGATTTCTGTAGACATATCCCAACAAGCCCATGACCAATAATTATTTACCAAGACGTGCAATCAAAGCCAGCTTTATCATATTTATTTATGGATATTCAATGCAATCAAGTTTCAATTAGGTAACCACACAAGGTAGGAACAGTTGCAAGGGATTAGATACATGGAAAATTGAATTCACTTTGATTTGAATCAGACACCTCAGGCTGGAAACTACATTGGTGGATGGGTTCCCACATTCATTTGACATTCTCATTATCAACAACAAATAACCCACTTCTATTCATTGGACAGGGAGTTACCATTTATCTGAGTTAGACATTTTTTCCCAGAGTGAAATAATCAGCAGCAAACTCAAGTAGGAAGCTCAGACTGTCCTGATAGATGCCAACATCTGTGGAGTGATGCATGGATCCTGACCAAGATTTAGTTTACTTCAGAGATTCAGCATGGAAACAGGCTCTTCAGCCCCCCGAGTCCACCACAGATCACCAGTTTACACCAGTTCCACTTTCTGTTTCCACTCCCTGCACGGGCGGTGCAGTGGTAGAGTTGCTGCCTCACAGCACCAGTGACAAGAGTTCAATCCCGAGTACGGGTAGTGCCTGTACGGAATTTGTACGTTCTCCCTGTGACAGCATGGGTTTCCTCCGGGTGCTCCGGTTTTCCCCCACATTCCTAAGACGTAGTGGTGTGCAGGAGAATTGGCTTCTGTAATTTGTAAATAGTCCCCAGGATAGCGCTAGTGCACTGGTGATCTCTGGTCGGCACAGACTCGGTGGGCCGAAAGGCCTGTTTCAAAGCTGTATCTCTAAAGTGTGAAGACTAGAGGCAATTTACAGAAGGCAACCTACAAACCCACACATCTTTGGGATGTGGGTGGAGACCGGAGCACCTGGAGAAAACCCTCGCGGTCACTGGGAAAACATGCAAACTCCACACACTGACAGCACCAATCGTCAGGATTGAACCAGAGTCTGTGGTGCTGCAAGGCAGCAGCTCTAACCACTGCACCACTGCGCTGCATTTCTAGTTACTGCATTTTCCTCAGTTGTTAAATAGGTTTCTCTCGACACACATGCTGACATGACACAGCCAGAAAGACAATGCATGATTCAACAGTTCTGGTAGGGTCCTCAAGAGAGATGCTGGAAAACACAGAGCAAAGAGCAAAATCAGGGCGCGAGACTGATACCTCGTCAGTATCAACATGAGCAAGTTAGGTTGTGATGACACAGGTCTGTAAGCTGACTCTGGGCATGGGATAAACAGGTAAGGATGTTCTAGGTAAAAAGGAACTGCAGATACTGATTTACACTGAAGATAGACACAAAATGCTGGAGTAACTCAGCAGGACAAGCAACATCTCTGGATAGAAGGAATGCGTGACATTTCAATCGAGACCCTTCTTCAGATCTGGGGACTGATATCTTATGAAAGGGACCATTTGAGGAATTGCCAAAATATAATCTTGCACATTTAGTTTGGTTTTAGCTTCAGAGATACTGCATGGAAACAGGCCCATCAACCGAGCCGGTCTGTGCCAACCAACAATCACACCAAAACACTAGTTCTGTCCAACACACTAGGGAAAATATACAGAAGCCAATTAACCTATAAACCTGCTCATTTTTGGAATGTAGGAGGAAACTGGAAAAATAACCACACTGTCACAGGGGGAACATGCAAACAGCACCCGAATCAGGATTGAACTCAGATCTCTGGTGATGCAAGGCAGCAGCTTAACCGCTACATCGCCTTTGACGAGCAAAGGATGTATCCCTGACCCATCAACCTACCTTATTGAGTCCTTGGCACTTTTTCCCTTCATCTACACTTTCTGTGTAGCACTATATTCTACAGTCCATTTCCTTTCTTGTTACACCACCAGTGGTTTTTATTGTCACCACACACACACACAAGACTTTCATTGTTCTGTTTATGTACATATGATAGTAAAACACTCTTCACTCTTGTACACAGGTAGACAAATGCTGGGGAAATTCAGCAGGTGAGGCTGCATCTATGCAGCAAAGGAAATAGGCAACATTTCGGGTCGAGACCCTTCTTCAGCACTCTTGTACAGATGTTTTTTTAAGGACAGCAGAGAAAAATAAAAAAAGTATTTCACTGTTTCTCTGTACTTGTGACAACAACAAACCAATACTAGCAAGGAACCAAACATAAACATAAAGAACCAAAACCTGAGGTAATTGGGGAACCCACGAGCTGAGACTTGAACACACTATGGTGTCAATCATGACACCAGATCCATAATGAATCACTGGCACACAGTATGGTGAACTCACCAGATGGGCATTATTTCTAGAGACAAAGCATAGACTCCAGAATCATTCCAAAGCTTCCACTATCCCTCCCCCTCTGGGCCCCAGGATTTATAAGGGGTAGGTCTATAGGATTGGGTTCATTGGTCCAATTACCCTTAATTGAACTTGGCTGTGGCTGGTTTGCCTGTGGCTGGTGGAGGAGCAGATCTTAAAGGGGACATGTTGTCATAATACAGAATGGAACATGGGACAATTACAGCATGGGATCTGGTCTTTTAGACTACAATGCCAAGTCTAAAGAACATAGTCTTTGTCTGCCTGCATGTTGATCATTGAAAGATATCCTGTGGAAACAGGTCCTTCAGTTCCACAGTTCGGATGACTGTATCATTTTGTTATCAGATTCAGATTCAAACTTTATTGTCATTGTGCAGTGTACAGTACAGAGACAACAAAAATACAGTTAGCATCTCCCCAGAAGAGCGAACATAGAATATGAGCAATATCAACTCTTCCCCAGCCAACAATGGGCCATCATGGGATCCACCCTTCCCAGGTCATCTATTGCCAGACCTGAAGAAAAAACAAAAAATACTGGAGTAACTCAACAGATCAGGCAGCATTTCTGGAGAAAATGAATAGGTGGCGTTTCGGGTCGAGACCCTTCTTCAGACTGAGCGGGCTGACTATTGCTGGTCCTGATTTGTTCTGGCCTTTTGATACCACCTATTCCATCCCCCTCAACTTTGAGTCTGAAGAAGGGTTCCGACCCAAAACGTTACCTATTCCTTTTTCTCCAGAGATGCTGCCTGACCCATTGAGTAACACCAGCACTTTGTATCTATCTTTTGTGTAAACCGGCATCTGCAGTTCCTTCCTACACAACATGTAGTGAGTTTGGATTGGTTGAAGGTGGCATTCTGCATGGATATAATTACAGAGCACTTTAGTCACAGAACTAATGTGTCAGAAAAATTAAATACACATTACGTTGTCTGCAGTGAGACGTAAAGTTCACATTTATGTTGCACCGTGTTTTTAAAACTGTTTACAAATTGTTTATTTCAGCCTTTATTAAAAATAAAGGCAGACATATAAGATATGGAGCTGCTTATGGGCATATTCTTCCATCTGTCCATTAAAAATAAAAATTAAAAACTAGTGAAATCAAGTCCCTCGGAGTGACTTATTTAAGTCACTCTGAGAGTTATGAAGTAAAAGTTCTAAGAAGCAACAAGTAGCATGGTGGAGCAGCGGTAGAGTTGCTACCTGAGAGCACCAGAGACCCTGGTTCGATCCTGACTATGGGTCTGTCTGTACGGAGTTTGTATGTTTTTCCTGTGATCATGTGGGTTTTCTCTGGGTGTTCTGGCTTCCTCCCACATGCCAAAGTCATACTGCTTGGTAGGGAAAAGGCTTCTGTAATTTGTCCCCAGTGTGTGGGATGTGAAAGTGGGATATGTTAAAAACTAGTGTATGGAGTGATCAATGGTTGACATGGACTGGGTGGGCCTTTATTGGCCCAATTGAGTAAGATACAAAAGTGGGATAATATGGAACTATTGTACAGGTGACTGATGGTCGGTGTGGACTCAGTGGGCCGAAGGGCCCATTTCCATGCTGGATCTCTAAACTAATTAAAGTTCAGTCAAGTAAGCCAATCCAGAACCTGCAGAAAATCTGCATCAAAGCAAGGGGGCGCCACACAATTCTGCATCGTCTTTAGACTGTGGGTGGAAACCAGCGCACCCGGAGAAAGCCCACGTGGTCACTGGGAGAAGGTACAATCTTTGTGCAGACAGCACCCGTAGTCAGGATCGAACCCGGGTCTCTGGTGCTGTGAGGCAGCAAATCTACTGCTGCACCACCTGTTCCTGTTCTGGTGCAGGAATTAATTTTATTCCCAATAAGTCAATGTTACGCCAGTACTACTGTTGGTTGGCATCAGAGCCACTCTCCACTGACGCATATTTTTGTGCAGCATGAATGCATCGTTATTCGCCACTTTTGGTATTGATTTAATGGTTTGATTTACGCTTAAGCTAATCATACGTCTCCAATGGCAGTTCCTAAATTAACATCATGAAATAAATTTAACAGGGACAATTTTCCTTGTCACTTGGATCAGAGGATTAGATGCGAGGTCAGTGCATTTATTTCACGGGATTGTTGATTTTCAGGTGATATTCTTCAAACGATGGAAAATAAATCACACTGCAAATTGGCATGTTCAGCCTCATTCCAATTCGTTGAGTTTATTCATATTTTAAGTGAAATATAATATTGTGCTTTGCAGCAGAATTTCTACCAGAAACAGTAATTCTGCTAAAATCATTGTTTGCACACTGCAAAGACTAAATAATAATTAGCTCATAAATAGGCTAAGAAAAGTTAGCTCCTAATCAGCCTAATTCAGATAAATGCTGATGTACTTACCATGGCTGCTAGAGTGTGAACATTCATAGTTTCATTCTTAATAAGTCTGTTGAATTTTCATATGGTCAAAGCATATTGGTGTGAGAGAAAATATCATGGAAAATATCAACGTGTGCTTCCTCAACAACGACAAGTGTGGACTTGGCGACCGTTTCGCTGAACACTTACACTCGGTCCACCAAGGCCTACTGGATTTCCAGGTTGCAAACCATGTGAAAGCTCCTTCCCATTCCCACACTGAACGATCTGTCCTGGGCCTCCTCCATTGCCAGAGTGAGGACACAAACTGGAGAAACAGTACCTTATATTCCGCTTGTGTAGTTTACAACCCAATGGTATGAACAATTAACTCGCCAAATTTAGGTACCGGTAAGCAATTTTAGGGCGGCACGGTGGCACAGCGGTAGAGTTTTTGCCTTATAGCACCAGGGGTCAGGGTTCAATCCTGACCACAGGTGTTGTCTGTGCAGAGTTTGTACATTCTCCCTGTGACCGAGTGGGTTTTCTCCAGGTGCCCCGGTTTCCCCCCCCCTCACTCCAAAGGCATCCAGGTTTGTAGGTAACTTTGCTTTTGTAAACATTGTAATTTGTCCCGAGTGTGTAGGATAGTGCTAGTGTGCTGGGATTGCTGGTCAGTGCGGACTTGGCGGGCAGAAGGGCCTGATCCCACACTGCATCTCAAAAGTCTAAAGTTTATGGAACAAAGAGAAGAACATTGTTGGGTCACGCATCTTCATGAGACAAGACATTTAATTGTCAAAATGTCTGAAGAAGGGTCCCAACCAAAACATCAACTATCCATGTTCTCCAGGGGTACTGAGTCAGGACCTGCTGAGTTACTCCAGCACTTTGAGTCCTTTTGTGTTTAATTGTAATATGAAATGACAATGGAACAATGAAATTCTTACTTACAGCAGCATTCCAGGCCTGTAATGGTGGGAAAGCTAAAGGGTTTGATGTCACCAGTTATAATGCAGTTGAGGGTCATAATGGCATTCTTGTCAAATATGGCCTTGTGGCATTTTCAGTAAACCAGGGTTACATTTAGAACAAAGGAGATCCAAGGAACTGCAGATGCTGGTTTACAAAAAAGATACAAAGCGCTGGAGTAAACTCAGGCAGCATCTGAGGATAATAAACACAGCGAGGGGGCGTTTCAGCTTGGGACTCTT
This sequence comes from Leucoraja erinaceus, assembly GCF_028641065.1. Classification (NCBI taxonomy): domain Eukaryota; kingdom Metazoa; phylum Chordata; class Chondrichthyes; order Rajiformes; family Rajidae; genus Leucoraja; species Leucoraja erinaceus. Next base: position 88,030,631 of record NC_073381.1, read on the forward strand.
TTTCAGACTGATTGTAGTAGGAGGGACAAAGCTGGAAGGGAGATGGGGGCAGCATCCCACTCTACTCCACACCTGTGCCCACCATGAGGTGTTGCATACCAAGATATCTGAGTAGTCCCCCCACTTCTCACCTTTCACCACATCAGACGTAGCACACAGAACATAATCCTCTAACGTATTCTCCACCTCCAACGGAATCCCACCACTAACCACATCTTCCCATCTCCACCCCTTTCCACTATCCGCAGAGATCGTTCCCTCCGCCACTCCCTGGTCAACTAGTCCCTTCCCATCCAAACCACCCCCTCCCCAGGTACTTTCCCCTGAAACTTTCCCCTATACCTCCCCCCTTGACTCCATCCAAGGACCCCAACAGTCTTTTCAGGTGAGGCAGAGGCTCACTTGCACCCCCTCCAACCTCATCTACTGTATCCGCTGTTCCAGGTGTGGACTCCTATATATTGGCGATACCAAGCGCAGGCTCGGCGATTGTTTCGCTGAACACCTCTGCTCATTCCGCCTAAACCTACCTGATCTCCCTGTTGCTAAACACTTTAACTCCGTCTCCCGTTCCCACACTGACCTTTCCGTCCTGGGTCTCGTCCATTGTCAGAGTGAGGCCCAGCGCAAATTGGAGGAACAACACCTCATATTTTGCTTGGGCAGCTTACACCCCAGTGGTATGAACATTGACTTATCTAACTTTAAGTAACTCTTGCTCTCCATCACTCCCCCTTCCCAGTTCTCCGACTAGTCTATCTGTCCTCAATGACATTTTTATCTCTCTTTGCTTTGTTGTTACCTTCTCCTAGCTAACAATGATCAATTACGCAATTTCATTGATCTCCATCCCCTTTGTCTCATTTTCACACCTAACATTTCCTTATCTCTCTATCTCCCTCTCCCCTGACTCAGTCTGTGGAAGTCTCGACCCAAAACGTCACCCAGAGATAATGCCTGACCTGCTGAATTACTCCAGCATTTGTGTGACTTTTTTTTACATTGAGAATGGTTAGTACTTGGCAATTTGGGATATTTAAGTAAACAGACTAAGTTTAACTGCCCATAAAGAATGAAGGATGACAACCACCCACAGAATATTAATTTATGGTTAACTGACAGTAACTGGCTTTAGTTTAGTTTAGTTTAGTTTAGTTTGGTTTAGTTTAGTTTAGAGAAACAGCGCGGAAACAAGATCTTTGGCCCACCGATTCAACGCAAACCAGCAGTCCCTGAACTCTATCACTATCCGACACACGAGGGACAATTTTACAATTTTTACCGAAACCAACAAACCTGCACGTCTTTGGAGTCTGGGAGGAAATAGGAGCACCTGAAGAAAACCCACACAGTCAGGGGGGAAAATTACAAACTCAGTACAAACAGCACCCATAGGCAGGATTGAACCCGGGTCTCTGGCGCTGAAAGACAGCAACTCTACCGCTGCGCCACCGTGCCATCCCATGTTGTATTTTGAGAAGTCAAATAAGGGCAGCGAATGACAGGGTTTCACAACGATGTTTACCTCACACCATCCATAGCCAACAATTCTTGCATTTATAATAACAAGTTGTGTCAATATTTGTTGCGACTCTACCTTCACAACAAGGTACGAAAGCAAGCAAAATGTGCAACTATCATGCAACCTCGTTTTAAAGGGTAGGTTTTAAGAAGTACAAAAGAAATGAAAGACGTGGAGGGACAGAAGGATTTTGAAAACAATTCCAAAACTTTATGGAGTTGAACATTTTCAGCGCAAAATTATATACTTTATCTCAAGGTGCAGAAGTAGTATCTATCTGTCATCCTAATGGGCCTGTCCAACACGTACCATTGTAGGCGGCTACAGGAGACTATCAGGTCACCACATGTTCGCCAGAGGTTGCCGGGGTGTCGCCTGAGTAGTTCCCGCATTCTTGTAACTAGTTGCGGCTTCATTCTGGTCGCCGCTAATTTTTCAACATGCGGTGACTAGAATTTTGACGCCATGGAGAGTAGCGAGAATTCTCGTTAAGCAGGTGCAGTGGTAGTGAGTTGCCAGGAGGTCAAAGGTTGTCGTAGGTTCTCGTAGGTTGTCGCCAGTGCTGACCGGTGAATTCATTGGCTCATTGCAAAAAATAACGTAAACAGTAGTTTTCAGAACCAAGGATAAACGACCAGTAATGTTAATTACCAGAGGGAGAATAAGGAAGGAAGAGACAGTAACTTTAAGATTTTTGCCTCCATCACAGTGAGGAGGTGCCTGGTGAACTCACTGTGGTGGATGTTAATTTGTGTTTATTGTGTGTTTTGTTGTTTATTATTACATGTATGGCTGCAGGCAACGACATTTTGTTCAGACCGAAAGGTCTGAATGACAAATAAAGGATCTAACCTAATGTAATCTAATCTAATGTCCACCGAGCTTCACAGCCGTGAATCTCTGGCTTCTTAAAAGTTGGCTCCACTCCTTCTCCCCACCCCATCTCCCCCCACTTTTTAAGGACTCTTCCCGTACACTGTGCTTTCACCGTCTTAATTACAGCGCCAACCTTCCTGTTCATCGCGGCGTGTGTCTGTATCACATTGGCTTTGCACCGTGTGAATTTCACTCAGACAGTGCTCACCCCGCTTGCCCTGTCCCCCGCTTGCATAACTGGCTGGTGAAGGAAGAGATGCGTGTACGTGTGTGTTCCACTCTGACAGTCGCTGTTCCAGTCGCCAATATTTCAGCGACCTGCAATGACTTAACAGTCGCCGGTAGTCGCTTGAAAAATCACCTAAGTGAGGCAGGCCCATACTTCTTAAATTCTTCACTCTTCAAGACATTTTCTCATCCAGACACTCAGCAATATTTTTACTTTGAGTAGGTGACGTTTCAGGTCGAAACCCTTCTACAGACTGAGAGTCTGGAGGGTGGGAATCTAGAGGCATTAAAAGGTACAGAACAAATCAGAGCTGGCACCAAGGCCAAGGAAAGCTCACAATGGTTCACTGAAGTACACTGTTTAGTTTAGTTTAGAGATACTGTGTGGAGACGGGCCCTTCGCCTCATCGAGTCCGCACCGGCCAGTGATCACCACGTACACTAATTCTATCCTATACACTGGGGGTAATTTCCAATATTTACCAAAGCCAATTAACTGACAAACTGGCACACCTTTGGAGTATGGGAGGCAACCGGAGCATCCGGAAATAATCCATGGGGTCACTGGAAGAATGTACAGACTCCGTACAGACAGCACCCATAGCCAAAATCGAACCTGGGTCTCTGGTGCTGAAAGGCAACAGTTCTTTCATTGCATCCAGTTTGCATTACACAACAAAATACTCCTTTAGTGGCGCCAATATACTATTTAGTCAGAGTCAGGGCAATGTTCTCAAGGTCCATGACAGTGACATGCAAATAACACCCGAGGGATTATTACCTTACAGAGAAATACACGGGAGAATACTAAGACTTATAAGAGAAACATTGGGTATCATGAATTCTAACATAAACAAATCTAAATGCTAAACCATCTCAACAGCAGCCTGTTAGTATAACAGAAGCTCTTTGAAGTAATTTGATTCTTCTCATGTAAATTAATTTGTCTATAACTCCCACAGATAACCTTATTGCCTCCTCATTTCTCTTGCCAATTTGCATTCACTCAAGGGAATTAATGTCAGTATTAATGTAACGGAGAGGAATTGAAGTTGGTCTAATGTAGAATAGACTTGTGAGAGGCTGCAGATGTAACATTGTTACTGGAGGCAAGCCACTGAGAACGCTGAAAATTGTGAGCAGTTTTGGGCCCCATATCTGTGGATGTGCTGGCATTGGAGATGGTCTAGAGGAGGTTTGCAAGAATGATCCCAGGGCTGATTGGGTTAGAAACATAGAAAATAGGTGCACGAGTAGGACATTCGGCCCATCGAACCAGCACCGCCATTCAATATGATCATAGCTGATCATCCAAAATCAGTACCCCGTTCCTGTGTTTCCCCCATATCCCTTGATTCCTTAAGAGCTAAATCTAGCTCTCTCTTGAATTGGCCTCCACTGCATTCAGTGGCAGAGAATTCCACAGATTCACAGGTCTCTGGGTGAAAACGTTTTTCCTCATATCAGTTCTAAATTCCCTACCCCTTATTCTTAAATTGTGACTATAATGCCCTTGTCCCACTTAGGAAACCTGAACAGAAAACTCTGGAGACTTTGCGCCCCACCCAAGGTTTCTGTGTGGTTCCCGGAGGTTGCAGGTGGTTGCCGGAGGTTGCAGGTAGTGGAAGCAGGTAGGGAGACTGACAAAAACCTCCGGGAACCTCCGGGAACTGCACGGAAACCTTGGGTGGGGCACAAAATCTCCAGAGGTTTCCGTTCAGGTTTCCTAAGTGGGACAGGGGCATAAACATATGATGAGCGTTTGATGGTCTGGGCCTGTACTGGCTGGAGTTTAGAAGGATGAGGGGGTACCTCATTAAAACCACTGCATAGTGAAAGGCCTGGATAGAGTGGATGCGAAGTGGATGTTTCCACTCGTGAGAGAATCTAGGACCAGAGGCCACACCCTCAGAATAAAAGGATGTACCTTTAGAAAAGAGATGAGAAGGAATTTCTTTAGTCAGAGGGTGATAAATGACAAAAGGTAGAGATTGACAGATTCTTGATTAGTAAGGTTGTCACTGGTAAAGGGGAGAAGGCAGGAGAATGGGGTTGAGAGGAGAAGATAGATCAGCTATGATTGAATGGCGGAGTAAACTTGATGGGCCGAATGGCTTCCAGAACTTAAAATCTATGAACATGAAAAAACTAACGCAGTGGGCAAGTTGGGCAGAAGGGCCTGGTTTCATGCTGTATGACTCAAAACTGCTTTGATTAATTTGGACCCCAGAAGAAGTTAAATGTAGTCAGAATAGGCCAGTCAGCCCCTTACGCCTGCTCCACTGTTCACTTATGGTAATGGCTGATCTATTCACTTCAGCAAACATGCCTGCATTCACTCCCAAAACCCTTGATTTTCTCAATTGATGCACTTTTTTACCAAAAACCCCTGCTGACCCTCATCTTACCATCCATATAAAATTCCGCCAACACTGCCAGAAAACGCTTTCTTGAACTGTAGAAATTGAGAAATAATTTCAAAAATTGTCACGATGAATACTTGGAAATCATATTACATACTATTAAATTGCATTCAATCATATTCTAAAAGAATAATGCGATGAAGAGTAAAACATCCTACCAGATGAAAGACTTTACAACTTGACTACTTGATGTGCAAAGTAGGAATTAACCTATTTAAGCAGAAGAAATTTTTGTATCAAGGGCAACGTGATTCCAGCCCACAGAACTTGTGACATCCTTGTGGCTTTGTCAACTTGGAAGCACCACCACTCATCCTCAAGATACCAACTAAGACCACATGACATAGGAGCAGAATCAGGCCATTTGACCCATCAAAATTGCTCCACCATTCAATCATGACTGATCTATTTTACCTCTTAACCCCATTACCCTGCCTTCTCCCCATAACAATTGATGCCCTTACCAATCAAGAGAGCAAGGGTCCAAACTTTTAAGGGTCATGTCAATGAAGCTAGAATGATAGGATGGTTCAGCTGTAAACAGGCAACTGAAGCATCCTATCAACAATTAGAGATCAGTCCTGACATACCATCCACCTCAATGGAAACCCTCGAACTATCTTTAATAATCAGACTTTATCTTGCACTAAACATTATTCTCTTTATCATGTATCTGTACAATGTGGACGGGTCGATTGTAATCACATATTGGTTTTCCTCTGATTGGATAGCACGCAACAAAAGCTTTTCACTGTAACTCAGTGCACATAGCATTAAACTCGTATCATAGGCTCCCCTGGGTCATGACTGACCATGGGTAATGCATCCTAGTTGTTGGCTACTTGCTCTAAAACTCGTCTGAAGCAGCGTCGCTTGTGGCTGAAGAGACCAATGTGGGAGTGACAGTCTCTGTCGCAAAGGTCACATTTGTGTGTGGTCTCTGGTCTGTTGAAGTTGCTGCGCTCCTCTCTGCGTGCCCGCTTGTCTGCCGCTGTGTTCATCAGTTTCTCTTCTCCCGTTTTGAGATGTTGGTTCAAGGTACCTCTCTACCTCGTGTGGTCAGCTGTAAGGTTCTCCCAGGACTCCACATCGATGTCAATGGCCTTCATATCTCTCTTGCAGACATCCTTGTAATGTCGCTGGGGGCGGCCGATGGTTCTCCTCCCAGATGTCAGCTCTGCATAGGGGATGTCTTTTGGAATACGGCAATCCTCCATGCGGTGGACATGGCCCAGCCTCCGCAGTCTGCGCTGCCTGAGTAGAGTGTACATACTGGGAAGGCCAGCGTGAGACAGGATCTCGGCATTGGACACAATAAACGAATCTAAACTAAACTAAACCATTTGAAGGAAATCGCAGAAAACAAGCTGCCAGCGGAACTCAGTGAGTCAGGCAGCATCTGCAAGGGAAATGGACCAATGACATTTCGGGTTGGAAGCCTTCTCCTGAGCCAAAACACTGTCTGTCCATTTCTCTCCACAGATGTCACCTAGGTTCCTTCGGCACTTTGTTTTCTGCTCAGGAAATTAACCAAATGCGTCCCCTGTCTTGTGTCCCCTAAAGTAAATCCCATTGATGAATATCCCCTCTCCGAATATGATTACAGTAGTTTCAATCCTGTATTGAGGGAATTATATGGAGAGTTCTGGCTGGCAAGGTGCACCAGAAACATAGCTTATGCTGAAACTGAGAATGTATCCTACCAAATACAAACTAGACTGGGTTAATTTACGAGGATGGTGCCAAGATTCGATGGCATAAGCTATAGGGCGAATTTGAGCAGGCTGAGGCTTTATTCCTTGGAGCGCAGGAGTATCAGAGGTGATCTTATAGAGGCGTACATGATCATGAGAAGAATAGAACAGGTAAATGCACATAGACTTTCAGCTAGAGTGTGAGAATTACGAACTAGAACTAGACGACGGGTGCTATCCATACAGAGTTTGCACGTTCTCCCTGTGACCACATGGGTTTTCTCCGGGTGCTCTGGTTTCCTCCCACACTCCAAAGTAGTTCTGGTTTGTCCATTAATTGGCCTCGGTAAAGTTGTAAATTGTCTGCAGTGTGTTAGTGTACAGGGATCACTGGTTGGAGCGGACTAGGTGGGCTGAAAGGCCTGTTTCCATGCTGCATCTCTGAACTAAACTAAATTCAGAAGGGATGGGATTTCAAACTCATAATCACCAGATCCCCAGATATATTCCAAAGTATCACATACTTTTCTCGTAATTCTTAATTGCAAAAGCATTGCAAGCAGTTTTGAGGCACTGCGGAATAAGTACAATAAACCCACCATTACATCTCAGCAAACTGTGTAATTAGAGAAACGTAATCAATTTTTTTTTCGCCGTGTTATTAATTGGTTCTTGTTCAGAATTAATTGCTGAATGGATAAACAAATGGTCCAAAGGTTTGTAATTGCCAATTTGTAGTTCAGGTTTTCAGAAATCTTCACTCAGCATTATGTTTATGGGCAAACTTGTGTCACTAATCAGATGACTGATCTTCTTAATCCCTCTTGCACACAATAATAGCTGACTTGTTAGGAGTCGTTAGACTGATATTACCACAGCTCTGCAAAAAAATACCTTGTTCCTTTATCATGGGTGAAAGACTTATTTTCGATCTATGACCAATAATAGTTTTTTTTTGAAAATGTCAGTGATGAATCTTTGTTCAAAAATAAAATAAGTGGGAATCATTCTTTCACAACATTGAATGCTTTGAATGCAGCTTGAGAATAATGGAAAGGGCTATCAATGTCCTCCATCATTCTGGAGTAACTTTCACAATTCCAAAGAATGCACATACCCAGTTAAGCATGGACATTTTAGTTTACTTTAGAGTTACCAGGCACTTCGGCCCACTAAGTCCACGCTGACCAGCAATGGCCCTGTACACAAACACTATCCTAAACATTGGAGACAATTCACAGAGGAATAAAAATAACCTACAAATTAACCTGCATGTCTTTGGAACATGGGATGAAACCGGAGCACCTAAAGAAAACCTACATGGTCACGGGAAGAACGTACACACTCTGAATACACAGCACTTCAAGTCAGGATCGAACCAGGGTCTCTGGCGCTATGAGGCAGCAGCTCTACCACTGCACCACCATACCGTTGACTGGCATTGTCGCCTGGGTTACCCAATTGCTACATGGAATACACAATACCAATCCTTGCAGACAGACTTGACGTTAAAATAATAATAAGCCCATGAAATTCCACCAAGGGCATATTAATTATTGATATAATATACATTCTATGAACACAATTAATGTGGCATCCCAGGGTTGTCCTATCATAAATGACTAAAACGATTAGACGTGTATTCCATTGGAATTTCAAAGAATGAGAGATGATCTTATAAGATGTGAAGAGAGCTGACGCTTTCACGAGTTAGTGCAAGTCATAGGAGCAGAATTAGGCCCATCGAGCCGTGGCTGATCTACCTTTCCCTCTGAACCCCATTCTTCTGCCTTCCCCTTAAACTCTTACTGATCAAGAACGTGTCAATCTCCGCCTTGAAAATACCCAATGACGGCTTCCACTATCGTCTGTGGCAATGAATGCCACAGATTCACCACTCTCTGATGAAATTAATTCTTCCTCATCTCCGTTTTTAAGGTACCACCTTTTATTCTGAGGTTGTGGCCTCTGGTCCTAGACTCTCCCACTGGTGGAAACATCCTCTTCACACCACTGTATCCAGGCCTTTCACTATCCGGTAAATTCCAATGAAGTCCATGGCATGAAAGGATTTACACATATGCAATTCATTCACAGGAAATAGCTAATGTGGAACATCCCATTGATAAAATACACCGGGCTCCCAGCAATAAATGATCACAGGAACAAAGCGTGGCACAGCGGCACAGCGGTAGAGTTGCTGCCTCACAGCCCTAGAGACCCAGGTTTGATTCTTTTATTCTGAGGCTGTTTTAAGTGTGATGATGTTCCCACTCCTGGGAAAGTCCAAACTGAGCAGAAACCATTGCATCAGAGATCTAAGGGAAGCCACTTAAAACAGTGGTGTGATGGAATTTCTTCGCATTGAGGGGATGGGGGAGGGAGAGGGTGAATCTCTGGAATTCTCTACCGAAGAAGGTTATTGAGACTGGATCACCGGAGGTACAAGAAGAGGAAGGAAATACAGTATACATATTGTTGGAAGGTCGGGGGATCAAAGGCCATGTGGAACTGACGCAGAGGAGGGGTTAAAGGCCAGGGAGAGATCAGCTGTTGATTGATGGGAGAGGTTTGAGTAGACAGAGGGCCTCGTTCAGCTACTTGGCACTACTTACAGCATGGAAACAGGCCCTTTGGCCCAACTATCCTACACCGACCAACATGTCCCATCTACACTAGTCCCACATTTGACCCATATCCCTCTAGACCAGTCCTGTCCATGAACCAACCCAAATGTTCCTTAAACATTGCGATAGCACCTCCTCCAGCAGCTCATTCAATACACCCACCACCCTTTGTGTAAAAATGGTGTCCCACAGGTTCTCATTAAATCTTTCCACCTCACATCAAACCTTTGTCTTCTAGTTCTCGATTCCCCACTGTGGTCCTGTCAATTCATAACAGTAGCTAAGTCATCTCCCTTGCTGAGAAACCCTGTCCTCATTCCTTCAGAACTGAATTATTGCTCAAGATTTCACAAAAACAATGTTCTTTATAATAATTCCCCCCTGCCTATTGTCTTTCCCATCAACCAGTTTTTCTCTATTCACTATTTTGTGTTCTTTTAAATCACATTTAATTTGGGCTCCCTGTCTCAATTGCTCAGTCACAAAGTTCTGTGGGTGCAACTGGTATGGCTTGGCTTCAATTTAACATGTGGATACATGTTCAATAGTTGCATGGAATAGCTTATGCAACACAGTGGCATAGTGGTAGAGTGGTAGAGCCTCACAGCGCCAGAGACCCGGGTACAGTCCTGACTATGGGTGCTGTCTGTCTGGAGTTTGTACATTCTCCCTGTGACTGCGTGGGTTTTCTCCGGGTGTTCTGGTTTCCTCCCACAATCCAAAGCCGAACAGGTTTGTAGCTTAATTGGCTTCTGTAAATTGTCCCTATGTGTGTGTGTGGGATAGAACTGATGTACAAGTGATCGCTGGTTGGTGTCAACTCAGTGGGCCGTAGGGCTTGTTTCCACACTGTATCTCTAAACTAAACTAAATTATCAAGTTAATTCAAACTTTAATATCTGAAACAAAACCAAACCCAATAGCATTAAATAAAACCTTTCTTTAGAAAAGTCCTGAACAGATTATGAAGCCTGAAATGGAATCTAAACATGTGTATGTGTGGCTACTGGTCGGCGTGGATTCGATGGGCTGAAGGGCCTGTTTCCAGGCTCTTTCTCCAGAGATACTGCCTGATCCACTGAGTTAATCATTTTGAGTCTATCAATGGACATAAGATTTTGCATTAAAAAAAGGTCTAAAAATGGTTACTTCACACGAAAATCTCTTATTTCAAGATGTGTCAGTCAATTTCCATATCTTCATGGCACATGAGAATCTTTATGTTTTAACCAACCCAAATTAGATTGTTTTCTCCAGAGCATCAGAAGTTGAGGTGAGAAACCTGATAGTAGTTGATAAAATAGTTACGTGAGATATCGACAGGAGAGGCAGCTGGAGTATTTTACACAGGGTGGAAATATCAAATACTAGAAGACATAACGTTCAGGTGAGAGGGGCAAAGTTGAAGGGAGATGTGGTGGGTGCCTGGAACATGCTGCCAGGGGTGCTGGCACAAATAGATGCAATAGCGGTGCATGAAAGGTTTTTAGATGGCACATGAATCTGCAGAGAATATGGTATATCACTTGCAGGCAGATAAGATTAATTCAATTTGGCATTTTTGTTGGCATGGATATCGAGGGCTGAAGGGCCTGTTCCTTTGATGCGCTGTAGTGTTCTTTGTTCTATTCTTTGGGGTGACACAGTGGCGTAGCGGTAGAGTTGCTATCTCACAGCTCCAGAGACCCAGGTTCAATCCTGACGACCGGTGCTGTCTGTATAGAGTTTGCACCTACTCCCTGTGACCATGTGGGTTTTCTCCGGGTGCTCTGGTTTCCTCCCACATTGATATGATGTGCAGGTTTGTAGGTTAATGGGCTTCAGTAAAACTGTAAACTGTCCCTCGTGTGTAGAATACTGCTACTGTATGGAGTGAGTGCTGGTCGTCATGGACTTGGTGGGCCGAAGGGGCTGTTTCCACGCTGGATCTCTAAAGCCTAAAGTTTAAAAGCATGTTCTATGAATGCTAGTAATAATGTGTCCTCTTTGCGGGCTAGACTGATATTTTTAATCAGCTCTCTGCAATAATTACACATAATTTTGCTTGCATATTAAAAAGTTATACAACGTTACAAAGATGAGACACATTGGGCACTGATGAATTTCTCGCCATTACCAAGAGTTTTACTTATGTTTGCCCGATGCAATTAAAATTTGGAGTTCGGCTGAGATGGGGAAGATTCCTCTGCTAATTAAAGAGCTAAATTGACGCCGACCCTTCATGAACAATGCCAATAAGCAGCACCTGTCAACTAGCTCTGTGATGCACAAGCAAACAATATATTCTAATAACCACGTATCATATCACAGACATCAATTAAAGTGGACTCAGCTTCTTGTCAATCCCAAATAAACCTTGGACAGCTGGAAGAAAAACATAAATTGCTGGAAATGGTAGCGCAGTGATAGAGTTGCTGCCTTACAGCACCAGAGACCCAGGTTCGATCCTGACAAAGGGTGTCTCTCTCTCTCTGTACAGAGTTTGTACGTTGTCCCTGTGATCTGCTTGGGTTTTCTTTGGGATCTCCAGTTTCCTCCCACACTCCAAAGATGTACAGGTTGGTTGATTAATTGGCTTGGTATCATTGTAAATTGTCCCTAGAGTGTAGGATAATGTTGGGAACGCCGGTCGGCATGGACTCGGTGGACAAAGGGCCTGTTTCTGCGCTGTATCTCTAAATGAATCTAAACTAAACTAAATACACAACAACATGTGTGGAAAGAGAAACGATCATTTATTTTTTATTCCAGGACCCACTGCCCGTTTCTCAAACTTTCATAACTTCATTAGTTCATAAGTTATAGTATTCCCCATTACTACCTCTCCACCATCATTTTCCAACAGTCCAATGTCCACTCTTGCCTCTCTTTTATTCTTTATGTTTCTGAAGACTTTTGTTGCTGTCTTATATATACCATTGGCTAGCTTACCTTCCTATTTCATCTTTTCTGACCGTAATGCCTTTTTAGTTGCAGTTGTTCTTTTAAAAGCCTCCCAACCCTCCAGTGTCAAAGATTCAAAGGTATTTTATTGTCACGTGTACCAATTAAGGTACAGTGAAACTCGATTTACCATACAGTCATACCAAAAAAAGCAACATAAAAATTAACACAAACATCCACCACAGCAGATTCCCATCATTCCCCACTGTGATGGAAGACAAAATCTAATCTTCTTCCCTCTTTATTCTCTCGCTGTCAGGGCAGTCAAAGCATCTGCAGTCGGGGGGATCTAAGCTCCCGCAGTCGGTGATCGTGCCCCTAAGTTGGAAGCTCCTGCGATCGGGGCGGTCGAAGCTCCTGCGGCTTGGAGTTCCCGAAGTCGATCCCTAACCAAGGGACGGTGAGCTCCACAATGTTAAGTCCGCAGGGTCCCACGGTTGGAGCTCCGAGGTCGATCCCCGACAGGGACCGCCAGCTCCACAATGTTAAGTCCTGCAGACTCCCGCTGTTGGATCCCCAGCAAGAGGCCGCCAGCTCCTCGATGTTAGGCCGCAGTGCGGACAGAGATATGATATGGACAAAATTGTATCTCCGTCGAGGTAAGAGATTAAAAAAAGCTTTCCCCATCCCCCATGTAATACAAAGCGAAAGAACACTAAAATGTACATTTAACATGATAAAAAACAACCACGAAAGAAAAGAACGAGACAAACTGTTGGCGAGGCAGCCATAGTGGCACCACCTGGTGAAATCCCGCGAACCTATGCAATATTATACGCCCCTTTTACTTTTGTGGTCTTGGACTTCCCTTATAAGCCACAGTCGCCTCATTCTCCCCTTAGAATCTTTCTTTCCCTTCTCCATTTCACACATCAGATTGAATTTTATCATATTATTGTTACTATCTCCTAGGCATTCCTCTACCTCAAGGTCCCTAATCAAATCCGGTTTGTTACACAACACCAAATCCTAAATTGCCTTTTCCCTAGTGGGCTTAACCACAAGCTGCTCTAAGAAACCTTCTTGTAATTACTCTGCAAAGTCCTTCTCTTGGGATCCAGTACCAGCCTGATTTTCTCAGTCCACCTGCATATTGAAATCCCCCATGGCCACTGTATCATTGCCTTTCATATATTCTGATTGTATCTCCTGATTTAATTTGTACCCTCTATCCTGGCTACTGTTTGGAGGCCTCCATATATAATTTCCTTCAAGGTCTTTTTTGCAATTTCGTAGCTCTACCTATAAGGATTCTACATCTGCTAATCCTATGTCATCCCTTGCTGAGGATTTCAATATTTACCAGCAGAGCCACCCCAGCCCCCTGGCATATGTCCATCCTTCTGATGGGATATGTAACCATGGATACTCAGCTCCCAGCTCTAACCCTCTTTCAGCCACATCTCCGTGATGCCCACTAAAATGTACCTACCAATTTCTAACAGCGCTATAAGCTCATCCATTTTGTTCTGTAACCTGTATATATGTCAAATAAAACACCTTTAGTTCAGTAATCATCATCCCTCTTCTCAGATTGGTCCCAATTTTGCCTGACCTTCAACTCTTATCCCTTCATAAACTTTCTGCCATATTACTTCTCCTGAAGACCAGTACCCACTCTACTTCCCTTTAACTTCACCCACACATTTCCAATTTGTTGAACCCACCCACGGTTATGCAGTTTGCCAGGTCTGTGGTCCCAGCCGGGTTCAGGTGGAGTCCATCCTACTGGAACAGCTTCCCCAATATTCATGTCAATGCCCCACAAATTCAATCCCATTTCTCCCACACCAAGCTTTGAGCCACAAGCTCAACTCTTGAATCTTCTCAACCCTATGCCAATCTGCTTGTGGCTCAGGTGCAATCCCGACATTATTACCTTTATGGGTCTTCAATTTAATTGAGTCACTTGCTGCTCAAATTCCCTCAGCAGAAAACCTTCCCTTGTTCTACCTACGTCATTAGTACCCATATGGACCACGATAACTAGATTTTTCCCCTCCCACTCCAAACTCTCTGCAGGTCAGACATGATGTCGCAAACCTGGGCACTAGGCAGGCACGACTCTTGTCAGCAGCGGCCTCTGCAGCCCGTCCGCGTTTTATTATTTTCTGTCTATGTTTTTTATGTCGTTTTTGTTATTTTTTGTTGGGGTGTGTGTGTGGGGGGGTGGGGGTGGGGTGGGAGGGAGGGGGAAACTTTTAAATCTCTCCCTGCACGGGAGACCCGACCTTTTCTCGTCGGGTCTACGTTATCGTTGGGGCTGCAATGAGGAGCGGCCTCCAACAGGAAGAGACCGGGGACTCTGGTGCCGATGACTCACCTCACCGTCGCGGAGCTGGCCAAGTCCGGAGCGGGTGGAGCGGTGGAGGAGCGCTGCTGCTGCTGCGGCCCGAACGGAGAGTCGGAGGCTTCAACTGCGGGTCTGCGGACGGCGGCACCGGGAGCCCGCGGGTCCCTGGAGGGAGACCGCTTTTCAGGGCTCTCGCAACGGCGACTTCTCCCGCCCGAGTTGCGGGGTCGAAGAGCTCCTGGAGCGGGGCCTAACATCACCGCCCCGCGCGGCTTGGAATGGCTTATACTATCCCCAATGACAACAGCCTTGGACAGCAATTGCTTATAATGTGACACAAAGATGCTGAAATCCTGAGTAAAGCACAATTTGCTGGAGTAACTGAGCAGGTTAGGCAGCATCTGTGGAGGACATGGACGGGCAGTATTTCGGATTGAGATCCTTCCACAAATTGATTATGGTAGCGATGAGAAAACTGAGAAAAAGATGTGAGTGTGTATAATGCTTCTTGTACACACTCTTCTCATCACCTGAAATCCCCCCTGATCTTTCTGCAGTGTATTTTGGTCAATAGCATAAGGAAAGCTGTGCTTAGGCCAGATCCTACACTACTTCTGCCCAAATCAGTTAAGATGAAAAGAATGTGATCGCCCCGAGCATCATAGAATTTTAACTCCCCAGTAATTGTGCCCACAACTGTTAATACATGAGTGTACACTGGCTGTTAATCTATTCACCTTTAATACTTTGCCTTCCATCACAGTGAGGAGGAGATTCACTGTGATGGGTTTTTGTGTAAATTGTGTTGTGTCTTGTTTCTTTTTTTGTTGTATGACTGCAGTAACCAAATTTCGTTTGAACTTCATTTGAGGCTCAAATGACAATAAACCGTATTGTATTGTATTGTATTGTATTGTATATTCGTCAAAGGAGCAGAATTAGGCCATTCAGCCCATCAAATCCACTCCACCAATCAGTTATGTCTGATCTATATTTCTCTCTCAACCCCATTCACCTGCTTTCGCCCTGTAACCTTAGACACCCTTACTAATCAAGATCCTATCAATCTCTGCTCTGAAAATACCCACTGATGGCCTCCACTGCCGTCTGCGGCAATGAATCCCGACAGATTCACCACCCTCTGGCTGATGAAAATCCTCCTCTCTAAAGGTACGTCCTTTTATTCTGAGGCTATCCGCTCTGGTCCTAGACTCTCCCACTAGTGGAAACAATCTCTCCACATCTATTCCATCCAAGCCTTCAGTAAGTTTCAATGAGGTCTCCCCACATCCTTCTAAACCCCAGCGAGTACAGGCCAAATACCATCAAAAGCTCTTCTTCCGTTAACCCAATCATCCACAGGGTTATTCTCATAACCCTCTGGACCCTCTCCAACGCCAGCACATCCTTCCTCAGATGTGGGATCCAAAATGCCAAAGACTAGAGGGCATAGCTTTAAGATGAGAGGAACAAAGTTCAGAAGTGATGCGTGGGGTAAGTTTTCTTTACACACACACCACCTTCTGAGTGGAAAAAGTTGCTCCTCGGCTTCCCCTTAAATCTTTTCCCCTCTCAACTTAAACCCATGTCCCCCGGTTCTTTGATTCCTCTACTCTCTGTAAAAGAGTCAGCTGCCACCAATTTCTTCCATTTTAGCACTTTCTGCATTGCCAGTTCTTTGGTTCCAATAGCCCTCTTCAATTGTTGCCAAGTCTGTACCTAGTTTCAGAATTGTCCGTTGATATAACAATCGGCAAGATGTTCTGTTCAGTGGTTGTGACTCTTTTCATTCACACATTCACTTCATCTACATCCTTTAGCCATCCCCAAGTCTTACCCTGGGAATTATCCTCTCAGCTTTGAGTAATTAGTGGCCTCTCGCTTAATTAAATGACCTTTGGAAATCGAAATGTCATATAATATGATAATGCATTGGGGACACTGCTCAAAAATACAATCAAAGGTTTCCCACGCAAGACAGTCCCCTTCCATCCGTCTGGTGCGAGCTGATATCTGCCTTCTTGCTTCCCAGCTAATCTTCATGTTTACTCTTCATAATCAATTCCTTGATTTTAGATGGAATTGAATTAAGACTGGTCGGTCTGTAACTAATCGCCTGTCCATATTTTGTGTTGGATTGCAGCCAGTATATTAGACGCCTTGCAATTCCCTGTCTCCTACATTGCCTCCATCCATTCCAGAATGGTTATCAATACGCCTTTAATCTTATCACTGGTCCTTCCTTGGTTGGTTGATGTGCATGCCTTATAAACTTGTCAGAATTATTTGTTTGAATCCTTTTTTAGTTTCTGGAAGTCAACCAGCTCAGTTATATTGAATTGCCGATGTTTATCTCATTGTTCTCGAGACTTTCTTGGTTTAAGGTGAGGGGGGGGATGATTTAATTTAAAAATATTGAGAGGAAGAGATCAGGTAGGGGAATTAAGAACCAGAGGACATAGGTTTAAAGTGAGAGGGTGGGGGAGATTTAATTGGAACCTGAGGGATAACTTGTTTTACACCATGGGTGTATAGAACAAGCTGCCGGAGGAGGTAGTTTGGGACATGAACTATCGCAATGTTTAAGAAACATTTAGACTGGGACCTGGATAGGATAGGTTCAGAGGGATATGGGCAAAATGCAGGCAGGTGGGACGTACAGATGGGACATGTTGGTGGGTGTAGGCAATTTGGGCCAAAGTCCCCGTTTCCACGCCGTATGACTACGACTCTCTATGGCACTCTGACTTTGTTTTAGTTTACCCTGTTTCCTTGTGAATACATATGAGGGAATATGCATGGAGAATATTTACTATTTCAGGGCGGCACGGTGGCACAGCAATAGAGCTATGGCTTACAGCATCAGAGGCCCAGGTTCAATCCTGACTACGGGTGCTGTCTGTATGGAGTCTGCACGTTCTAGCCTTGACTGCGTGGGTTTTTACTGGGTGCTCCGGTTTCCTCCCACATTCCAAAGACTTGCGGATTTGTAGGTTAATTGGCTTTTACTCTCCAAATGGGACTCAAACCCAATTCTGATACAGCTGTAGGAATAAAGGCTTAGAATTGAAAAATAATAGTTCCTTTGCTGTTATTGTGGCTGCCCTAAATCCTTTTTCCGTATTGCTTTTTTCACTCTGGCTGCAAATCAAGCTCTGTCATACCAACTAATCTTTCCTTTCATAACTCCTCATCCAATACCAACTCTCCCCATGCCACAGACCACAGCTTTCATCCTTCCATGGTTGTTACATGAATGGGGCAGCACGGTGACGCAGCGATAGAGCAGCTGCCTCATAGCGCCAGAGACCTGGGTTTGATCCTAACTACAAGTGCTGTCTATACGGAGTCTGCACGTTCTTCCCGTGACCGAGTCAGTTTTCACCGGATTCTCCAGTTTCCCGCAACGTTCCAATGACTTGCGGGTTTGCAGGTTAATTGGCTTCTGTCAATTGGCCCTAGTGTGTAGGATAGAACTGGTGTACGGGTGGTCAGTGGTCGGCATGGACTCAGTGGGCTGAAGGGTCTGTTTCCGCATAGTATCTCTAAACTACGCTAAAATGTCCATGCTTCACTGAGTACATGGAATCTCTGGAATTGTGAAAGTTACTCCAGCGTGATGGAGGGCATTGATAGCCCTTTCTATTATTCTCAAGCTGCATTCAAAGCATTGAATGTTGTGAAGGAATGATTCCTACTTATTTTATTTTTGAACAAAGGTTCATCGCTGACATTTAAAAAAACTATTACTGGTCATAGATTGAAATTGTATCTGTCATCCACGATAAAGGAACAAGGTAATATCAGTGTAAGATACTCTGAAAGAAGACACAAAGTGCTGGAGTATCTCTGGGAGTTCTCTTTCCCAACTCTTCACTAAAGTCACAGTATTCAAAATGTAGGAACAAGGAACTGCAGATGCTAGTTTATCCAAAAGGACACAACGTGCAGGAGTAACTCAGCAGGTCAGACAACATCTCTGGCGAACATAGATAGGTGATGTTTTTGGTTGGAATCCTTCTTCAGACTGACTCTGATCCGATGTACAATACTATGTTTAGAGATACAGCGTTGGAAGAGACCCTTCAGCCCACCGAGTCCATGCAGCCCAATGACCGCCAGTATCATATTTTCTTCCTACACACTCGGCACAATTTACAGAAGCCGATTAAACTACAAATCTGCACGTCTTTGGAGTGTGGGAGAAAACCGAAGCACCTGGAGAAAACCCACTCGATCACAGTGAGAACGCTCAAACTCAGCACAGACAGCGGCCGTAGACAGGATTGCACCCAGGTTTCTGGCGCTGTAAGGTCGCAACTCTACCGCTGTGCCACCCATTGAAATGAATGTGTGATTGTCTCTGTGCAGAGGCGAGTCTGAATATTTGTTTATTATTGTTCCTCCTCAGGTGCTTACACTTCACTTTACACAGTTATGGGAAGGTACGGCCTGCCAATTACCTCCCTGCACAGGAAAATAAATCATTGTTCTATCCCAAAGGCAAAATCATAACTTTCAAAAGCCAGTGACAGATATCACTCCAACAGCAGCCACTCATTTGAAGAAATCACTCCCAGGTGATTATCAGTGATTTATGGCCGGTCTGGACTCAGTGGGCCAAAGGGCCTGTTTCTATGTTGTATCTATTAATCAGTCACTTAATCAGTGGTTAAGTTTCATTCTCATTAAGTAAGTGTCTGCAATGCAATACTCAAACACCCACAGTGCTGAAACATTTCCCTCCATTTTACTGATAACATCTTTTCATGTTTACACCACGTTTGGGCTCAGCTCATCCTTAATCCCTGTATAGATTCCATGTCATTTCCATCAGAACCTGTCACATTTGAAACCACAATACACTTGTGCAGATATTAAACTATCATGGAACAACATCAGCGGCGTTCGCTGATGTCCGTAATTATCAGCGGGCACATCCATTAGAGCGGGGATTGACTGCGGCTCACAAGCAGGAGGGCCTGCAATGTCAATCATGAAATGATTACGTCTGTGTGTCACACAAGAGGTTTCCATTTCAATAACCACTCTTGAATGGAGTCCACTACAGACACATTCAGATCACGATATGTGTCATCAATAAAGGCTGCAATTATAGCACAACTAGAATTTGGATATTCATATTACTGCACTTCAATGCCTGATTGACACATGACTTTCATCGTATGTAATGGTCAACAAGAGCATTAATGTCAAGTGCATTAGTTTAGTTTAGTTTGGAGATTCAGCGAGGGAACAGGCCCTTTGGCTTGAGTCCGTGCCATCCACACATTAACACTATCCTACACACGACAGGGACAATTTGCAATTATACCAAGCCAAATAATCTACAACTCAGAGTGTGGGAGGAAACCGACGCAAGGCCGCGGAGAACGTACAAATTCCGTACAGACAGCGCCCGTAGTCAAGATCGAACCCGGGACACTGGCGCTCAAAGGCAGCAACTCTACCATTGCGCCAGCGTGCCGCCCAGTCTGAAGAAGGGGCTCGTGGAACATAGCACAGCACAGTGGCAGCACAGGGTCTTCGGCCCACAATGTCTGTGCCCAACATGATGCCAAGTTAAACGGAACTCATCTGCCTGTACATTATCCATATCCTCCTGTTCCATGCACTTCCATGTGTCTATCCAATAATTTCTTGAATACCATTTGGAATATTGTGTGCAATTCTGCTCACCTCATTGCAGGAAAGATATGTACAGTTTGGAGAGGATGCAGAGGAGGTTTACTAGAATACTCCCTGGATTTAAATGTTTCATCTACACAGAGAGGTTGGATAGACTTGGATTGTTTTCTCTGGAATGTCAGAGCTAGAGGGGAGACTTGACAAAAGTATATAAAATCATGAGCAGCATGGTCAGGGGTGACAGTCAGCACCATTATCATGAGAGTGCATTGCTGTACGGTGAGAGGAGGAGTGGAGGCAGACACCACGGTGGTGTTTAAGAAACTTTTAGATAGGGATAGAAGAGCAGGGAATAGAGGGATAAGGATCATGTACAGGCAGATGAGATCACGGTTAACTAAGCATCATGTTCGGCACAAACGTTGCGGGCTGGAGAGCCCGTTCCTGTGCTGTCCTGTCCTACTCAATGTTCTATGTTCGAATGTAAGCGTGCATTTTAGGCTTTGGTAATCTCCTTAAAGTTGGCTTACAGTTTTCTGACCGGATATCAAAATGCCACCCCTTTTACCCATCAGCCTGGCTTAGTAAGCACATTCTAAAGTCCTGAGGGTGGCACATGGCACAGCGGTAGTTTTGCTGCCTTACAGATCTTGGGTTCGATCCTGACTACGGGTGCTGTCTTTGCAGAGTTTGTACATTCTCCCCGTTACCACGTATGTTTTCTCCGGGTGCTCCGGTTTCCTCCCGCATTCCAAAGACATAAAGGTTAATTGGCTTCTGAAAATTGTAAATTGTCCCTAGTGTGTAAGATATTCCTAATGTATGGGTGATCGTTGGTCAGTGCAGACTCAGTGGGCCGAAGGGCCTGTTTCCATGCTGTATCTCAAAAATAAACTAAACTAAGTGCCAGAGTGCTGTGCTTTCATGTCCCATTATAGGACTTGAGCACATATTCCAAGCTGATACCTCAGCAGTACGGCGAGACAGTGCTGCATAACCCAAATTATTTCCTTTTGAATGATGGAGGAGAGGATACCCTCAAGTACCTTTTCAGTCAGACAGATAAAAAACTCCACTGCAGAATTCATCACCGATTATCAAGGAGCTCTACCGATCTCCTGGTAACTAACAACCCCTCAACCATAAACAAATTGACAGTGCACACAAACAAACAATGCTGGAATCTTTGAGAAAAAACACAAAGTGCTGGAGTACGTCAGCGGGTCAGGCAGCATCTCTGGAGAACATGGATAGGGGAGTTTTCTGTCGAGACTCTTCTTCAGACTGGCACACGCAGACATGGGCCTGGGCCTGGAAGAAGGGCAGAGTCGGGTAGCACCCTCGACTGCCATCTCTCTGCCTGTGCCCTTGAATGGCCACCTTGACTAGGCCCAGGAGCAAACCGGCAGGGAGATCCCATGCCCCCACCGACCTACCCTCCCCCATCCGCACCAGGTGACCAAAGATCAGGAGTGTGGGGCTGAAATGCAACCAAAACCTGAGGAGCAGCTCCTTAAGATACTCAAACAAGGGTGCATCCTCTCAGACACCATTTAGGGGGCTGGCGAGTCCATGAACCAACAAATATCTATTACGCGCCACTGCTCTGTGCATACCAGTCCTTACAGATGTTACAGGTATATCTATGCTGTCTGTAATTGTCACTGTGATTAAAAGCAATGCAGGTGAACAGAGAATCCTGAGATTTCTTCTCAGATGTGAAATTAGATCATAAGATCACAAAATCATAAGTGATAGCCATTTGGCCCATAAAGTCTACTCCGCCATTCAATCATGGCTGATCTATCTCTCCCTCCTCACCCCATTCTCCTGCCTTCTCCCCACAACCTCTGACACCCATCCTAATCAAGAATCTATCTATCTCTGCCTTAAATATATCCACTGACTTTTCCTCCACAGCCTTCTGTGGCAAAGAATTCCACAGATTCACCACCCTCTGACTGAAGAAATTCCTCCTCATCCCATTCCAAAAGAAATGTCCTTCAATTCCAAAACTATGACCCAGATAATGAGGAGGTAGTCGATGCAGGGACTATCCCAAACTTTAAGTATCAATTAGACAGGTACATGGATGGGACAGGTTTGGAGGGATATGGGCCAAACGCAGGCAGGTGGGACTGGTGTAGCTGAGACAAGTTGGCGGGCGTGGGCAAGTTGGGCCACAGGACCTGTTTCCACACAGTATCACTCTATTACTCTATCTGTGACTTTGATGGTCAGATTACGCTTTTATCAAACACTTTTATTGCAGTTTCCAAGCTTTCCAAGAAATGCTAAAATGCGAATCTTCTTAACCACTCCCTACAGCTCAGGACATTGAGACCTGGCAACATCCTTGCAAATTTTCTCTGCACCCTTTCCAGCTTTCCTATACCATAGTGCCCAAAAATGAACACACTACTCTAAATCTGGCCTCACCAACGTCTTATATAACCGCAACACGACTTCCCCTACTTCTATACTCATAACTGTGACATGAGCTCCCAACTTCCATACATAATATAACCGCAACATGACCTCACCAACTTCTACACTCAATATAAAAGCAACATGACCACCCAACTTCTATATTTAATTACTTGCAGAGCAGTGAATAATCTATTCTTATTTTATAAATAGAATGCAATGAAATAAAATATAAATTGGAGGTAGACAAAAAGCTGGGGAAACTCAGCGGGTGAAACTCAGCGGAAAAGCCGAGCTTCTCCAGCTTTTTGTCTACCTTCGATTTTTCCAGCATCTGCAGTTCTTTCTTAAAAATATAAATTAGACTTGTTTTCCTTCAGATTATGTCTTATTTTATTATGTGTTTGTACTGGAAGTAACAACATATTTAGCAATGAGGACCAATGTATTTTACTGCACTGCATCAGGTAAATGCTTAAACAAGCAAGCATGAGAAGCAGAATCATTATTCCTGGCTTAACGAAGGTGGACTGTGAGGATTCTACAAAAGCATCTTTGACAGAGTCAATGCCAAATTCATTGCTGCATAACTGCATGAATGAGGTGATCTCTGCAAAATCCCAGTGGACTGACAGCTGGCTGAATTCACTCACCAAATCTCAGTTGCTCTGTGTATGTGTGTGTGCATATACACTGAACTGTTTTTGTTCATTATATTGTTTACAGAGTACTATCTTTACATATTCTGTTGTCCTGCTGCAAGTAGGAATTTCATTGTTCTGTTTGGGACAGTGTCCGCCAATAAAATACTCTTGACTATAATAGACAATAGAACAAAGAACACATCAGCACAGGAACAGGCTCTTTGGCTCACAATATCCTTGCCGAATATGATGTCAAGATAAACACCTCATCTGCCTGGACATCATTGATATCCCTCCATTCCTTGCATGTCCAGGTACCAACAAAAAGCCTCTTAAACACCACTACCCGTATCTGCCTCCACCACCAACCCTGGCAGCATTTTCCAGGCACCCACCACTGTTGAAAACAATTGCCCCACACATCTCCTTTCAACTTTGCCCCTCTTACCTTAAAGCTATGCCCTCTGGTCTTTAACAATTCTAACATGGGGAAAAATATTTTGACCATCGACCCTATCTATTCCTCTCATCACTTTACATACTTCTACTGGGTGTCCTCTCAATCTCCGATGCTCCAGAGAAAGCAATCCAAGTTTGTCCAAACTCTCCTTACAACTAATACCCTCTAATCCAGGCCGCATCTTTGGTAAACCTCGTCTGCACACTTTCTGAAGTATCCACATTCTTCCTGTAATGGATAACCAGAACTGCACGCAATAACAACCCGAAACGTCGACCATTCTTTTCCCTCCACAGCTGCTGCCTGACCCATTGAGTTCCTCCAGCAGATTGTTTATTAGTCCGGATTCTAGCATCTGCAGTCTCTTGGGTCTCCACTTTTCCACTGCCTTTGACTTGAAACATTTCAATCCAATGTTTTTGATGGAATATGTTTTAAGAAGGTAGAGGAAGATGAGGAACTGGAATATGTCCTTTGACCCACAATGTTTGTGCTGAACATGATTTCAAATTGAATTAATTTCCACTGCCTGCTCACCTTTAGTTTAGTGAAGTATAACGTTTAGTGCAGTTTAGTGTTTAGTATAGTTTAGTGTAGATGCGATGAGTGTAGTTGAGTGGGGTCGTAGTTGAGTTGAGTCTAGTCGACCATATCCCCCCCATTCCCTGCATATCTATGTAAAATATACATAGCTACATAAAAGCCTCTTAATCACCATTAGCACACATACTTCCACAACAGATCGGGCAGTGCATTCCAAGCATACCTCAACCACCCAGTTTGTTCATCCTCTCCTTCAAACTAAAACCCTCTAATCCAGGCAGCATCCTAGTGAATCTCTTAAGCACCGTCTCCAAAGACTGCACATTCTACCCGTAATGGGGTTAACAGAACTGCATGCAATACTCTGGATGCGGTCTCACCAAAGTCTTATGGAGCTTTACACCGAAGATAGACACAAAGTGCTGGAGTAACTCAGCGGGGACAGGCAGCGTCTCCAGAGAAAAGAAATACGTGACATTTCGAGTTAGACCCCTTCTTCAGCCTGAAGGAGGGTTCTGACCCCAAAAATCACCTATTCTTTTTCTCCTGAGATGCTGCCTGACCAGCTGAGTTACCCCAGCACTTTGTGTCTATCTCCCATCTTATAGAAGATAGACATATAATGCTGAAATAACTCAGTGGGACAGGCAGCATCTTTGAAGAGAAGGAATGGGTGACGTTTCGGGTTGAGATTTTGTGTCTATCTTTGATTTAAACCAGCATCTGCAGTCCTTTCCTGCACATTCCATCTTCTCGAGCTGCACAGACATTTTGGGAGAAAGAAGTACACATTGAATTAGCACTGTAACAAAGCAGGGTAACAATCGCTACTCCCTCCTTTCACCTTCAGCTCAGAGTACTTCATGCATGACACATGATTCATGATCCACGGTAAATGATTCAAAATTAGTTTGGATACAAATGAACCGAGAAAAAACGAGGCAAGTGGGTTTATCTCTGAAGACTGCGGGTTAATAAAGGAGGTTAGCTAAATGGATTGTTTCTCCAATGCAACTGATTAAATCTTAATTGTTTTGCTTAACATGTAGGGGGTGCAACAAACCAGCTGCTAACTAAATTATTATCTTTGATGCAGCTTCTGGACGATGACTGACAAGGCAATTCATTTCATCGGTACACTTTGGCTAAGCTTGGCTTTCTAATTGTTTTGACTGATTGGAAGATACAGGTGGCCCTTTGGCCCAATATGAAGGTAGTGATTTTCGATCACTCGTTCACACCAGTCTATGTTATCCCTCTTTCGCATCCACTCCTGGGGCAATTTGTAGAGGCCAATTAACATGCTTACTTAGGCCACTGTTGGAGCATTGTGTGCATTTCTGGTTGCCACATTACGGTTTTAGAGTTTAGATAGATACAGTGTGGAAATAGGCTCTTTGGTTGCTGAGTCCGCATCCCCCCTTACACTAGCACTATCCTACACACTTGGGGCAATTTTACAATTTTTACCAAAGACAATGAACCTACAAAACTGTACGTCTTTGGAATGTGGGAGGAAACTGGAGCACCTGGAGAAAACCAATGTGGTCACGGGGAGAACGTACAGTCTCTGTACAGACAGCATCTGTAGTCAGGATCGAACCTGGGTCTCTGGTGCTGTAAGGCAGCAACTCTACGACTATGTCACTGTGCCACCCAAATAGAGATCCACTGTCGGAATGAAGTGTATTGTCCCTAGTGTGTAGGATAGTACTAGTGTACGGGGTGATCGCTGGTGGTCGCGGGCTCAGTGGGATCCGGTTTCCACACTTGATCTCTAAAGTCTAATGTCTAAAACACGCAAAGGATGCAGCCCTCTGCCAGCGCACCCACCTCCCACTCCACCCACCCGACTACTCCCCGTCAGCACTGCAATAGCCTCTGGGCACAGCGCCATGGGCAGACCACTTGAAACAACTGAACTCTCGTCCTCGAGGTCAGTGCAAGAATGACCACCTGCTTCAACCTCTGCATCAACAAAACCGTTGCTTGTGTCTCCTTGCTTGACTGCGAGGTCAAATGTCGCATCCATTGGTGCAACTAAAACAGGAATAATCTGACTTCCAGACTAATACGTGCATCAACATGCGTGCCTAGCAATTCAAATACATACAGCATCATGCAATGTAAAGTGATTATTTATCCACACAAGATCATAAGTCATAGGAGCAAGATTAGCCCAATCGGCCCATCAAGTCTACTCCACCATTCAATCATGGCTGATTTATCTTTCCCTCTCAATCCATTCTCCTGCATTCCCAAAACCTTTGACACCCTAACTAATCAAGAATTTGTCAAGAACTCCACATTAAAAATACCCAATGACTGGGGCTCCACAGCCGTCTATTGCAATTAATTTCACAAATTCACCACCCTCTGACTAAAGAAATTCCTCCTCATCTCCTTTCTAAAGGCAGGTCTTTTTATTCTGAGGCTGTGCCCTATGGTCGAAAACTCTCCCACTAATGGAAACATCCTCTCCAGGTTGTCAAGTCAAGTTTATTTGTCACATACAGATACGAGATGCGCACTCCATCCAGACCTTTCACTATTTGGTAAGTTTCAATGAGATCCCTCCCTCAACCTTCTAAACTCCAGAAAGTCCAGGCCCAGAGACCTCAAACACTCATTACATGTTAACCTATTCATTCCTGGAAATCGGCCTTTCAGCCCAACTTATCCATGCTAACCAAGTTGGCATTCTGTGTTCGTTCATTTGGCCCACAGCATTAGAGTGGGCCAAACTCTTCCTATCCCTAAATGTATCCAAATGCCCTTCAAAAGTCACGTTTCCTTGTCTTTTGGTTGTCCTGAGAAGAATTGCCAGTCTCCTCATCCTCTGGGATGCAGAACTACCAGTGTCCCTACCTGACCGTCCAAATACCCTGACTCACTAACTACATCAATTATATCGATTCACTAATGTTCACTGGAGGAAAATAAAAATAAAGAAAACATCAGGAACAATGAATCAGACTTGATCTTTGTATGGAGTACAATAGTGCGACAATATGTGAACGTAATAATTATTATAATGGAGATAATCACATCCCAGGACGTAAATACAAAGTGCACTAAAGGTCTGCTCGCTCAGTGGAGAACATGATCTGCCACTTTGTGAAGAGCTTTTCCTTTGACAATCTCCACCAACCTTCATTTTCCAGACAAATCTGACGAGATATAATTTACCCAACCCAACATCATTTAACCAGAATTTTATCATTAAAAACATGTAGCTCGTACAAAGAGAACAGGCAATTTTCCAAGAGAGAAAACTGCACAATTACACAAAGAGTTTGTGCGTATCAAAAGTCCTCCTCTTGATACAAGCAAAATAATTATTTTTTCCCTTTAAAAAAAAATATGTGGCATGTGGTGAATCTCTGGAACTCTCTGCCACAGAGGGTAGTTGAGGCTATATTTAAGCGGGAGTTAGATGTGGCCCTTGTGGCTAAGGGGATCAGGGGGTATGGAGAGAAGGCAGGTACGGGATACTGAGTTGGATGATCAGCCATGATCATATTGAATGGCGGTGCAGGCTCGAAGGGCCGAATAGCCTACTCCTGCACCTAATTTCTATGTTTCTATGTTTCTATGTTTATTTTTGGTAGGCAGGAGAATCAAGAATGCTCAGGCATTACTCTAAGCTAAGAGGATAGTTCCCAAGAAAATAGAATAGAATAGTTTCTTTATTGTCATTGTAACATGAACCATGTACAACAAAATTAACATTTAAAAAAAAAAGACTTGTGGATGGCTAAAGAATGTAGCTGAAGTAAATGCGTGAATGAAAAGAGTCTAGTCTGAACATATCATCTCACCACTTGTTATATCAACGGCCAAATCGGAAACCAGGTACAGACCTGAATTAATTGAAGAGGGCCATTGGAACCAAAGAACTGGCATTACAGACAGAGCTAAAACATGCAAATGGAAGAAAATGATGACAGCTGACAATCTTTTATGTAGAGGAATCATGAACCAGGCGATATGGGTTTAAGGTAAAAGAGAAAAGAATAGGAGCCTCAGGGGAAATTCTTCAGGCACAGGGTTGAGGGTATATGGAATAAGGGCATCAAAGGAGATAATTGATGTGTGATTAAAACAATGTTTAGAAGACATTTGGATCGGTACATGGATTGGAGGGATATGGGATAAAAGTGAGCAAATGG
The DNA here is from genome assembly GCF_028641065.1 of Leucoraja erinaceus. Classification (NCBI taxonomy): domain Eukaryota; kingdom Metazoa; phylum Chordata; class Chondrichthyes; order Rajiformes; family Rajidae; genus Leucoraja; species Leucoraja erinaceus. The sequence goes on from NC_073381.1 coordinate 88,059,132, forward strand.
GACTAGTGTAGATGGGGCTTTTTGGTCAGCATGGGCAAGTTGAACTGAAAGGCCTGTTTCTATAATGTATAACTCAAGACATTGAGCGAAGACATTGGCGCAGTAAGCCTCCAGCCTCCTGATATCAAACCAGGCAAGGAATATTTTAATATTTAAACCTGGTGCCACGTAAGTAACAATCATCAGAGGTAAAATTTAACTGATCTTCTCTCCAAAATACTTAATTAACTACTTCATACCCATGGGAGAGTCAGGATTTCATGGTTGTCAGAAAAATAGAGAATTATTGTTTGGTTTGAGAGTGAAGAATTTTAATGGTAAGCCAGTTTGAATTGGTGTCAATTATTTTTAAGAACCCTGTTTGGCCCTTAAGTAGAGCAAATCTACACTTTTGCTCATATTGCAAACCGTGTCATTTCATTCACTTATATACTGCATCAGCTCATTTGGCCATTTCTGCATTAGCATTAATGGAAGCCATTAATACAGATCAGTGAGACCATCTTGCAGTACAAAGTCTGACAGTTCAAAGACACATTGACGCATGTGAAAGAGTATGTGCAGCCATTTTTTAAAGCATCATAACTTGGTTTTTTAATGCGTGGAGCAGTCATGTGTAAGACAATAGAGCGGCATGGTGGCCCAGCGGTACAGTTTCTGCCTTACAGTGCCAGGTTCGATCCCGACTATGAGTGGTGTCTGTACGGAGTTTATACGTTCCACCTGTGACTGCGTGGGTTTTCTCCGGATGCTCCTGTTTCATCCCACATAGAATGAGTGTACGGGCTGTTTGTTGGTCGGCACAGACTCGTTGGGCTGAAGGGCCTGAATCCACACTGTATCTCTAAAGCATCGTACCAAACTGGCACCACCATCATGCTACCAGGTGTTAGTCCTAATTGTGAAAAGGTAAACTTGTGTGGCTGCAAAGGTGTGCCACCAGCTAAGTACACCTGTGCAAACTCTAGGAACTGACGAACACACCGCAGCTAACTTCAGATAAAAATAATCAAATACTGGAAATCTAAAATTGTTAGTCCTCTTTCTCTTCCCACAGATATTTAGTTTAGTTTAGTTTAGAGATACAACATGGAAACATGCCCTTCGGCCCAACGAGTCTGCACCGACCAGCGATCACCCGTTCACACTAGTTTTATGTTATCCAACTTTCACATCCACACTCTACACACAAGGGGTAATTTACAGTGACTAATTAATGCACAAACCCACATGTTTTGGGAAGAGGAAACCAAAGCACCTGGAGAAAACCCACGCGGTGTCAAGGAGAACGTGCAAACTCCACACAGACAACACCCAAGGTCGGAATCGAACCCGGGTCTCTGGTACTGTGAGGCAGCAGCTCTATTGCTGGGCTACTGTGCCTTTCTTTGTCTACCACTGTGCCGCCCTGGCTGTGAGTGTGCAAGCCCCAGTCCCACTTCGGAGACCAAAACAGCAACCTCTGGTGATCTTGCCCGCCACCCAAGGTTTCCATGAGGTTACCGGAGGTTTTGGTCACTCTCCCTAATGGTCGAAAGTAGTTTCCACGTGGTCGAGGCTTCATCTAGGTTGATATTTATTCATCATGATTAAAACCAGCCTCGACTAAAAATAGGTTGCCGTTTTAAAAATTGATAATTTTTTTGTCACAGGTCTAGTCGAAGCCGGTTTTCTTCATAGTCGAGGAAGGTTTTCAACATATGCGTGGGAGGTGGTAGGAGGTTGCAGGTCACCTCGACCTTGATTTTTTTTTTGGGTGGCGGGCAAGGTCACCAGAGGTTGCTGTTTAGGTTTCCTAAGATGGACAGGGGCTTTAGTTGGTTAGTTTTTAGACTACACCCTCTCGAGGTTTCAAATGGGACCCTCACTGATATTTGCCTAAAGCACTGAAGAGAAAATATCAGACCTGGCGATATATTTAATGTAAAGTAGCAGAGACACTCTTTCAGTGGTTACATTATTTCTGTCTGTTGAGAATTTATGGTGCTACTCCAAGTGTGACAATAGAGGACTTCAGGAGCACAGAAAGCATAAAAGAAATGCAGGTAAATCAAGAACTGAGAAGTAAGTGATTGGATTTTAAAAAGCCGATGATGGTGTCAGGCAGTAACTACCATTAATTAAAGTGACATATTTATTTCATTTGCAACATGATTAATCCCAATGGCTGTGCTTGCTCTCAGATGGTATCCATCAATTATAACAACATTTAAAAGAGGTTTGTGTAGGTACATGGATAGGACAGGTTTGGAAGGATATGGGCCAAGCACAGGCAGGTGGGACTAGTGTCGATGGGGCATGTTGGTCTGTGTGGGTAAGTAGAGCCGAATGGCCTGTTTCCACGCTATTTGACTCTATGAAGTGTTAGCATGTATAGAATCAAAGAATCAAACAGCACCGGGCAGCTTGAACATTGACCTCCAATTTCCGGTAGCCCTTGCTGTCTCCTCCCCTTCAGCTCTCCCTCAGGCCTCTGGTCCCGGCCTCCTGTCTCTGCCTCTTCCCTTTTTTTTCCCCCCCCCCCCCCCCCCCCACATCACTCTGAAGAAGGGTTTCGGCCCAAAACGTTACCTATTTCCTTTGCTCCATAGATGCTGCCGCACAGAAACAGAACCAGGTTTCGGCTTCACATCATATTTGCATTACAAAGTTTACAAAACATTTAGACATGTACATGGATAGGACAGGTTTAGAGGGATACGGGCCAAACGTGGGAAAAGTGTAGTTGGGGCATGTTGGTTGGTGGGGGTATGTTGGGCTCAGGGGACTATTTCAGTGCCGTGTGACTCTAATTATCTTTTAAGTTAGTCTGTATCGACAACCTTATGCAGAGGAAAACGTTGGAAAGATATGGGGAATGTGAAGGCAAGCAGAACTATCTTGGTTGGGCAACATGATTGGAATGTACAGTTCTGCCAAAGGTCAGGTTTCATTGCTGTCTTTCTCGACGACTCGACGATACACGTCCCATTTGTCTGATTAACGCGAAGCACAATGACAAAGAGCCATTCTTTTCATCTCTCAATGCCAGCGGTTCAGACTTAAATAAACGCTAACAATCTCCACAAAGCTTCCCATTCTAGAATAACAGCACAGCAGTAGTAAAGAGCTCAAAAAGAGCAATGAAGAATAGAAATATAAAAAAATGCACCTTATTGAATGGCAATTGTGAGATGACAACAGTGCTTTTACTGGAAAGCAAGGCAAAAGAATAAAAAATATAGGAGATGGAAAATTAATATGGGAACAAAAAGATACTAAAAATAATTGAGCTAAAAGGATAAAAGTGGGGATAGCAAGCAAAGGATATATTATTTTTGAAAAAAAAGACCTGGGACTGATAACTTTTTAAAATTCAAAAAAGAGTCAAAGGTTATTAAAATGCAAGCAAGTACCATTTTGACACTACGCATCAGATTGTCAAATTGGCAACAAATTTTACAGAGAAGCGGGCGGAAGAGGCAAAGTGCTGGGGTAACTCAGCGGGATAGGTAGCACCTGTGGAGAGAATAGAAAGGTGACGTTTCGGTTCAGGACCCTTCTTCAGTCTGAAGAAGACTGGGTCTGAAGAAGGGTCCCTACCTGAAACGTCAGCTATCCATGTCCGCCAGAGACACTGCCTGACCCGTTGAGTTGCTTCAGCACTTTTTGTCCTTCAGTGTATCAACCAGCATCTGCAGTTCTTTGTTTCTACAGATAAAGCCCCGATTTTGCCAATTCCCTGAAAGTTAACTAGAATGAATGCGAAATACTGTATAGCGATTCCTTCAGTCACTTTGTGAAAGTCCAGTGGAATCTTAAGTTAGTTTAGCTTAGTGATTGAGCGTGGAAGCAGGCCCATTGGCCCACTGAGTCCGCATCGACCAGCGATCCCCGCACATTAACACTACCCTACACACAATAGGAACAATGTTTTAATTTACACCAAGCCAATTAGGTAGACAAAAATGATGGAGAAACTCAGCGGGTGGGGCAGCATTTATGGAAAGAAGAAATTGGCGACGCTTCGTGTCGAGACCCTTCTTCAGACTGATGTTGGATGGGTGTGGGGGAGGGTGGGGGGGATGGGAAAAAGAAAGGAAGTAGGCAGAAACTTGTGGGAGAACTGGGAAGGGGGGAGGGGAAGGAGGGAGAAAGCAAGGGCCATCTAAAATTAGAGAAGTCAATGTTCATACCACTGGGCTGTAAACTACCCAAGTGAATTATGACGTGCTGTTTCTCCAATTTGCGCTGGTCCTCACTCTGGCCATGGAGGAGGCCCAGGACAGAAAGGTCTGAGTGGGAATAGGAGGGGATGTTGAAGTGCTGAGCAATCGGGCAATCAGGTTGGTTAAGATGGACTGAGCGGAGGTGTTCAGCAAAGCGATCACCAAGCCTGCGCTTGGTCTCGCCGATGTAGAGAAGATGGCACCTGGATCAGTTCTAATGGGAAGAGCGATGCTATTCCACAGTCTAGGAGCTGCAACCGCAAAGGCGCTGTGACCCCTGAGCTTATGCCTAGACCGCGGGATGTTCAGTAACCCCAAGTCGGCCGATCCGAGGGACCTGGAGGTGAGCAGACTTTTAATGTAGGTGGGGGCAAGCCCCTTAAGGGCTTTGCAAACATAAAGGAGGATCTTGAAATTTATTCGGAACCGCACAGGGAGCCAGTGGAGAGAGGCCAGGATCGGGATGATGTGGTTCCTTTTTTGGGTGCCCGTCAGGAGTCTCGCTGCGGCGTTTTGGACCAGTTGCAGGCGGGACAGGGAAGGTTGGCTGATGCCAGTGTAAAGGGAGTTGCAGTAATCTAGGCGGATGTGTGGATGATCTTTTCGAGGTCATCAAACTGGATGAATTGTTTTATTTTAGCTATCGGCCGAAGCTGGAAGAAGCTAGCTTTTACCACTGCATTGACTTGTTTGTCAAATTTCAGTGCTGAGTCAAATATCACGCCAAGGTTTTTGACGTGAGGTTTGAGTAATGGGGTAAGGCATCCAAGGCTGCCTGCTATCATTTTAATTGAGTCCGAGGGACTGAGAAGGATGACCTCAGACTTACTCTCGTTTAGTTGGAGGAAGTTCTGGGCCATCCAACACTTTATATCCTCGAGGCAGTGGATAAGGTTAAGTAGATTTGATCGTTTTTTGGGCTTCAGGGGGAGATAGAGTTTTGTATTGTCTGCAAAGCAATGGAAGGAAATGCAGTGCCTTTGAATGACTTGGCCTAAAGGGAGCATATACAGGGAGAAGAGAATGGGGCCAAATATTGAACCTTGTGGAAACCAGCAGCAGAGGCTAGCTGGGGAGGAGAAAGAGTTTCCTATCTTAGTAGAGAAACTCCTACCTTTAAGGTAGGAGATGAACCAGCTCAGGGCAGTGCCATCAATACCAACCAGTCAATTAGGATGGTGTGGTCGACAGTATCAAATGCTGCGCTGAGGTCGAGAAGGAGCAAGATTGCACAGTTGCCGGAGTCATTGGTGAGCAGTAGGTCATTATGTACCTTCAACAAGGCAGACTCTGTGCTGTGGTGAGCCCTGAAGCCTGATTGGAAAGTTTCCAAGATAGTATTTTGGTGAAGGTAAGGCATACGTTGACTTAAAATTACCTTTTCAAGGACTTTTGAAAGGAAAGGCAGTTTTGAAATAGGTCCGTAGTTGCTTGGCAAGGTGGGGTCGAGGTTAGGTTTTTTCAGGAGGGGCTGGACTATCGCATGCTTGAAGCAGGTAGGAACAGTGCCAGTGGCCAGAGAACTGTTTAAGATGGCGAGGATGCTGGGACCGGCTATTGTAATGACATCGTTCAGAAAGGCAGAGGGGACAACGTCAAGGGGGCATATGGTAGGTTTCATGGTGGTGACTAGTCTTACAAAGGAGGTTAGAGTAACGGGTTGGAAACAGTCTAATTTTGAAGAGGTTGGAGGGGGTGCAGGTGAACCTCTACCTCACCAGGAAAGACTGATTCGGTCCTTGGATGGAATCGAGGGGGGAGGTAAAGGGAAAAATGTTACATTTCCTGTGGTTGCAGGGGAAAGTACCCGGGGAGGGGGTGGTTTGGGTTGGAAGGGACAAATTGACCAGGGAGTTACGGAGGGAACAGTCACTCTGGAAAGCAGAAAGGGGAGGAGATGGGAAGATGTGGCCAGTAGTGAGATCCCGTTGGAGGTGGCAAAGATATCGGAGGATTATATGTTGTATGCGATGGCTGATGGGGTGGAAGCTGAGGACAAGGGGGACTCTGTCCTTGTTACAAATAGGGGGAGGGGGAGTAAGAGCAGAGCTGCAGGATATGGAGGAGACCCTGGTGAGAGCCTCATCCATCTCTACACTTATAAAACTCTGATCTTACATATGTGTGTATTTGTGTGACTTTGTGTGCGTTTCACATCTCCTCAAAAACACGATGCGTTAATGGTGAAATGTTTACATATTCCAATAGAGATTTACGCTGTGAAGTAATAAATTGCCTTATCTGAAATTTTCATACATTATTTCTCGAGTTATTTATGAAAATGGTCAAAAATTTCAAATAACTTAGAAAATTAACAAGCTGATGACATCACAATGGGTCTGTGGGCACTGATTCCCATGTGCTGAGATTTACATCACACAGCCCCCCCCCCCCCCCCAGACTCGCAGTCATTTGGTCACCGCCCGCCCCACAGCCCGCTCGTCCGCCTGGCCCCCTTCCTCCTCTCGCCCCCCTCTACTCCCTTCCTCCTCTCCCCTCTTCCCCCCCACTCCTCTCCTCCTCCCTCTCCACCCCCTTCTCTCTCTCCCTCACCCCCTCCCTCTCTACCACCCCTCACTCCCCACTCGACCCCTCTACCCCACCTCTCTCCCCCCTCCCCTCTACTCTCCCCGCTCCCTCTCCATCTCCCTCCCTTTCCCGCCCTCTCACCCCCTCCCTCTCTCATCCCCCCCCCATCTGTGTGGGGGGGGAGGGTGGTTAGGGTGTGTGTTACGCCCCCCCCAACCAACAGGTCCCACTTGGCCTAGTAATTTATAAGGGTCTCGACCTGAAACATCGCCAATTCCTTCTCTCCATAAACGCTGCCTCACCCGCTGAGTCTCTCCAGCATTTTTGTCTACCTTCGATTTTTCCAGCATCTGCAGTTCCGTCTTTAACCAACAAACGTGTACTTTTTTGGAGTGTGGGAGGAAGCTGACGACATCAGAAGAAATCCACGCAGGTCAGGGAAGAACGTACAAGCCCTGTACAGATAGCACCAGTAGTCAGGATCGAACCCAGGTCTCCAGCGCTGTGAGGCAGAAACACTCCCACTGCACCACGTTGCTGCCAAATAGTTATATATTAATTGTTACATCATACCCACTGCAGCCAACCACGTGCACTTGTTACCTATCTCCTCAACTCGACAACAACAGGGCAGCACGGTGGCGCAGTGGTAGAGTTCCTGCCTCAATCACCAGAGACCTGGGTTCGATCCTGGCCACGGGGTGCTTTATGTACGGAGTTTGTAACTTCTCCCTGTGGCCGCGTGGGTTTCCTCAGGTTGCTCCGGTTTCCACTCACACCCTAAAGACGTGCAAGTCTGTTGGTTAATTGGCTTCTGTAAATTGCCCCTAATGTGTAGCTGGTCTGTGAAGACTCAGTGGGCCAAAAGGACCCGTTTCCTCACTGTATCGCTAAAGGATAGTAAACACTCATGATTTACTAGCCCATGGGTCCAATGGCTCTCAAAGCCTGACCAATGTGATTGTCCCACAAGGTCAAGCAGGGTTGCAAGTGTCAACAGGCCTCTGTGGGTAGACCCCAAGAACAAGACCCAGATGATCACCACAAACTAAACACAAACTCAAAACTCAACATTTAAAAACTGTTTAAAAAATAGCATGCAGCAAAAAGCTTTTCACTGTACCACGGCACATGTGACAAGAAAGAAAACTGAACAGAAAACTAGCAAATGTACTTTGGACAACTTTAAATGCTGGAGGTTAATTAAAAAAAAATCTTGAGTAAAGCTGAGAATGACAAAATATACTACTTAGCAGATGCTAAGTACATCTGGTTTATAAGCTCAGTGTGTTTGTTTGTGCTTGGCTCTTTGACTCAGGACTGAATCCCCTGAGAGAGCAGGAGATCAAGTTTGCTCGCTTAAAATCTGAACAACCAAGCCTGCTAGTTAATTTAAAAACTTCTAACTGAGAAAAATAATCGTTTGGCAGCTTTGTCCTTGCTGTTAGTTGTAGAGATTTAGTTTTGGAGATACAGTGCAGGAACAGTAGTTCACCGTGCAAAACAAAGACTAACAGGGAAACTTGCACGTCTTAAGAATGTGGGAGGAAACCGGAGCACCCGGAGAAAACCTACACGGTCACAGGGAGAACGTGCAAACTCTGTCCAGACAGCACCCACAGTCTTGATTGAACTCGGGTCTCTGTCGCGATAAGGCAACAACTCTACGCTGTGGCACCGTGCTGCAGACTTCTGAATGGTCCTCTCTTATGTTTTCAGTTTTAGAGATACAGTTATGGAACACAGGGTTTGCCAACAGTCTGTCTGTCCCTTTGTCTATCCATGTTGTTCCTTTAGTACAGGGGTGGATAACCTTGTTCTGCATAGAGATCAGGACGCATGTCTGTGAGCGGATGGCGGGCCACATCTACCACATGTTCAAATAGATCCCGCCCTTTCGAGGCCGCCACCCGGAGATCTGGCCCCTAGTTACGGGCGCTCACGAACATGACGTACCTACGGGCCATGACCTTGGCTCTATCCTGAAGGTGGTAGTTCAAATACTCCCACTCACTCATCCCCGACCTATTGACAACCCCAACCCCGACAGTGAAGCCCAGGCACAAAGGTGCGGGCCGTGCCGGCGGCTTTGCGCAGGTTGCGGTACAGCTAGAGCTCGCCGCTCGGCCGCACTTGGGCACACAGCGGCTCCGCAATCGCGGCCGCCAGCGCAGGCCTCCTTGTGTTCTTGCGTCACCGCGCCTGGGCGCCTCGGGCCCGGGAGGTACCGGAGATGACGGAAGTCTGCGGGCCGGATGATTACGGAAAAATAAAATTGTCTGCGGGCGGGATGATTTTGGGTTTACGGGCCGCATCTGGCCCGGGGGCCGTAGGTTGCCGACCCCTGCTTTAGTATGTATGCTTTTAGTGTTCTTTAGCATGTTTTATGTAGGGGGTGGGGGGAAACTTTTTTAAATCTCTTACTTTGACGGAGACGTAATTTTTTTCCGTATCTTATCTCCATCTACACTGTGGCCTAACATCGAGGAGTCGGTGGCCTCTGCTGCAGACCAACTTTGGGAGCTCCAACCACGGGAGCCTGCCGACTTTAACATCGTGGTGCTCGCAGTCTCTGGTTAGAGACTGACTTTGGGAGCTCTAAGCCGCAGGAGCAATGACCGCCCTGTCGCGGGAGCTTCGATTGCTGGCTGCAGGAGCTAAGATCGCCCCAACTGTGGATGCTTCTACTGCCCCGAGCACGGGAGAAAAATGAGGGAAGAAGATTAGACTTTAATGCCTTCCATCACAGTGAGGAATGTGTGGAATCCGCTGTGGTGAATGTTTATGGTAACTTTTCAGTAGTGTGTGTCTTGTTGCTTTTTTTAAGTATGGCTGTATGGTAATACGAATATCACTGTACCTTAATTGGCACACGTGACAATAAAAGACCTTTGAAACAGGCATTTCGGCAAAATCATTGAGCACCCGTTCACACTAGTTCCATGTTATTCCATTTTCTCATCCACTCCCTACACATTAGGAGCAATTTTACAGAGGCCTGTAAACCTACAAGCTTGCACGTCTTTGGGATGTAGGAAGAAACAGCACCCAAAGGGCACCCACACTGTCACAGGGTGAACACATAAATTCCACACGGATAGCGCCAGAGTCCTGGGTTTTGTCGTCTGTACGGAGTTTGTACGTTCTCCCTGTCACCTAGTGTGTTTTCTTCAGGTGTTCTGGTTTCCTCTAACACACTACAAAAACGTACAGATTTGTAAATTATTCGGCTTCTGTAAATTGTACCTAGTCAAGTCAAGTCAAGTCAAGTCAAGTTTATTTGTCACATACACATACGAGATGTGCAGTGAAATGAAAGTGGCAATGCTCGCGGACTTTTGTGCAAAAGACAAACAACAAAACAACCAAACAAATTTAAAACACAATCATAACACACATATTCTTTTACATAATAAATAATAGGAAAAACGTTCTGTACAGTTAGTCCCTGGGATAGGCGTTTACAGTCCGAATTGCCTCTGGGAAGAAACTCCTTCTCAACCTCTCCGTTCTCACTGCATGGCAACGGAGGCGTTTGCCTGACCGTAGCGGCTGGAACAGTCCGTGGCAGGGGTGGAAGAGGTCTCTCATGATTTTGATTGCTCTGGAGTTGCACCTCCTGTTGTATAGTTCCTGCAGGGGGGTGAATGAAGTTCCCATAGTGCGTTCGGCCGAACGCACTACTCTCTGCTTAGCCTTCTTGTCCTTGGCAGAGTAGGACAGTGCTAGTGTATGGGGGTGATCATTAGTTTGCGTGGACCTGGTGGGCCAAAAGGCCTGTTTCCATGCTGTATCTCTAAAGTCTAAAGTGATGTTTAAATAGAAGTTACCGGTACTTAAAGTTAGAGGATTCAACATTCATACTGCTGGGTTGCAAGCGACCCAAGCAAAATATGAGCTGCTGTTCCTCCAATTGATCTTCATTGGATTGTGTCGAGGGATCTAGATGAATGATAGCTGGCAACAGAATAGACAAATGTAACAAATCTATTGAAGGGTCTCAGAAGTGAAACATCAAATATTTTTTGTATGGGAAACTCACCCATAAAAACAAATTGCTTGCGTTACCGCCTGATACATTTGTGCCTCTTCATAATGCAAAACATTTGGATGTCCCAAGACGGAGCTTAAGCAATGTTGTTGTGACATATTACCTCTGCAAAATGGTGGTGGGAAGTCCCATGACGCTCCATTCTCGGGACTAACGATACATGTCAGGAACGCGTGACCTTCCAGAACGTGGCCCGTGACACAGGTGTAACGGATCTTGTCCCCAATGTTGAACCTGGTGCCGTGCAGCACTCCTTTTGGTATCACCCCTGGATTACCACATGTGTGGCTTGGCAAAACTAGGAGGGAAAAGAGATACAAAGAGACATGTCAGCGATTATCACTCTCAGCAAAACGTACAGGTAGTTCCAAGCCTGTTGGCAATGCAGAATTAATCATCAGAATGAAGAGAGTTCTGTGAAGGACAATGCATTGGCTATTTGAGAATAAATTAATGTAACTCAAAGAACAATATCTGTATTATAACTCCATAACTCCCAGAAAATGGCAACACAAGTAGATAGAATGTAAATACGGTGTATGGCCTGCTTGCCTATATTGGTCCATGCATTTAATAATAAGAGTCAGGAAGTCATGACGCAGCTTTATAGGACTTTGGTTCGGCCACATTTGGAGTATTGTATGTATTTCTGATCACCCCATGATAGGTATGATGTGGAAGCTTTGGAAAGGCTTAACCTCTGTAGAAGCGGTTTCCCCGAACGATGTTCGGATTATCGGGTATTGGCTACAAGGAAAGTTTGGATGGAGTTGTATTATTTTCTTTGGAACTCGAGGTGGAGGGGAGACCTGACAGAAGCATATAATATTATGAACATATAATAGGAAAGCCACAGATAGGGTAGACAGTCAGAACCCTTTTACCAGAATGGGAATACAAATACAAGAGAACATAGCATCAGGGAGAGTTTAAAGGAGTTATGTAGGGCAAGTTCTATTTTACACAGAGGGTGGTGAATACCTAGAATGCTTTGCTGGTGGTGACGGTGAGCACAATACTAGGGTATTTACAATGGGCATATGAATATGCAGGGAATGGAGGGATAGGGATCATGTGCAGGTAGATCAGAGTTTGGCATTATGTTCAGCACAGACATTGTGGGCTGTTCCTCTGCTGTAATTTTCTATGTCCTATATTAATAAATGAACATAACTTATTGATTAAAATACTCATCCGCAAAAACAAAGACCATTATTTAAAATGAAGGACACAAAGTGTTGAAGTAACTCAGCAGTTCAGGCAACATCCCTGGAGAACATGAATAGGTGGTGTTTCAGGTCAGGATTCCTCTTCAGACTCAAATAAGTTTAGCTGGCTGGCTGGCTATGGAAGATAAACTAAATTGCTATAAGAGCATATACTGCATTCTGGTATTTTTATCTTTGCATATTTGTTGTACTTGTATAAGGCTTGCGTGTACGGTGTACAGTATGTTTTGACTGGATAGCAGGCAAACAGAATTTTTATTGTAGCTAGGTACACTGACAGTAATAAACCAATACTAATTGTAATAAAAGACCAGCTACAAGCCATTAGTGTAAGGCTCATGACTCCCATCATTCACAGACAATGCAGACCTTCCAGGGTCTGTGGGACAGGCTGCTGTGGGCATTCCATGAGAAGGAATGTGGCTGCATGAGCTGAGAGTCCAGAGGCCTCTTGGTGGGAGGGGAAAGATTTGATAGGCACCTGAGGGGCAACATTTTCCACACAGAGGGTGGTCAGTATATGAATGAACTGCCATACGACGTGGATGTGGATAGCTTGATTGTAATCATAGTCACACAACTTTCAGCACTACTTGTCCACACCGACCAACATGCCCCATCAACATTAGTCAACTATGCACAATCATGCATAGTCTTTCCACTGACTGGATCACACGCAACAAAGACCCTTTTCACTGTACCTCGGTACGCCTGACAATAACAATAATAAAATAGATGGCAGGTCCGCCATTTATTTTACAGCATCCTTGATTCCAGAGCTTTTCTAGATTATCCATCTTGCTGGACCAAAAGAGGTTAAGGACTGAGAGGAGTCAAACGGTACCGGAACGGTCAACCTAGGCCACCAAGAGACGGTGATACCGGCCCACAAAGTCGGCCGCGGAAGTTGGTTATGGGATTGGATTTGCCAGACTCGGCCACAGGGGGCAAATTCAACCCGACGATCAGCCACGGAAGTCCCAATGAGGTTGGGATCAGCTGCCTCACCTGGCCTAGGCATAACATCTTCAAGGGGATTTCCATGGTGGATTTCAAGTGCGCTCTCCTAATTTTGTCCTGATTTTGAGTATAGAAGCTGGGATGTAATGTAAAAATTGTACAAAGCATTGGTGAGACCAAATATGGAGTATGGTGTACAATTTTGGTCGCCCAATTATAGGAAGGATGTCAACAAAATAGAGAGAGTACAGAGGAGATTTACTAGAATGTTGCCTGGGTTTCAACAACTAAATTACAGAGATAGGTTGAATAAGTTAGGTCTTTATTCTCTGGAGCGCAGAAAGTTAAGGGGGGACTTGATAGAGGTCTTTAAAATGATGAGAGGGATAGACAGAGTTGACGTGAATAAGCTTTTCCCTTTGAGAATAGGGAAGATTCAAACAAGAGGACATGACTTCAGAATTAAGAGACAGAAGTTTAGGGGTAACATGAGGGGGAACTTCTTTACTCAGAGAGTGGTAGCGGTGTGGAATGAGCTTCCAGTGGAAGTGGTGTCGGCAGGTTCGTTGGTATCATTTAAAAATAAATTGGATAGGCATATGGATGAGAAGGGAATGGAGGGTTATGGTATGAGTGCAGGCAGGTGGGACTAAGGGAAAAAAAGTTGTTCGGCACGGACTTGTAGGGCCGAGATGGCCTGTTTCTGTGCTGTAATTGTTATATGGTTATATTAAAAGAGGTGCTGGACTATAAGTTGCTGGAAAATCAGTGGTAAAACATAGAAACATAGAAAATGGGTGCAGAACGAGACCTTTTGGCCTTTTGAGCCTGCACCACCAATCATTGTGATCATGGTTGATCATAACCCATGCCTGCCTTCTCCCCGTATCCCTTGATTCGGCTAACCTCAAGAGCTCTACCTGACACTCTTTTAAATTCATCCAGTGAATTGGCCTCCACTGCCTTCTGTGGCAGAGAATTCCACAAATCCACAACTCTCTGGATGACAAAGTTTTTTCTCATCTCAGTTTTAAATGGCCTCTGCTATAATTCATAGACTGTGGCCCCTGGTTCTGGACTCGCCCAACATTGGGAACATTTCTCCTGCATCCAGCTTGTCCAGTCCTTTTATAATTTTACACGTTTCTATAAGGCCCCCTCTCATCCTCAATTCCAGTGAATACAAGCCCAGTTGCTCCATTCTTTCATGATATGACAGCCCCGCCATCCCGGGGATTAACCTCGTGAACCTACGCTGCACTCCCTCAATAGCGAGGATGTCCTTCCTCATATTAGGAGACCAAAACTGTACACAATACTCCAGATGTGGTCTCACTCCTGTACAACTGTAGAATGACCTCTTTGCTCCAACATTCAAACCCTCCTGTTATGAAGGCCAACATGCCATAAGCTTTCTTCACTGCCTGCTGGTAGACCTGTATTATGAGGCAGATTGGCCAGGTACACAACAGGAAAGGTTTAGAGGAATATGGGGAAAATGCTGTATGGCAATGACTCCACAACACCTTGATGACCCTTTGCAGTTTGCCAGTGTCTGTAATTTTTCTTTATATGTCTCTGAAAGTCAAAGCAGATCAAACAGATTTGAATGTTATTAAAATGATCTTTTTCCAAAAAACTGAAGGTACCAGGTTAATTGAAATGAAGAGAAGTTACATTTTCAATCGAATGCAGCAGTCTGGTTCTAATGTATCAGCTTGCACTGGTCTGAAAACATTTCCCGACCAAAAACTTTATCTATCCATGTTCTCCAGAGATGCTGCTTGACCTGCTGAGTTCAGGGCCTGCACCACTTGGGCGTCATTTGCAAGTTATTTACGTGACATCATTTACGCGTGCATGGTGCATGGTGTCGTAGGCAATGACGCGCGGTTGCGAGCGCCGCCCCAGGATTTCACCCACTTTCCCTGGATACAGGGAAAAGGGAATAAAGCTTAGCGCAATATAACATCCAGTAAAGTTACATTTTCAATCGAATGCAGCAGTCTAATGTATCGGCTTGCACTGGTCTGAAAACATTTCCCAACCAAAAACTTTATCTATCCATGTTCTCCGGTTCCTCACTCCCCTCCATTGAGTCTATCCAAAGCAAGCATTGTCTGCGAAGGGCGCTCAGCATCGCCAAGGACTGCTCTCACCCCAACCACAGACTTTACCCTCCTACCATCTGGGAGGCGCTACAGGTCTTTCCGTTGCCGGACCAGCAGGTCCAGGAACAGCTTCTTCCCTGCAGCTGTTACACTACTCAACAATGTACCTCGGTGATTGCCAATCACCCCCCCCCCCCGGACACTCCTCCCACCAGGAAAAAAAATACTATGACTGTATACACGTAAATAGATTTTTTTTATTGCTCATATTTATGTTGCTCTTCTAGGGAGATGCTAACTGCATTTTGTTGTCTCTGTACTGTACACTGCACAATGACAATAAAGTTGAATCTGGATCTGGAATCAGTACAGTCAGATGAAAGATAGTCCTGGGATCTCTGATGAGGTCAATGGCAGGCCAGGACTGCTCTCCAGTTGGTGATAGGATGTTTCAGTTGCCAGTTAACAGCTGGGAAGAAACTGTTGCTGAATCTGGAGGTGTGCATTTTCACACTTCTAAACCATCCTCTTGCCTGATGTGAGAGGGGAGAACGGGAGAAGGAGGTGTCCCCAGGGGAGACTGGTCCTTGATTATGCTGTTGGTCAGCGTGAAGTGTTGATGAAATCAATGGAAGGGAGACCATTCAAGGGCAATTCAATGACTAGGGGACTACAGCAGCAGCGAGTAGTGACTAGAATCTCCAAAAAGCATTTGGTTTAACCTGTGTCTGGGCACTTTCTTCGTATCGGAGCAATCTACATTAAGGAACTGAGCTGCCAGGTCAAGGGAAGCATTGATCATGAACCGGACTTTCAAACGGTGTCTGAATGTGGAATGTGAGCTGTGCTCCCCGTTTTATTTTCAGTATTCCTAATGAAAGGAAAGCTTCAAATGTGCACGTCACAATGTTTGACATTGTTACATGTATCTGTGATCCTTGGGAAATATCAGACCCGTACGCTGGGAATTTGAACAGAAAATGCTTTGGTTTAGCTTCCGTCTGATGGTACGAGATATTGATTGACATCCTAAAGGGAGTAAAGACATGAGATGTTTAAGAAGGAATTGCAGATGCTGGAAAAATCAAAGGCAGACAAAAATACTGGAGGAACTCAGCGGGTGAGGCAGCATCTATGGAGAGAAGGAATAGGCGACGTTTCGGGTTGAGACCCTTCTTCAATCCATTCGAGACCCAGACTGATGAAAGGTCTCGACCCAAAATGTCGGCTATTCCTTCTCTCCATAGATGCTGCCTCACCCGCTGAGTTTCTCCAGCATTTTTGTCTACCAAAGACATGAGATTGCTGTTTTTAATTTCATAAGTTCATAGGTCATGCGAGCAGAATTAGGCCATTCGGCCCATCACTTCTATTCCACCATTCATTCATGCCCGATCTACTTTTCCCTTTCAACCCCATTCTCCTGCCTTCTTGCCATAACCTTCGACTCCCTTACTAATTAAGAACCCATCAAACTAGGCTTTAAAAACATCCAATGAATTGATCACCACAGCGTCTGTGGCAATGAGTTCCACTAATCAAGAATCTGTCAATTTCAGCTTTAAAAATACCCGAGTGAGTTTGAACTTCATTAAAGTGACAAAGATTTAGTTGGTGGAAACAAAGCACTGCAGATGCTAGTTAATGCACAAAAGGACACTAAATAACTCAGTAGATCTCTGGAGAAAGTGGCTTGGTGCCAGCTCTGGTAAAGAAGGGTCCTGATCCAAACCTTTACCTATCTTTACCTGTACCTCCGCTACATCGACGACTGCTTTGGTGCCACCTCCTGCACCCGCACACAACTGACTGACTTCATCCACTTCACCACTAACTTCCATCCGGCACTCAAATACACCTGGACCATTTCCGACACTTCCCTACCATTCCTTGACCTCACTATCTCCATTGCAGGTGATAGACTTCTAACCGACATACACTATAAACCCACTGACTCCCATGGCTATCTGGACTACACTTCTTCCCACCCTGCTTCCTGTAAGGACTCCATCCCCTACTCCCAATTCCTCCGTCTACGCCGCATCTGCTCCACGGATGAGGCGTTCCACACCAGGACATCTGAAATGTCCTCATTATTCAGGGAACGGGGGTTCCCCTCCTCCACCATAAATGAGGCTCGCACCAGGGTCTCTTCCATACCCCGCAACACTGCTCTCTCTCCCCATCCCCGCACTCGCAACAAGGGCCGAGTCCCCCTAGTCCTCACCTTTCACCCCACCAGCCGTCACATACAAAAAGTAATCCTCCGTCAGTTTCGCCACCTCCAACGTGACCCCACCACTCGCCACATCTTCCCATCTCCCCCCATATCTGCCTTCCGCAAAGACCGCTCCCTCCATAACTCCCTTGTCAATTCTTCCCTTCCCTCTCGGTCCACCCCCTCCCCGGGCACTTTCCCTTGCAACCGCAAGAGATGCAACACTTGTCCCTTTACCCCCCCCCTCGACTCCGTTCAAGGACCCAAGCAATCGTTCCAGGTGCGACAGAGGTTTACCTGCATCTCTTCCAACCTCATCTATTGCGTCCACTGCTCTAGATGTCAGCAGATCTATATCGGTGAGACCAAGCGGAGGTTGGGCGATCGTTTCGCCGAACACCTCCGCTCGGTCCGCAATAACCAAGCTGACCTCCCGGTGGCTCAGCACTTCAACTCCCCCTCCCACTCCGTCTCCGACCTCTCTGTCCTGGGTCTCCTCCATGGTCACAGCGAGCAGCACCGGAAATTGGAGGAACAGCACCTCATATTCCGTTTGGGGAATCTGCACCCCGGGGGGCATGAACATCGAATTCTCCCAATTTTGTTAGTCCTTGCTGTCTCCTCCCCTCCTCAGCCCCCCTGCTGCCTCCGCCCACCCCCCAGCCTTCGGGCTACTCCTCCTGTTCCCATTCTTGTCCCCACCCACCCCCGCCCCCGATCAGTCTGAAGAAGGGTTTTGGCCCGAAACGTTGCCTATTTCCTTCGCTCCATAGATGCTGCTGCACCCGCTGAGTTTCTCCAGCTTTTTTGTGTAAACTTTACCTATCTTTGTTCTCCAGAGGTGCTGCCTGACCTGCTGAGTTACTCCAGCACTTTGGGTCCTTTTGTGAAAGAGTTTGTAAATGGCTGGTTTTATTGTTAAGACACTGCACCATCAAGTTCTTTGAGAGTGAGATCCTGTGTGTTGAAATATGCTTATGTTAAATAACTGCTGTAGAGTTGTCAAGAAGAAAATGTACATCAAATAGCTTGCTCATCATTATTTTTCGATTATTAAGGATGTTATAGGAGCGCATTTGGAAAGCAGTGACAGGCAGGATAAGTCCAAGTCACCAGGGATTTATGAAAGGGGAAACCAAGCTTGACTAATCTACTGGAATTTTTGAGGATGGAACAAGTAGAATGGATAAGGGAGAGCCAGTGGATGTGGTGTATCTGGACTTTCAAAAAGCCTTTGACATGGTCCCACACAAGAGATTAGTGTACAAAATTAGAGCACGTGGTATTGGGGGTGGGGTATTGACATGGATAGAGAACTGGTTGGCAGACAGGAAGCAAAGAGTAGGAATTAACGGGTCCTTTTCAGAATGGCAGGCAGTGACTAATGGGGTGCCGTAAGGCTCGGTGCTGAGATCCCAGTAATTTACAATATATATTACTGACGAGAGAATTAAATGTAACATCTCCAAGTTTGTGGATGACACAATGCTGGGTGGCAGTGTGAGCTGCGATGAGGATGCTATGAGGCTGCAGGGTGACTTGGATAGGTTAGGTAAGTGGGCAGATGCATGGCAGATGCAGTATAATGTGGATAAATGTGAGGTTACCCACTTTGATAGCAAGAACAGGAAGGCAGATTACTATCTGAATGGTGTCAGATTAGGAAAAGTAGAGGTGCTTCGAGACATGGGTGTGCTTGTACATCAGTCACTGAAAGTAAGCATGCAGGTACAGCAGGCAGTGAAGAAAGCCAATGGCCTTCATTGCGAGAGGATTTGAGTTTTGGGTGCAAGGAGGTCCTACTGCAGTTGTACAGGGCCCTGGTGAGACCACACCTGGAGTATTGTGTGCAATTTTGGTCTCCTTATTTGAGGAAGGAAATTATTGCCATTGAGGGAGTGCAGCGTAGGTTTACCAGTTTAATTCCCAGGATGGCGGGGCTGACATATGATGAACGAATGGGTCGACTGGGCTTGTATTCACTGGAATTTAGCAGGATGAGAGAGGAGCTGACAGAAACAAAAAAAAAAAAATTCTTATAAGATTGGACAGGCATGTGCAGGAAAAATGTTCCCGATGTTAGGGGAGTCCAGAACCAGGGGTCACAGTTTAAGATTAAGGGGTAGACTATTTAGGACTGAGATGAGGAAAAACTTCTTCACCCAGAGAGATGTGAATCTGTGGAATTCTTTGCCACAGAAGGCAGTGGAGGCCAATTCACTGGATGTTTTCAAGAGAGAGTTAGATTTAGCACTTTGGGCTAAAGGAATTTAGGGATATGGAGAGAAAGCAGGAATGGGGTACTGATTTTAGATGATCAGTTATGATCATATTGAACGGTGGTGCTGGCTCGAAGGACCTACTCCTGCGCCTATTTTTCAATGTTTTCTATATGGTAGCATATTGTAAATGGGTAACTGTTAGAAATGAGACCTGCCAGGTAAATGCACTTCATGTGTGATGCCAATATTAAAGAGGTTTATTTTCAAACTTTGGAGTGAGGATATTTTTCCATCGCCTTGGGTAAAGTTGGCTTTGTTTGATTTGTGTACGCCGTTCATTATTCTCCACAAAAGGTTGTTCCAGCTGATGCTGTCATGCTGGTGTTGAAGCTGCAATAGGCGAAGCATTTTCCTTTGCAATCCAAAAGAAACAGCGCTCTCATTAAAATCATATTATGGGAAACATTACCGAGCTGCACGCCTACACACGGCAACAGAGCAACAGACATTAAATAGATCTTTTCCGTGTGACCCCGGTAAGATAGTTACACTGGACTTTGACATCTTGTTTAACAGCCACGAAGTTGAAGAATATTGATTGCCTTGATGCAGTGCTCATACAAGCGCTACAAGAAGCAAGTGAAACACCACTGGTTCTCACCGTTGTACCTTACAAATAGGAGAGGTTTCGGGTCGAGACCCTTCTTCAGTTTGACCTGTTGTTTGTTTACTTGTATCCCTTCAATATCATCTCTTCCACAGCCAACAATGGACAATTGCGTGTTTCACCTTTCCTTGGTCATCGGTGCTGGCTGTGATTTGTTCTGTACCTTTTCATCGCTCCAGTTTCACTCTCCCCTAACTTTCAGTCTGAAGAAGGGTATCGACCCGAAATGTCACCTAAACTTCTCTCCAGAGATACTGCCTGACCTGCTGAGTTACTCCAGTATTTGGTGTCTATCTTCGGAATAAAGTAGTATCTGCAGTTCTGTCCTACACACTGGTTCTTAAGAGGTGTACAAGCCTTGCAGGGCAATTCGACATGGTCACTGCTCTTGGTCTCCTGGCAGGCCGTGGCTTGTAAGGGGGATGTCATCAAGCCGACCCCTGCTCGTCCCCCGAAGACGAGAGACCAGAGAGGTGATAGTTGGTGACGATAGCCACAAGGAAGGAGTTCGGAAAGAGAGTGAACCAGGATGTGGCAGTCCACAAGTTCGGCTGCGGGAGGTATCCCCAGGGCACAAAGGTGGACGGGCGATGAGAGAGATGTTGGTTCGCTGGACGATCCAGACGTCCAAAGAAGACATCGGCTGGAGGCCCTGCGGCAGTTTGTGGTTCACCTGGATCGTGCGTTGCTCATTAGACCTAGAGCACGGACTGGACTTTGAAAATGGTGCCAAAACCTGGCATCTCCTCCATGCAATCTCAGTGCTTATTTCTGTACACTTTGCTAATCGTGGATTGTGCATTGGTATGGCAATACTTTACTGAACTGTATGTAAGGGACAAATCTCAATGAGAATGCAAATGACAATAAACATAATCTAGTGGAATGATTAACTATAAGTCCAATGTAAAAACAGATTGGGTCAATGCCTCAATAGACATAGAAACTGAAACTGAAGCTCATATTTGCAACCTCCATGGAATTCCTTCTATCTTGGGCATGATTAATTATATTCAATGGACAGCAAACTGTCCAGTAACTACTGAAGATTTTTATTTTCTTACTACAATGTTTAATTTAATTTATTTGTTCCGTTTATTAATGTCATGTATACTGAGGTACAGGGGAAAGCTTTTGTTGTGTGCCAACCAATCAGTGGAAGGACTAAAGATAGACACAAAATTCTGGAGCAACTCAGCGAGTTTGACTGTATCTCTGGAGTGACGGAATGGGTGACGTTTCGGGTCGAGATACATCTTCAGACATCTTGACCCAAAATGTCATCCATTCATTTTCAGAAATGCTGCCTGTCCAGCTGAATTACTCCAGCATTTTGTGTCTATTTTCGGTTTAAACCAGCATCTGTAGTTCTGTCCTTTCAAGTGAAAAGTTAATTCATGATTACAATAAGCCTTCCGCAGTGAACAGATACAGGATAAAGGGTTTTGTGATAAAGTTCCATAAAGTCCGATTAAAGATAGTCCGATTGTCTCCAATTAGGTAGATGGGAGGTCAGGACTACAGTCTATTTGGTGATAGGATGGTTCAATTGTCAGCTAACAGCTGGGAAGAAAAAAAAATGTTTCCTGTATTTCTATCAGTAATAAAAATTATAATTATAAGTTCTGAACAACTATTAACATATTCAATGCCTCTCCAAAACATACAGATGGAAGAGATCTCTCTCTTTATTTCTGTTTGATCATTGAATACAATTGCAAAGATACTTTTTCTGGGAATTAAAAAATAAAATCTCAAATGGCAGCTTGAATGCATCTGAACTATTCTAAGTGCAATGACTTAACATCGCTGAACAGAGCAGCCTGACCCACCTTCATCTGTGAAAGCTATTCTTCAGTGCCATGAAATCATGTGCATTATGTCATAGGAGCAGAATTAGGCCATTCAAGCCATGGAGCACTCTGCCATCCAATCACCCAAAACCTTTAACACACTTCCTTAGCAAGAATCTGTCAATCTCCACTTTTAAAATACCCAATGACTTTGCTTCCACAGCTGTCTCTGGCAATGAATTCCACAGATTCACTCCACTCTGCTTAAAGACATTCCTCCTCATCTCCTTTCTAAAGGTCTTTTTATTCGAAGGCTGTGTCCTTTAGTCCTAGACTCTCCCACTAGTGGAAACATCCTCTCCACATCCACTCTATCCAGGCCTATCACTATTCGGTAAGTTTCAATGTCTCCCCACATCTCTCTAAACTACAGCGAGTACAGGCCCAGAGCCTTCAAGCACTCATCATATGTTAACCCCATCATCCCAGGGATCATTCTCGTAAAACTTCTCTGAACCTTGTCCAATGCCAGCACATCCTTGGTTATTTATGGGACCCAAAACTGCTCGCAATACTCCAAATGTGGTCTGACCAGTGCTTTATAAAGCTTCAGTTTTACATTTGTTTTACATTTTAAATTTACATTTTTATATTCTCGTGCTCTCGAAATAATACTGCTGTTTACTTTTGTTTTCTGTGACAACAAAGAAAGGCAGACCATGCCAAAAGATGCAAGGAGCCCTTCTGCACACAAAAATGGTCGAGATTTGGAAGTCAGTCTCACGATGTTGTTACCTCAATTAATCATTTTAAAGTTGGGGATCAATAGGTTTTAGTGCAAAGGTATTAAGTGATATGGAGCCGAGGGGATTAAACGGAGATAGCATCCAGATCAGCAACGATCTTGTTACGTGGCCGGACTTATTCAAGGAGTCCACAAGCTCATAATCAAGGAAGCACAGAGTGTACAGCGTAGAAACAGGCCCTTTGGCCAACCATCATATCTATTTACACTAATCCGTCTTATCTGATTAATTCCATATCCCTCTTTGCCCTGATCATTTAAGTACCTGCCCATCTTCTCATCAGTATACTGACCTTGGCCAACTTGATTTTGTTATCATAAGATATCGAAACACATCCAGGCATGATTTAAAAGTAAAATGTAATCGACTATTACAGGTAAAGGCACAAAGTCTCTTGCCCAGGGTAGGGAAATCGAGAACTAGAGGACATATGTTTAAGATGAGGGGGTTAATCGAAACCATGAGGTCACTTTTTTACACATAGGGTGGTGGATGTATGGAACGAGCCATCAGAGGGGGTAGTTTGAGGCAGGGATTATCATAACTTTTTTAAGAGACATACGGACAGCTACATGTAGGATACGTTTAGAGTGTTATGGGTCAAGCACGGGCAGATGGGTCTAGTGTAGATGGGACATTTTGGTTGGCATGGGCAATTTGGGCTGAAGGGCCTGTTTCCATTCTGAATGCTGGTTTAGACAAAAAAAGACCCAAAGTACTGGAGTAATTTAGTAGGTCAGGCACCAACTCTGGACAACATGGATAGTCGACGTTTTGGATCAGGCCCTCAGTCCGAATAAAAGTCCAGACCCAACACGTCACCTATCCATGTTCTTCAGAGACACTGCCTGACCCGCTGAATTACTCCAGCATTTTATGCCCATTAACTATTGTTGGATCTATCATGGCCACACCCTCGCTCACTCAAATATTTCTATACTTAAGGAAATACAAACTTCAAAATAAACTGAATTCCAACGTGAACTGAACAAGCATTCAGAACAGTTCCAAGTATCTTTTCAATGTTGTTACAGTACCTGCCTCAACAACCTCCTCTGGTAGCACATTCCATATACCCACCATCCTCTCAATGAAAATGCATTGTAAGGCAATTTGGTTTGCATGGATGAGCTTGGCTGGCTAAGTTCCATGCTATAGAACTGTCCGACACTGTGATCCTATGATTATTTAACACACACACACACACACAATACTACTGATGTAAAATAATGACCATCAAGAACAATTGAGATCTTCTCAGCAACAAAGTACCATGCTCTGAATATCGCTGTGATCATTTACCCCATTGCTGTCACTCTACCATGGGTAATGCATTCATCATGAATCAAGATGTTAACAAAGCATGTATGTGGCCCATGATGGCTTAGCATAGATAGACAAAAAGAGCAGTGCTATTTGACTCAATGAATGCCTCCCAACTTTCAAACTGGTATTGGGAATGGGAGCCGGAGAGTTCTGAAGGTTTTGCAGGAAACTGCTCATCTACATTGAACAATGGAACTCCCTTGTTCTCCCTGTGACCTCATGGGTTTTATCCGAGTGCTCCGGTTTCCTCCCACATTCTAAAGACATGCAGGTTTGCGGACTAATTGGCTTCTGTAAATTAGGAGGGTGGGGGGAAACTTTTTAAATCTCTCCCTGCACGGGAGACCGGACCTTTTCTCGTCGGGTTTCCGTTATCGTTGGGGCTGCAACGAGAAGCGGCCTCCAACAGGAAGAGACCGGGGACTCTGGTGCTACGACTCACCGTCACCGTCGCGGGGCTGGCCGAGTCCGGAGCGGTTGGAGCGGTGGAGGAGCGCTGCTGCTGCTGCTGCTGCGGCCCAACCGGAGAGTCGGAGGCTTCAACGGCAGGTCTGTGGACGGCGGCAGCGGGAGCCCGCGGGTCCCTGGAGGGAGACCGCTTTTCAGGGCTCTCGCAACGGCGACTTCCCCCGCCCGAGTTGCGGGGTTGGAGAGCTCCTTGAGCGGGGCCTACATCACTGCCCCGCGCGGCTTGGAATGGCCGCGGGACTCTGCGAGCGCACGCCGGGGGCTCTAACACCAAGAACCCGGTGTGCGACCTCGCACCACCCGGCGTGGCTTTAATGGCCGCGGGACAATCGCCATCGCCAGCTGGGGGCTTTGACTTTGACTCTGCCATCGGGGGGGGGGAGAGTGCAGTGGAGAGATAAGTTTATTTGGCCTTCCATCACAGCAATGTGATGGATGTTTATGTAAATTATGTTGTGTCTTGGGTCTATTTGTTTGTAATGTATGGCTGCAGAAACGGCATTTCGTTTGGACCTCAAGGGGTCCAAATGACAATTAAATGTATCTTGTATCTTGTATCCCAATTTGTGTAGGATAGAATTAGTTTATGGACCGTTGCTGGTCGGCGTGGGCTTGGTGGGTTGAAGGGCCTGTTTCCATCCCACACAGACACCTTTAGTAGTCAGGACCGAACCCATGCCTCCAGCGCTGTAGGGCAGCAACTCTACCGCTGCACCACTGTGCTGCCCCAAAATCCCCACTCGAGTTGGTGACCTAAAACATAATTACTTTTAGAAACGGCTTTGGATCCACATGGGGCTGTTGGTGACATCCACTATAATCCTGACCACCTCAGCAATTATCAGCTACAAATTGAATTCTAAAAGTGTAGCATGGAACCAGAATGTATATATTTGCAAATTACAATAATCCAGGTGGACATCTGCTGTCTGTTTGTTAAGAATAACTATTTTGTTAGATGAAAAATCAGCAACCTAAAATGTCAGCATCATTTGGGACGGTATAGAGTTTGTCTCAACTGCTTTGTGGTTCCAACATTTTTGATTTTTTTAATCATTACACTGGAATCACATTTGGACATATGTTTCTGAAGCCCATCAGTTTACCTGGTTTGCCAATTTGCCTGTGCATTAAGTGTCACCTTACAAACCAAAGAACGTAAGGGGCGGCACAGTGGCGCAGCGATAGAGATGCTGCCGACCACATGAGCACCCTGGGAAAACCCACTCAGTCACAGGGAGAAAATGCAAACTCTGCACATACAACACCCATAGTCAGGATCGAACCCGGGTCTCTGGCGCTTCAAGGCAGCAGCTCTACCACTGCGCTACTGTGTCGTCCTGTGATAATGGTGGTTTTATTGTTAATCCTGCCTTTCCCTCTCTCTCTCTCTCCCCCCCCCCCCCCCCCCCCCCCCCCCCCCTCTCCCGCTCCCGCATTCACTTAATTCATTGTTTGCAGACTAATGGAAGAGGCTCCAAGCAGAAAATAGAAACAAAAATGCTCTTTAATGATTTCAGGGTGACATATTTCTTCCAGAAGACATGATCCAGTGGCGGCCAGAAGTGAAAAGGTTATTGTTACAATGACAGTTTCAAAAGGTTTTGCCTCCCTGGTGTTGCGGATGTTTGACAGCGTAATTTATCACTGCAAAGCTATAGCTTGTGTAACAGATTGCTTATTTACCACTAACGCAATGACACTAGCACCAGGAATAAAAGTTAAATTTGGAAAGAGACAACAGGCCACAAAGCAACATCACAGAGGAAAGCCATGTATCCTTACTGCAGGCACTCCACAAAAAGCCTGCATTTTCAGGATTTCAACCAAATAAATCTCTCAGTGTGCTTGGAATCAGCGAGTCATAAAGTTGTAACTATAATAGGCCCTTCGGCCAACCAATCCATGCTAACTTCTCCGTCCTTCTGTACTAGTCTGATCTGCACGCATTGCATCTGTGTCCTTTTAACCCTTAAGATTTATACAAAATGCTGGAGCAACTCAGCCGGTGAGGCAGCATTTCTGGAGAGAAAGACTGGGTGATGTTTTGAGTCAAGACCCTTCTTCAGACTTATCCTGAGAAATGCAGGCTGTGGTGGATTGAATGCAGCAAAGATGTATGGTCTGAAGAAAGGTTTCGACCCGAAATGTCACCCGTTCCTTCTCTCCAGAGATGCTGCCTGTCCCACTGAGTTACAGCATTTTGTGTTTATCTTCGGTGTAAAGCAGCATCTGCAGCTCATTCCTGCACAATCCTTCTAAACCTTGCCTATTGTCTGTCTAAATGCTTCATAAAAATAATGATTGTATCAAATTCCACCACCTCATCTGGCAGCAAGTTCCAATTATCAAACACTCACAGTGTAAAATAAACATACTCCTAAGATCCACTATAAAACTCCTGCATCTCACCTCAGCACGATGCCGAATTGTTTTTCGTAACTTACAGGAGTAGAATTTGGTCATTTGGCCCAAATAGTTTACTCTGCCATTCAATCACTGCTGATCTATTTTTCCCTCTCAATCCCATTCTCCTGCCTTCTCCCCATAATCCCTGACACCAGTACTAATCAAGAATTTGTCAAACTCCATTTTAAAAATACCCAATGACTTGTCCTCTACAGCCATCTGAGGCAATGGATCTAACAGATTCACCACCCTCTGACTGAAGAAATTCCTCCTCATCTCCTTTCTAAAGATAGCCAGATACGTGGTCACAGGGAGAACGTACAAAATCTGTCCAGATAACACCCGAGGGCAGGATCAAACCCAGGTCTCTGGTGCCGTAAGGCAGCAACTCCACTGCTGTGTCAATGCACCTCCCAAGAACACAACCTTTTCCACCTTGAGTGATAAAGAGAACAGGTATACCTGAATTAAAATAGCTAGCAACAGGGAGTTCCCACAAGCCCTGGTGAATATTGTTTTCTCCAATTTTTGGTAAGTCCTCACAACCACCCCTCCTTTCTCCCCCACACCCCTTTCTTCCCACCATTTCCCCTGTGTTCCATCTGGGCTTGCACCAACCTCTGCCCTCCCCTTCCACCTATATTCTTTCCTCTAACTTCACAATTCGCTACTCTTCAATCCTTTGCTGGCTTATGTCTAATCATCTGATTATCAACCTCCCCCCGCACTCAACTTGTTCACCTATTTCCTGCCACACTTTGTCATGCTGCCATCACCTGCCTGGCTAACAGAATCAAGGGATATGTGGAGAAAGCAGGGACGGGGTACTGGTTTTGGATGATCAGCCATGGTCATATTAAATGGCGGTGCTGGCTCAATGGGCCGAATGGCCTACTACTTCACCTATTTTCTATGCTTCTATGTTTCTATGCCCTTTCTCGCTTCTCTTCCAGCTTAATTCTCCCCCCCCCCCCCCCCCCTTGAAGAAGGGTCCCACCCTGAAATGTCACCTGTCCATGTTCTCTTGGCTTAATGCCTGTCCTGCTGGGTACTCCAGCACTTAGTGTTTAATTTAGGGTACAACTGAATGCCATTTGGTAAAGTAGCCCTGCAGATCATGTGGCAGAGGTAGTCACCAGGAATAGTAGATGCTGGTTTACAAAAATGACTCATAGTGCTGGAGTAACTCAGTGGGCCAGGCAAAATCGCTGGAGAACCTGAATGGTGACATGTCAGGTCGGGACCCTTCTTCAAATGCCATCATGACTTGGAAACATAACTCCTTTACTTCATTGTGACAGCACACATGTCCTGAAGCCCCTATATCCATAGTACTATGGGAATACATTCACCGGCAGAGAAGCACATGTTCAGAGCCAAGATACACCAGCAACTTGTAAAGGACAACTGGGAATGGGAAATGCATCACAGCATGGTTTGGGGGCAGTTCTATCCAATAACGTAAGGGATTGCAGAGAATTGTCGACGTAGCCCAGACCATCACGCAAACTAACCTAACTTCCATTGACTCCATCTACACTTCAAGATATCTCGGCAAGGCCACCAGCATAATCACGTACCAGTCTCACCCCAGTCACTCCCTCTTCTCCATTCTCCCATGAGGTAAGAGGTGAAGAGTGTGAAAACACACACCTCCAGATTCAAGGACAATTTCTTACCAACTATTAATAAGCAACTGAACCTTCCTATCACCTCCTGGAGAGTGGTCCTGGCCTACCGTCTACCTCACTGTAGACCCTTGAACTATCCTTAATCAGATTTTGCTGCACTTTACATTACACCAAGCGTTATTCGGACTTTACTGGACTTTATCCCGCACTAAACGATTTCCCTTTATCCTGTATCTGTACACTGTGGGCAGTTTGATTGTTATCATGTACACTTTCCATTGACTGGATAGCATGCAAATAAAATGCTTTTCACTGTACCTCAGTACAACTGACACTAAACCAGACCACACCACACCAAACGATGCAAGCATCAGCAATAGACACAGCGGGTCAGACAGCATTCTGGAGATAAAGATTGGGTCTGGGACATTTCAGGTCGGGACCCTTCTGCAGACGCAAGTAAACAAGTACCAGTCTTGGCAATGACAACCACATCCTGGGAATGATTAAACATGATTGCAGGATTCAGTCACACGGCGCCATTTGGATCCAGCCCATCGGGCATCGATGTTAATTACACGAGAGGAAATTGCTGGGAGAAGTTCTAAGGCAGATTTCAGATGCATGGGATTAGTGCCCTTATTGTAGCTGGGAATTCAGATCTACTGAACGCTTTGTTCTTCCCGGAGCCTGAAGCCCTGTACCCCTGGTGATGCCATGCCACTCAGCAATTTTTAATTGAAAAACTGCGCTGTATCCTGCAAAATCAGCAACTAATCTTTATTACATCTCCATAAAATTGTTTTTATAGTGCTGAAACAGTATGAAGGTGAAAACAATTTATTAGAAAGCAATTTCAACTAATTTCTAATTTACGAAACAATTTCATTTAATGAATACCTGGTCATGTACGAAAGAAAGACTCATAAGTTATCCCGCACATACAGCAAAATAAATGATTTGAGGTGTGATCAGTTTATCTTTGTATCAACAGTGCATTCAGACCCCTTCACTTTTTCCATATTTTGTTACGTTACAGCCTTATTCTAAAATGAACTAAATTATTTTTTTATCATCAATCTACACACAATACCCCATAATAAAAAAGCGAAAACAGGTCTTTAGAAATTTTTGCAAAGTAATTAAAATGAAATAACTGAGATATCACATTTACATAAGTATTCAGACCTTTGGCCTCCACTGCCTTCTGAGGCAGAGAATTCCACAGATTCACAACTCTCTGTGTGAAAAGGTATTTCCTTATCTCCGTTCTAAATGTCTTACCTCTTATTCTTAAATTGTGGCCCCTGGTTCTGGATTCTCCCAACATCGGGAACACGTTTTCTGCCTCTAGCGTGTACAAACCCTTAATAATCTTATATGTTTCAACAAGATCCCCTCACATCATTCTAAATTCAAGTATACATGCCCAGCCGCTCCATTCTATCAACATATGACAGTCCCGAGATCCTGGGAATTAACCTCGAGAACCTACGCTGCACTCCCTCAATAGCAAGAATGTCCTTCCTCAAATTTGGAGTCCAAAAGTGCACACAATACTCCAGGTGTGGTCTCACTAGTGCCCTGTACAACTGCCGAAAGACCTCTTTGCTCCTATACTCAACTCCTCTTGCTATGAAGGCCAATGTACCATTCGCCTTCTTCACTACCTGCTGTACCTGCATGCTTACTTTCCATTGACTGATGAACAAGGACCCCCAGATCCCGTTGTATTTCCCCTTTTCCCAACTTGACACCATTTAGATAGTAATCTGCCTTTCTGTTTTTGCTACCAAAGTGGATAACCTCACATTTATCCACATTAAACTGCATCTGCCAGGCATCTGCCCACTCCCCCAACCTGTCCAAGTCACCCTGCATTCTCATAGCATCATCCTCACAGTTCACACTGCCACCCAGCTTTATGTCATCTGCAAATTTGTTAATGTTACTTTTAATCCCTTCATCTAAATGTATATTGTAAATAGCTACGGTCCCAGCACTGAGCCTTCTGTGATGCCACTAGTCACTGCCTGCCATTCTGAAAGGAGCCAGTTTATCCCTACTCTTTGTTTCCTGTCTGCCAACCAATTTTCTATCCATGTCAGTACCCTACCCCCAATGCCATGTGCTTTAAGTTTGCCCACTAAGATTAGTCAAGCATGATTTCCCTTCGTAAATCCATGTTGACTCAGACCGATCCTGTTACTGCTATCCAAATGTGCCGCTATTTCATCTTTTAAACTTGACATCAGCATCTTCCCCACCACCGATGTCAGGCTATCTGGTCTATTACTCCCTGTTTTCTATCTCCTGCCTTTCTTAAAAAGTGGGATAACTTTAGCTACCCTCCAATCCACACGAACTGATCCTGAATCTATAGAAAATTATCTATTGGAAAATTATCACCAATGCGTCCACAATTTCTAGAGCCACTCCCTTAAGTACCCTGGGATGCAGACCATCAGGCCCTGGGGATATAACAAACTTCAGTCCCATCAATCTACCCAACACCATTTCCTGCCTACTGTGAATTTCATTCCGTTTCTCCATCACCCTAGATCCTCTGGCAACTGGTACGTCAGGGAGATTGTTTGTGTCTTCTTTAGTGAAGACAGATCCAAAGTACCTGTTCAGCTCATCTGCCATTTCCTTGTTCCCCATAATAAATTCAAATTGTTCAGTCTTCAAGTGATACAGCCTCAAGTCTTCTTAGGTATGACGCTCCAAGCTTGGCACACCTGGATTAGGCCAATTTCTCCCATACTTCTCCGCAGATCCTCTCAAGCTCTGTCAGGATGCACAGCTATTTTCAGGTCCCTCCAAAGATGTTCAATCGGGTTCAAGTCCGGGCTCCGGCTGGGCCACTCAAGGCCATTCACAGACTTGTCACGAAGCCACTCCTGCATTATCTTGGCTTTGGGTCGTTGTCCTGTTGGAAGGTGAACCTCCAATCCTGTCTGAGGTCCAGAATGCTCTGGAGCAGGTTTTCATCAAGGATCTCTCTGTACGTTGCTCCGTTCATCTTTCCCTCGATCCTGACTAGTCCCCCAGTTCCTGCCGCTGAAAAACATCCCCACAGCATGATGCTGCCACCACCATGCTTCACCGTAGGTATGGTATTGGCCAGGTGATGAGTGGTGCCTGGTTTCCTCCAGACGTGTGCTTGGCATTCAGGCCAAAGAGTTCAATCTTGGTTTCATCAGACCAGAGAATCTCGTTTCTCATGCCTTTTGGCAAACTCCAAGCGGGCTGCATGTGCCCTTTACTGAGGAGTGGCTTCCGTCTGGCCACTCTACCATAAATGACTGATTGGTGGAGTGCTCCAGATATAGTTGTCCTTCTGGAAGGTTCTCCCATCTCCACAGAGAAACTCTGGAGCTCTGTCAAAGTGACCATCGGGTTCTTGGTCGCCTCCTTGACCAAGGCCCTTCTCCCATGAGTGAAGGCCCACTCAGTTTGACCGGGTGGCCAGCTCTATGAAGAGTCCTGGTGGTTTCAAAGTTCTTCCATTCAAGAATGATGGAGGCCACTGTGCTCTTCTGGTCCTGCAATGCTGCAGAAATTGTTTTATACCCTTCCCCAGATCTGTGTCTCGACACAATCCTGTCTCGAGGTCTACGGACAATTCCTTCATCTTCATGGCTTGGTGTTTACTCTGACATGCACTGTCAACTGTGGGACCTTATATAGGCAGGTGTGTGCCTTTCCAAATCATGTCCAATCAATTTAATTTACCACTGGTGGACTCCAATCAAGTTGTAGAAACATCGCAAGGGCAATCAATGGAAACAGGATGAACTTCAGCTCAATTTTGCATGTCCTAGCTAAGGGTCTGAATGTGATATTTCAGTTATTTATTTTTAATTACTTTGCAAAAATTTCTAAACACCTCTTTTCGCTTCTTCATTCTGGGGTATTGTGTGTAGATTGATGATTTAAAAAAATGAATTGAACCCATTTTAAAATAAGGCTGTAACATTACAAAATGTTGAAAAAGTGAAGGGGTCTGAATACTTTCTGAATGCATTGTATGTTCCGCACATACATTGTGGGATGAAGGGCCTGTTCCTGTGTTGTACTGTTCAAGTTCTAAGATCTATAGGATGTCAAATGGTATGTTAAAGACATACTTCCCATTGAGCCTATGCCGACCAACAGACCGTCCTCATTGGTCCCATCCCCCCCCCCCCCCCCCCTCCTCTATTCTGCTCACACTTGCCACTCAGGGCAATTTGCAATGACAAGGAACTGAAGATGTCAAAAATAAGCACAACATTTTGGAGTAACCAAGCGGATCTGGCAGCATCTCTGATGAAGAATGATAGCTATGTTCAAGGTTTAGGTTTATTCCTGTACTGAAGTACAGTGAAAAGCTTGGTTTTACATGCTAACCAAATAGGTCAGATATAGAGTCACAGTCATAGTGCCTGGAAACAGACCCATCGGCCCAACTTGCTCACATCTACTAAAATGTTTCATCTACACACATCCCACCTGCCTGCGTTTGGCCCATATCCCTCTAAACCTATGTACCTATGTAAATGTTTCTTAAACATTACGATAGTACCTGCCTCAACTACCTCCTCTACCAGCTCATTCCATACACGCACTACCCTTTACAACATTATATATTAATACAATCAAGTCAAACTCAAGTACAATTGATAGAGTAAAGTGGAAGATACAGAGTGCAGAATACAGTTCTCAGCATTGTGGTGCATCAGTTTCATAGACAAATTCTAATATCCACAATAGGATAGAGGTTAATCAGACAGTACCCTTATTTATGGTTGGACCGTTCAGAAGCATGATTTCCAAGAGGAAGAAGTTGTTCCTGAGTCTCGTGGTGCGCGCTTTCAAGCTAGCTTCTGTACTGTCTCAGGGGAAAAGGAATGACTGGGGTGAGACAAGTCTTTGATTATGTTGGCTGCTTTACCAAGGCAACATGAAGTTTAGTTTAATTTATTGTCATGTGTACTGAGGTTCAGTAAAAAGTATTTTAGGTGCCTGCTATCCAGTTGGCAGAGACTTTATCCATGATTATTGATGTGATGATAGTGTTAATGGTACAAAGTCTGGTCTGTGTAATGTACAACCAATTAACCGACCAACCAGAATTTTCTTGCGACTTGGAGGATGTGCACAAAGGAAAACCAAGTGTCAGGGAGAATGAAGAATCTTTACTGATACCAGACACCCATAGTCAGGATTGAACTTGGACCATTGGAGCCATGAGGCAGCAGCTACATCTGTTTCGCCACGATGCTTCCTTTTCAGTTTAAACCACAACCGAATATAGAACAGCAAAGATGTTTCCTGAAGGAAGATTCCTTCAACTTAAAGTTTAACTGAATTTAGGATGACCAGTGTTTCTTAAAGGCAGAAATCATCCCAAGGCTCAGCACTGAAGGGCGGCACGGTGGCGCAGTTGTAGAGATGCTGCCTCACAGCGCTAGAGACCTGGGTTTAATTCTGACTATGGGTGTTGACTGAATGGAGTTTGTATGTTCTCCCGGTGGCCGCATGGATTTTCTCCAGGTGCTATGGTTTCTTCCCACACTCCAAGGACTACATGATTGTCCTTTCTCATAAGAGGATTTGAATGGAAAAGAGAAATTTTCCATCTCTCCTGACACTCAGTCTAAAGAAGGGTCTCGACCCAAAACGTCAGTTATTTCTCATCTCCAAAGATACTGCCTGACCCGCTGAGTTACTCCAGCATTTTGCATTGAGATTTGGTATAAATCAGCATTTGCAGTTTAGTTTAGAGATACAGCAGGGAAACAGGCCCTTCTACCCAACGAGTCCTGTTGACCAATGATCACGTGCACACTGGTTTTATCCTACACGCTAGGGACAATTTACAGAGGCCAATTAACCTACGAACCTGCACGTCTTTGGAATGTGGGAGCAAACCGAGGCACCCACAAAGTCACGGGGAGAACATACAAACTCCATACAAGCAACACCCGTAGTCAGGAACAAACCCAGATCTCTGGCATTGAGGCAGCAACATTATAAGAAGTCTCAGCAGAATTACATGGCAAATGTAACTATGTTGAGCTCTGGTCTTCCTACCAAAAGAAAGATATATGCGAGGCAGGGAGTGTAATGAACCAGACTGATTCCTGTATTGGAACATTTATCCAATAAAACTATTTGAGCTTGTACTCGCTTGAGAAGAAAGAGAAATAATCTCATTGAACCCACAAAGTTCTCGAGTGACTTGCTAAGGTAGCTGCTGAGATGATATTTTCCCAGGTGGAGGTGACCAGAATGCACAGTGGCACGGCGGGAGAGTTGCTGCATTACAGCTCTAGTGACCCAGGTTTAATCCTGACCATGGGTGCTGCCTGTACGGAACTTGTAAGTTCTCCCTGTGACCACGTGGGTTTTCTCCAGGATTCCCTTGATCCTGTATCGGTACAGTCTTTTCACTGGCCGGATAGCATGCAACAAAAAGCTTTTCACTGGACCTCCGTAAACGTGGCAATAATAACTAAACTACCTATCACCAATCACAGTGCCATTAACCATTAATATGTAGTCTTTTCGCTGACTGGATAGCACCCAACAAAAAGCTTTTCACTGCACCTCAGTACAGGTTACAATAAACTAAGCTAACTAACTTATATGATGTTACCAATAAATGGTTTAATTATTTTTATAGCTAAATTCTGAAAATCAAAATGATTTACTTGCAGATTTTTTTCTCCATTTGACATGAACATTTACAATGAATAAGTTGTTTTTTAATTGCTTGGGACAGGATTCAGGCATATGGCAACATAAATCATTTGGAAATGCATGTTCTCAGAAGAAGGATCTGTTGTGAATTGATGGAGGGGAAGCTGGTCTTAATTGTTATTTATTATTCTTTATATCCCACTTTACAACTAGATATTCAACATTTTCTCAGTTGATGGAGAAGCACTAATGAAAATCAGTGAACACCTGTCAAGGGATAAAAATGAAAGGCTTCAAATTCATAAATGACAATAATCCTTTTGCAAGCAACACTAACTCATCAGTTTATAGAACATGGGAGTGGATTGGTAATTGGATGCTGAGGATAACAAAAATCTAAAACCAGGTGCCACAGCACAGGAGTTGCTGCCTTACAATGCCAGAGACCCAGGTTCGATCCTGACCACGGGTGCTGTCTATACAAAATTTCAACGTTCTCCCCGGGACCAAGTGGGTTTTATCCGGGGGCTCCGGTTTCCTACCTAGACCAAAGACATACAGGTTTGTAGGTTAAATGGCTTCAGTAAAATAGTAAATTGTCCCTTGTGTGCGTATGTGCATGGATCGCTGGTCAGCGCAGACTTGGTGGGCAGAAGTGCCTGTTTCCACGCTGTATCTCCAAACTAAAAAAATCTGTGGTTAGCTCCCAAACGTACTATAGCTATATTAGGTTAATGAAGGGACTACGATTGTGGTGTGGCATATGCGGTTATTTAGTGGCAATGAAAGAATTGTACTGTGTCTTGCACAGTGTAAAAGTGTCCAGTTGGAGAAACAAAGAATTGCCCCGAATCCCAATTCATCCGTCTATGCCGCATCTGCACCCATGTTATAGTGTTCCATACCAGGACATCTGAATTGTCCTCATTTTTAGGGAACTGGGGTTTCCCTCTTCCATCATAGATGAGGCCCTCACATGTGCCTCCTCTGTACCCCACAGTTCCGCCCTTGCCCCCCACATCCCATTAATCGCAACAGAGACAGAGTCGCCCTAGTCCTCACCTTCCACCCCATCAGCCATCGCATACAACATATAATCCGCTGACATTTTTGCCATCTTCAATGGGATCCTACTACACGTTGCCTCTTCCCATCTCCACCCCTTTCCGCCTTCATTAGACATTAGAATCAGCCTGAAAACAAGTCCTTCGGCCCACCAAGTTCGCGCCAACCAGTGATCACTCAGGCACTAGCACTATCCTACACATACTAGGGGTAATTTACACTCTCCAGAAGCCAACTCTGCACATCTCTGTGTATCGTGGGAGAGTGGGAGGTAATCAGAGCAATCAACGTAGTCACAGGGAGAACAAACAAACTCCGTACAGACAACACCCGTAGTTAGGATCGAACCCACGTCTCTGGCACTGTGAGGCAGCAACTCTGCCATTGTGCCATTGTACCGCCATCGGCTCGAAGGGCCGAATGGCCTACTCCTGCACCTATTTTCTATGTTTCTACCGCTGGATGCCTCTGCCGTTCCTTTTGGTTACTTGACTTGGTGAATTCCTTCACAGTTAGTTTGCTGCAGATTCCAGCATCAGCAATATCTTCTGTCTGTCTTGCATTGAATAGTGTTTTATGTTGTATGGAATGAAGGTGCAAATATTCCCTTGGTTATCTTGACCACCAAATCAGAAAATTCTCTCCTGTTCTTGGTAATACAGTTTTACCTGAAATTGGCCAGTCAAGATCTGAGGTGATTTTAAGGGCACATTAAAATCTTCCTCTTTTAACTTTGTGCAATGAGGTAAAATTTAAATGAACATGGAGAAGATTCAGAACCCAACAAAAGAACCATGGGAACTCAAGCCTTCATGAAGAAAGCCTTGCAGATCAAAGAGACAATCCCTTTCAACCTATAGTTTTGAAGAAAGAAAAAATGTTGAGAAGAATGGATTTTTCACATGAAAGCAGATTCGACGAGTTGCTTTCACATTCAGAATCAGAAGATATTATATCAACTACTGTGAGACAAGTCCAATATAAAATTATGGGAGGCATAGATTGCAGAACCTTTTTCCCCAGCATGGAAACGTCCAACACTAGAGGGCATAACTACAAGGTAAGAGGGGGAAAAGTTTAATGAAGATGTGCAGGGCAATTTTTCTTTACAGTTTGATGGGGAACTGGAACGCATTGCCAGGGGTGGTGGTGGAGGCAGACACGATAAGGCGTATGCTGGTTTTAGATAGGCACATGGAAGTGCAGGGAATATGGATCATGTGCAGGCAGATGAGACCGGTTTAACTTGCCATCATGTTCGGTGCAGATATTGTGGCTGAAGTGCCCGCTCCTGTGCTGTTCTATATTCTATGTTTGTAATATAGAGTCTTGCTTTATTTTTACACACACACACTTTAGAGTCTTGGGATGGGGTCCCTGACAACAACAGTTAACAGTGAGTGAATGGACATTAATTTTCCATCACTGCTGTCCAGTCTGAAGCTGAGCTTCAGTGGCAGAGTTGCTACCTCATGGCGCCAGAGACCCAGGTTCGATCCTGACTACAGGTGCTGTCAGTACAGAGTTTGTCCATTCTCCCCGTGGCCGTGTGGGTTTTCTCCAGGTGCTCCAGCTTCCTCCCACAGTCCAAAGAGGTTTGTTGGTTAATTGGCTATTGTAGGTTGCCTTTACTGTTGGATGCAAAGGTGGATTAACATGGAACCAGCATATGGGTGATCGATGGTCAGCATGGACTCGGTGGGCTGAAGGGCCCGTTTCTACGCTGTATCTAAACTCTTAACTATCAACCTTTTTACATCTGTACCCTCAGACTGGTGTTGTACCGTAACCTCACTGCAGGGGATACATGTCATTTAGGATGGACAACTTAAAACTTGCTTTATCTCATCCGAAAGCTTCACATCAGAGATGCTGCTGAAGTTGATTGTTTGAAGTGATCTATATTACTGACGTGGAAGGAACAAAAGGATTAATGGTTCCAATAATAGTAAGAAACAAAAAAATAATATGGTTCTTTCCCAGAAAATTAGACAGCAATGAATCCAGCTGACTAATGTTAATCAATACATAATATCATATAACATCAGTGATGTACAGCACTTTGTTGCAGCTATGTTTGTTTTTAAAGTGCTCTATAAATAAAATTATTATTATTATTATCAAATAATGATTATTATTATATATAATGGACAATTTATATTTATAGATTTTATATAGATTTTAATAAAAATACTTTATTACAAGCATTACAAGTCTAATATATAAAGTTTATACAATATGTAGACAATATCGGCAATAAAATAATATACCGCCAATTTATTTGTTTTAGTTGAATATAATATCACATACTTTTTATTTATTTATTTATTTGTTTATTATTAATATATATATATATAATAATAATAATATATATATAAAATATATAATAATTATAGATATATAAATATATAAATATATAGATGTATAAATATATATAGATATATAGATATATATAAATAAATAATATGCAATACATATATAATATGCAATACATATAATATATGCATAAACATGTAAATTGGTTTTTAATTTTTAATTTTTATATAAAACAGCACCTCTATTTCACAGATAATCCACAGGATTTTGTATTGAAAGTGATATTCCGTGGGCACAATGCTGAATATTTTATTTTATTCCCTTGCCTCACCGTGGGGGACAGACACTTGTTCTGACGGCAGGAATAATGATCTGCTGCTCCTCTGGGTGTAAAGTCGTATACAAAGGTAGCCACCTAATTTTCAAACTCTTCAGAAGAAGTGAGCAGCTCACAAAATGAGGCCAGATTAAATGTTTTGGGCTGACAGCATGGGAATTGATGCCTCTGCTAACCATATGATCGATAACACATTAAATGGCCACGTAATTTAACCAGAATCAGTGCATAAGATGGACAGAGAAGGGTGGACAGTGTCTCTTTCTCTCATTAGTATACATCTATTGCAGAGTCTCCCATGACAATGCTTGGAGTCAATGTCAAATGCAGTCAAGTAAAGGTGGTTAGAGATGATTGAACCAAAATGTTGAAAAGTAATTCCTTTGCCTTTTGAACGACAAACTTTGTGTTTTTGACTTCAGACACTTGTTAGTTGTAGATAAGACTTTAGTTATACAGCACGGAAACAGGCCATTCTGCCCACCGAGTCCGTGCCGACCAGCAATCACCCTGTACACCACAAGCACAGCAGCGTGACATCTAAAGTATTCTATCATTTGTATATTATGCAGATGTGCACGAGCACTATCCTACACACACAGGGACAATTTACAATCTTTACAATCTTTACCAAAGCCAATTAACCTACAACCCTTTATGTCCTTGGAACATGTGAGGAAACCGGAGCATCCGGAGAAACCCACTCAGTCACAGGGAGGTTTGTATCAGCCCAATGGGAATAGATGGGT
The DNA here is from genome assembly GCF_028641065.1 of Leucoraja erinaceus. Taxonomy (NCBI): domain Eukaryota; kingdom Metazoa; phylum Chordata; class Chondrichthyes; order Rajiformes; family Rajidae; genus Leucoraja; species Leucoraja erinaceus. The sequence goes on from NC_073381.1 coordinate 88,098,917, forward strand.
GACGTTTCGGGTCAAAATCCTTCATCAGAGGAAGGGTCCCAAAACATCAGTCTGAAGAAGGATCTCAATCCGAAACGTCACCCATTCCTTCTCTCCAGGGATGCTGCCCGTCCTGCTGAGCTACTCCACCTTTTTGTGTCCATCTTCGGTTTAAACCAGCATTTACAGTTCTTTCCCACACAATGGGAATAGATGGCAGGTTGCTTGGGGCAGTAATCACAAGCTGCAGGCAAGTCTAAGCAACAGACCAAATTTAATTCAAAGTGTTTTTACATTAGTGCAGCCGCGGTTAATCTTGCTTGTTGCACAACGCAATGAAGATTGCACACGGCAAACTTGCAAGACGGTGTCAATTGTCAATTGTGTTTGATAACGGTGAAGCATTGGAGGGTTGTAGTTAAAATATAATAAAGAAACAGAAGCAATTTATCATCAGCATTTCAACACTGAGGCAACTCACGGCCTACCTGAAGAGAAATCATATTTACACTTATGTCTTTCATCTAAAAGTATAGTCATGGAAAAAAAGCTATTCTTTTCAAGTTTCTCTCAAAAAAAAATCCAGGATAATCTTGTTAATTTTCAGTAGTTTTATGTTTCTAGTTGTGGTGCTGCTTCACTGCTCTGGAGACCAGAGTTTCATCCTGGCCTTCTCTACTCTCTGGGTGCATACTTTGGACCCCGTATCTGAGGAAGGATGCACTGGCATTGGAGAGGGTCCAGAGGAGGTTTACGAGAATGATCCCAAGGTCGATTGGGTTAACATAAGATGAGAATTTGACATCACTGAGTTACACCGACAGTTTGTGTCCTTTTGTGTAACTTTGATTATTTTAATTAAGTGATGTAGTTCTCGTCCCTTCATCAAAATAACTAACATGAGGTTGAGTCAGTGTCCAGAGCTAAACGACAATGCCTGCTTCCTCATTTTGGAGTTGAGAAGGATGAGGGGGTTACCTCATTGCAATTTACCGAATAGTGAAAGGCCAGAAGATAGAGGAGATGTGGAGAGGATGCTTCCACCAGAGAGAGAGTCTAGGATCATAGACCATAGCCTCACAATAAAAGGATGTACCTTTAAAAAGTAGATGAGGAGGAATTTATTTAGTCAGAGGGAGCTGAATCTGTGGAATTCATTGCCACACAAGGCTGTGGAGGCCAAGTCATTGGGAATTTTTTAAGGTGGAGATTGACAGATTCTTGATTAGTGCAGGTGTCAGGGGTTCATGGGGTGAATGCAGGAGAATTGGGTTAAGGGGGAAAGATAGATCAGCCATGGTTGAATGGTGGAGTAGACTCAATGGGCCGAATGGCCTAATTCTGCTCCTGTGACAAATTTTGCCTATGGTTTCATGGCACTGAAAAAAAACTTGCAGGGGCACAGATGAATGGTGGATTATACTAAATGGGCAAAATGGACTGCTTCTGCTCCTATGTAGTTTTGATGCTTTCACTGTGATAGGCAGAAGGTTAAACAAAGGTCAGAGGTGATTGTGAACTGTGAAGCCAGAGGAAGGAATGTAGGTGGAGCGGGAGGGGAGAAATAGGAGACATTTCAATTTTTTATTCATAGACAAAAACATTTCATTAACTAAGGAACAAACTGCAGCTCGCACCAATGTGATTTGAAATGGAAGAGTTCACTCTTTTTGTAATCAATTCATTTTCAGGAGGTTAAATCATTTAACTCATCGGCCAACATCAGCAAACTCATAATAAAAAAAGATGCATATTTTTGCCTATAAATGCATTGTCAGCTGAGAAAATAAAACTGCAGCAGGTCACCACTCTTAAAAACATAAAGTAATACATTTTATTGGGATTAGAACAATTTTGTCTAATGCACCATCCAATTGCACTGATCGTGGAAGATTTAATGTTCATGATTATGCAAATAAACCGTGGAAGAAGCTTGACCCAAAATACTCACTAACGTAATTTCAAATACATTATGCCTGAAGCAGAAACTATTGTATTTAATATACATTCAATGGTGTGCATTTTCCAGCTTTGAGAACCTGGTATTACACCTCCCATTAATGACTAATTTTTTAATGGGCTAATTTGAAGTGATCGTTTAAGAATCTTCAGTGTTCAATACTTGGCCACTAACATCAGTTAAGCATTACTTCTGGCTTGCTGTGGCAGTAAAACTGACCAATTTCATTCTTTTCTAACACAAAGTGAGTAATAAACAGTGTTCCTTCAATAGCAGGTCAGGTGGCATCACTGGAGAATGTGGATAGGTGACGTTTTGGGTCGGGAGACTTCTTCGGAAGTAGGCTCTCAAGCCGAAATATCACCTGTCCACATTCTCCAGAGTTGCTGCCCGGCTTGATGAGTTACTCCAGCACTATTATGTTTTTTTTTTTTCTTAAAAGAGCAACTGTTATTTCCTGTTCCTACAGAGGAGAGAGATGTGTCACTTTTCCTACTTGGTCTCCGATCACCTTTTCCCTAAACTGGTTCTTTCTGCCTTTTTTTTACCCCTTGTTCATTTATTATCTCCCTGCCTTTGTCTCCAAATCCTCCCTATCCTGCTCCCTCACCCGGCACTTTCTGACCAACATCCCTCACTCCACCGAGGTCCATCTATAACCGACCGTTCACCCCCTTATTTTCTTTACTCCCTCTTATGTCCCCCCTTTTGTCTCTTTTTCATCCTGGCGTTTGTCCACACATCTGCCAATGAAACTCCCTCCATCACACATATCCACCTATCACTTGCCAGTCTTTGTCCCGCCCCCATCCCTCTTCCAGCTTTCCACTCACTACTGCAATCAGTCGAAAGAATGGCACGACCCAAAAGCTCACCTTGGGTCTTGGTTTCTTGGTCCTCCAAAATATTCCAAATGGAATTTAAACTGGAGGTGGTGAAGGGAGGGCTTAAGCCAGAAAGGGTTATTGGGAAGAAAGAGCTACTTTAAATTTAGTTGCATCTGATTGGGTAACTATAGTTGGGTGGAGATTATTCCATGCTTTAATTGTGCGGGGGAAGAACGAATTGCTGTACACATCTGTCTTTGTAGCTGGGACCACAAATTGGATCGAATGCCCTCGTCTGCTCCTAATTGGTTTGGGTTAGGTGTAGGTCTTGTAGTCTATGTCCAGCTGACCATTTAACATTTTGTAAAAACAGGTCAAACGGTGAGCTTCACGTCTGTCTTGGAGAGGGTTCCACCCCAGAGAATTCAGAAGTTTGGTGACACTCGCTTCTCTCTCTCATAGGTGTTAGTAACAAATCGAGCTGCCTGTCTTTGGACACGTTCAATGGAAGAAATGTTTTTATTTGTGTATGGGTCCCATGCTGCAACTGCGTAGTCCAAATGAGGTCTAACTAGGGTGAAGTATAGCTTCTCCTTGACAGAAGTTGAACAATGATGAAAGTTGCGCCTCAGAAAGTTTAGGACACCTGTTTCACCATTGCATGACCTATCCACCTCCTTCAGAGATATTGCCTGCCTGACCCACTGAGTTACTCCAACACAAGTGTGTGGCATAGTGGCGCAACTGGTAGAGTCGCTGCCTCACAGCGCCAGACCCGGGTTCGATCCTGACCTCGGGTGCGGTCTGTGCTGAGTTTGCACATTCATCATGTTACCTATCGAGCTCTTGTTAGCTCCCACATCCCAAAGACGTGCGGGTTTGTTGCCCCTGGTGTTTAGTCAGTGCATGGGAAAGTAGGATAACGTGGAACTGGGATGAATGGGTAATTGATGGCCGGCATGGATTCGGTGGGCCGAAGGGCCGGTTTCCATGCTGTACCTCTAAACTAAAAGACTGTGTTCCATCATCTACCAGCCCCTTCCTCACCCCTCTCCTCCACATGGGCTATCCTTCCTGTAGGCTCCCACTCCTGACACAAGGTCATAACCCAAAACCCCTCCACAAGTGATGCCAGACCCACAGAGGTCCACCAGCAGCTTGCTTTTGTTCTTTAAACTTCATACAGTATCTGTAAGCATAAAGTGAGTGATAATAATCTTCTATGCAATATTCTCTTGTATAGTAAGATGCCTTCAGAAAAACAATATGTACTGTCGGAACAAATGGAAAGGCTATGCGGAGATGGTCATCAGTGATAGGAACATAATTAGGCCATTCGGCCCGTCAAGACTACTCCGCCATTCAATCATGGCTGATCTATCTTTCCCTCCTCACCCATTCTCCTGCCTTTGCCGCATAATCCCTGACACCCACACGAATCAAGAATCTATCTATCTCTGCTTTAAAAATATTCAAGGAGGCGAATCAAAGCCGAGCTCCTGAATCCGACTTTGGTACAGCTTTATATTAACAGCTGACAGGTTTACAGAGAAACTTGATTAACACTCAACTTGATTGACAGTTTCTTCTCAGCTGTTATCAGGCAGCTGAACCATCCTACCCACATACTGGAGAACCGTCCGGAGCTACTATCTACCTCATTACTATCCACCTTGGACTATCCTTAATTGGACTTTCCAGAACTTTATCTTGCACTAATCATTATTCCCTTCATCATGTATCTGTACACTGTGGATGGCACGATTGTTATCATGTATAGTCTTTCCATTGACTGGTTAGCACACAACAAAAGCTTTTCATTGTACGTTGGTACAAGTGACAATAAAATAAACAAAACAGAAAAACTAGGTCTTGATTACAGAATGGAGATCACAGAAAGAATTAATTAGATAACAAATTAGGTTTCGAAGCAGTGGCTGCCTTGCCGACAGTCTCAGTCCTTTCTTCTTTTTTGTTATTTTTAGGATGTCAAAAGTATGTTTTAGTGTTCCTTGGTTTATTTTATGTGGGGGGTGGGGAAGAATTGAGGGAAACTTTTTTTTCCCCCCCCAATCTCTTACCTCGACGGAGATGCGATTTTTTTCCGTACCATATCTCCGTCCACACTTCGGCCTAACATCACAGAGTTGGCAGCCTCTCCTGGAGACCGACAGGCGCTCCAAGCCACGGGAGTCTGCGGGGCTTCAACATCACAGAGCTTGTGATCTCTTTGCGGGGGATTGAAGCACCAACCGCGGGGCCTGTGGACTTTAACATCGTGAAGCCCGCGGTCTCTGGTAGCAAGAGGCCGACTCGGGAGCTCAATGCTTCAGTGTATCAACCGCCCCAACACCGATGTTTCGATCCCCGATGGGGGCTTCGACCGTCAGCTGCGGGGTCTTTGATCGCCCCGAATGCGGATGGTTTGACTGCCCCGACCGTTGGAGAACAAAGAGGAAAAAGGTTGAACTTCACTTCCTTCCATCACAGCGAGGAATGTGGAATCCACTGTGGTGGATGTTTATGTTAACGTTTATGTGGTTGTGTGTCTTGTTGCTTTTCACTTAGTATGGTTGTATGGTAACACAAATTCCACTGTACCTCTACTGGTACATGTGACAATAAACTGACCTTGAAACCTTGACTAAAATGATTATCCACAAGTCTAACTTCATTGACAGTAGATCCAATTTTTTGTTACAACGATGGGTACATGCTATAACATCATCAAAGAAGTTCCTGAAACTTGGGTATTGCCACTGCTGCATTCCATGCCTACCTTTAGGCTTTGTCTGCAGTTGTTAATTTGTGTTTATTGTGTGTTTTTGTTATTTATTATTATATGTACGACTGCAGGCACGAAATTTCGTTCAGTCCGAAAGGTCTGAATGACAATAAAGGAAATTCAATTCAGTTTCCTGTCACATTAACACAATTCACCTCCCAATTTACTAGTTATTAGTGCTCTCTATTCTTTCCCCGACAACAAAGACCATAGGTGGACTTACCTACTACACAAAATGCACCAGATCTAATATTGGACCAAAACATAAAGTGTTTGATAAAGTTTCAATCGTCTTCTACTTGCGTTTGAGACAGCAGAGGTTATGCAACGCCCTCCAGGTGCTGTAGCCAGTTCAATGTGCTGTTATCGAGGGCCGTGAGGTCTACTCCTCCACCAGGGGGCGGAGGACAGCACAGCCGAAAATGACGTGCTGCGCTGTTTGCTAGTCTGCTCCACACACGCAGGCTGCTGATGGACGCAGCCCCCAGCGATGCAATCTGAAACATGAACTCTGTCTCTTTCCCCCAAAGATATAGCCTGACCTGCTGAGTGTTTCCAGTGATTTATCTTTTGTTTCATGCAGCACATAGTATTGCTTGCAGCCGTAAACTGACTTCAGTATCTAATGTACAAGTTCACAACTATGCTGCTCCTTACCCGAGGCAAACCTTCTCCACTTGCTTAGCTCTCAATGCCTTGCCAATCTCACTGACCCCGTCATAGAATCATAGAGTGGTACAGTGTGGCCCAACTTACCCACACTAGTCGCTCCTGCCTGAATCAACACTAGTCGCTCCTGCCTGCATTTAGCCCAAATCCTGCTAAACATGTCCTATCCATGCACCCGTCTAAATGTTTCTTAAATGCTGCGATAGTATCTGCCTCAACTACCTCCCCCAGCATTCGTTCCTTGCCCTCACTACCCTTAGTGTGAAAAGGTTACCCCTCAGGTTCTTGTTAAATCTTTCCTCCTTCCCCCTTAAACCTATGTCCTCTGATTCTTGATTCCCCTACTCTGGGCAAGAGCCTGTGCATCTACCTGATCTATTCCTCTCATGATATTTGCCACAATGTTTGTGCCAAGCATGATACTGTGTTAAACCGATCTCATCTGCTTGTGCATGATCCATATCCCTCTATTCCTTGCACTTCCACGTGGCCATCGAGGAATCTTTAAGTGCCACTTTGTTTAGTGATACAATGTGGAAATGCCAAGTCCACGCTGACCATTGATCACACGTTCAAACTAGTTCTATGTTATCCCACTTTCACGTACACTGCCTGTACGTCCTCTTTTACTTTCTTGTTGAACAAAGTTTGTTTAAACAAAGGTCTCAGGAAGAACGTACAAACTCATGGTAAGGACCCAATAGACAATAGGTGCAGGAGTAGGCCATTCGGCCCCTCGAGCCAGCATCGCCATTCAATGTCATCATGGCTGATCATCCCCAATCAGTACCCCGTTCCTGCCTTCTCCCCATATCCCCTGACTCCGCTATCTTTAAGAGCCCTATCTTGCCCTCTCTTGAAAGTATCAAGAGAACCGGCCACCACCCTCTGAGGCAGAGAATTCCACAGACTCATAACTCTGTGTGAAAAAGCGTCTCCTCATCTCCGTCTAAATGGCTTACTCCTTATTCTTAAACTGTGGCCCCTGGTTCTGGACTCCCCCAACATCAGGAACATGTTTCCTGCCTCTAGCATGTCCAAACCGCTTAATAATCTTATATGTTTCAATAAGATATCCTCTCATCCTTCTAAACTCCAGAGTATACAAGTCCAGCCGCTCCATTGTCTCAGCATATGACAGTCCCGTCATCCTGGGAAGTAACCCATGGTCAGGAATGAATACGGGTCTCTGGCGCTGTAAATCAGCAACTCTACCACCGCACCACTGTGCTGCCCCTGCAGGTGTTGCAAAGCGGGAGACATTGCAGGGCAAGCAATTACTAATTAGTATTCTGAAAATTCCCTCCTGATTCTACGTCTGAAACCTGCAGCCTCAGTGGAAGAATCTACACCAGCCCACTAGTTGAAAGTGACATTTATATTCTTCACGTGGTGCCCCTGAACTTCTCTGGGTTGGCATCTCTGAATTAGGCATCGTTGTGCGCTGTGACCAAAAGCCTTTTGCAGAGCTCAGCTCCGACTGACAGAACCAATTCTCCAGAGCTGAAGAAATGTGCCTGCCGAGCATTGTTTCAAGTTTGATTAACCCACCACTTCTTATTGAGCAAATTTGTAATGTTCCATCACTTCAATGGTTATTTACCAGTTGGTTAAATCCCTCTGTCCACATCACAATTTATAAATCAGCAAGAACTGAGGGTGGCACAGTGGTAGAGTTGTTGCCTTACAGCGCTTCCAGCGCTTCCTGGAAGATCCGGGTTCGATCCCAACTACAGGTGCTGTCTGTATGAAGTTTGTACGTTCTCCCCATGACCACATGGGTTTTCTCCGAGATCTTTGGTTTCCTCCCACTCCCCAAAGACATGCAGGTTTGTAGGTTAATTGGCTTGGTGTAAATGTAAATTGGCCCTCGTGTGTGCAGGATGGTGTTAATGTGCAGGAATCGCTGGTCGGTGCGGACTCGGTGGGCTGAAGAGCATTTTTCTGCGCTATATCTAAACTAAACAATATCATTGCCGAAACACACGGAACCGCATAATAATTTGTGCTACTCTCAATTGATGCCATGATGGGTGATATAATACTAAATATGGCCAAATTCCAACTAACACTCACGTGGGCAGTACTTACAGGGTTAACTGAGCTGATTGTGCCATACAAAAGGACTCGAGCATGGAGCTGTGTGAGGTATGGGCAGTGAACGTGCCTCAACAAACATCACCCCGAGTCCTCTTCAGAACATCCTGACGATGCATGGTAGCACAGCGGTAGAGTTGCTGCCTTACAGCGCCAGAGACCAGGTTCCATCCTGACAATGGAAGCTGTCAGTGCAGAGCTTGCACGTTCTCCGTGACCACGTGGGCTTTCTCTGCGTGCTTCGGTTTCCTCTCACATCCCAAAGACGTGTGGGATTGTAGGTAAATTGCCTTCTGTAAATTGCCCCTAGTGTACAGGAAGTGGAAAAGCAGGATAACATAGAATTACGTGTTCAAGAAGGAACTGCAGATGCTGGAAGATCGAAGGTACACAAAATTGCTAGAGAAACTCAGCATCTATGGAGCGAAGAAAATAGGCGACGTTTCGGGCCGAAACCCTTCTTCAGACATCTATGCAATGCCTGCATAGAACATAGAATTACTATTTGTTTGTGCATGAAATAGTAGTTCTATTGCCCCTGTCCCACTTAGGCAATTTTTTGGGCGGCTACAGGCAACTAGGCTGTGACCATATGGTCGTCAGGGTGTCGCCTGTACGGTCTCCTCAGTCGCCCAAAGAGTCGTACTTTTTTTCTGGTCGTCGCTTGATTTTGAAATGTTCAAAACTTTTTGGCAAGTCAGTGCCTGTGGGCTTGATGCCAACGATCGTAGCCTGACGTAGGTGCTGTACCCAGGTTGCAGGTCGGCGCGGACTCGGTGGGCCACAGGGCCTGTTTCCGTGCTGTATCTCTAATCTAAACTAAACTCAGGAGGTACAATCTCCCCAAACTATTCTCTCATCTTATATTTCAAGAAATGGCCTTTGCTGAGCTATTTGGTCACTTGTGCCAGAAAGAGTGATAGTGTGCAGATACCAAGGAAACAAAAGGAAGTTTAGATTCAGCCATCTAAATATGGTTGTAATGAAACCCATTCAATCGTGTCTGGGAGACAAGTGTATGGAGAACTTGCTGCCAATGATCACACTCATCTCGTACAGAAGACAGCTGGGACTTTGAAAATGCCACCAAAACCTGGCGACTCTTGCATATGGACTCAGTGGGCTGTTTATACACATTCCATACATAACCAAGGAGTAAACATATATCTCAATAATCTTACTGAACTGTTTGCAAACAAACAAATCTCATTGTACCTTGGTACACGGGATAATAAAGAACCATTGAAATCCCTTCAAGAACTTCCATGCAAGCAACATTTCCATTTTAACAAAAGCACGAGTTACTTCTGCACAAATATGCTCCTCACTAGTTTTAGAGTCATAGAGCCAATCCACTTGCAAACAGGCCCTTCGATCCAACTTGCCCACACCTAGCAACATGCCCCATCCACACTAGTCCCACCTGCCTGTGTTTGACCCATACACCTTCAAGCTTGTCCTATCCATGAACCTGTTTAAATGTTTCTTAAACGTTTCAATAGTCCCCGCCTCAACTACCTCCTCTGGCAGCTCGTTCCATTCACCCACCACTCTGTGTGAAAAAATTACCCCTCAGATTCCTAGTAAATATCTTTATTTATTGGTTTAAGAGATTGTTGGCATCGCTGGCAATGCCTGCAGAGATTGTCCTTTCCCAATTGGCCTTGAACTAAATGATGTGCTGGGTCATTTGAGAAGGTAATTAAGAGCTAACCCCATTTAATAACAATCGGAAGAAGGGTTACTAACCGATGTTCCTCATGTTAAGATGTCTTGGAAACAAAAATAAAGATCAGTCACCATTGCCATCAATAGCCGATGAAATAAGTGACTTAATTATGAATGGCAAACTTGAATCCTGCATGCTTTGACTATTTAATGTTTACCATGGCAGTCTTTAATTATTTGCATTTATAAAATAATGTTTTTCTGTGCAGCTCTTGTTTTAAAGCATCTATTCCTTCAGTATAATCGCTCATAAAATCTGCAACAGCGACCACGTTATGTAATTTGGCTCCAACATAAACAGAGGTAATTGTTTCATGCCATCTGTGCTCTGTATGTGGTGCAGTCCACAGTTTCAAAGTCACACCGTGCATCTGCTGCTGTTGGCAACTGGGTGATACAATGCTTTCACCCAAAAGCAAAGCAGCAAAGGTGAGCATGCAGTGATTATGACGAGGTCTTACTTGGGTCAACTGGAGACTCACTGCTTTCTGGGCTTTAAGTACATTTTTTAAGAAGTGGGGAAACAAGCCCTGTGTCCCATTGAATCCACACTGACAAACGATCAACCATACGCTACTTTTTTGTTTAAAGGCATTCTGAACTCTAGGGTGGGTGGTGCAGCGGTAGAGGTGCTGCAATACAGCGCCAGAGACCCGGGTTCGATCATGGCTCCGGGTGCTGTACGGAGTTTGTACGTTCTCCCTGTGACCGCATGGGTTTTCTCCGGGTGCTCAGGTTGCATCCCCCACTGCAAAGATGTACACATTTGTTGGTTCATTGGCTTCTGCAAATTGTAAATTGTCCCAGGTGTGGAGGATTGTGCCAGTGTACGGGGTGATCGCTGGTCAACGCAGACTCGGTGGGTCGAAGGGCCTGCTTCCACACTGTAACTCTAAACTAAACAGAAAGATACAGAGTGGAAACAGGCCCCTTGGACCACCGAGTCCTTGCTGACCAGCTAACATCCAAAAACACCAGTTATATCCGACACACTTTCTACAGAATCCAATGTAACCATGTACAGAATCCAATGGGACCATCATCTCCAGGGACCTTAAATAGGAGGCCACCATTGACTCTACAGTCAAAAATGCCCAACAGAGGATGTACTTCCTGCAACAGCTGAGAAAACACAATCTGCCACAGGCAATAATGGTTCAATTCTATACGGCCATCATAGAGTCTGTTCTCACCTTCTCCATCATGATCTGATTTGGCTCAGCCACCAACCACGGCATCCTGAGGCTGCAGCAAATCGTCCGATCAGCTGAGAAAGTTGTTGCAACCTGCAACGTTCCCCCATCGACAAACTATACACTGCAAGAGCCAGGAAGCGAGCGGGTAAGATCATCTCTGACCCCTCTCACCCTGGCCACGAATTATTTGAAGCACTTCCCTGTGGAAGGCGATTCCAGACTGTCAAAGCTACCAGAGCCAGCCATAATAAAAGCTGTCTTACATGAGTAGTAGCTCTACTCAATAACCAAAAATCTGTAGCCTCCTTTTGCTCTGGTATTTTATTTCATTCTTCACATGTTTAAATTATGATGTTTTATTTTTAATTGTCTACTGTATATCGTGTGTTACTTGTGAGCAAAGCACCAAGGCAAATTCCTTGTATGTATACATAGGTATGTTGCAAAACCTACCTGAATCGTCGTTGAGAATCTGCCCCAGCCCGTGTGCGCGATTTTGGCGCTGTTTAGAGGGGGCGGGTTTAAAATGCGATTTTTACTAGGCTGTTCCAATCGAAGATGTTCAGCCTAGTAAATCATTAACGAAAAATTGCTGAAAGACCCCGTCGCAAAAGGTATTATTAGTTTTATAGGCCTCGAATAATAGTTATAATAGTTTTTAAATCACTCTCTCAACCCGCGACCTCTCGCAGCCCCAGGGTTTTATAAAGCAAACAATTAAAGGTATGTACTTTATTTTTACATTAAAAGGGGCTTCTTAAGATCCCTTTATACAAAGTTTACTATAGCGAGTAGTTCATTTTGGGCTCTTTATATCCCGCAGTATTTTCCTGGGCATTTGAGGGCACAAATCCAGCACAATGTGAACGTTCTAAACCAACGCGTTCACAGGAACCCACTAGAAAGCTGATTTAAAATACTTTAATTTACAGCAATTGAACACTAAATTCCTTCCATTTGGCCTATAAATTGATGTAAATGAGATTTAAAAATCATGTTTTATTGTGAATTATTTGTGAATATTATTTGGACACAGGCTATTTAAAAATGTTAATCATTTCTTAAGAAATGGATAGATGTTTAGATCTAGTAATTGAAGTTTGAAATTAGCTACAAGTGAGTAACTAACTAATTATATGCTTTAATTTCAGGTCATCCAAGTAAGATTATTTTATATTTGTTTCAGAATGTTTCAATCTATGATAACTGAAAATTTCATTCAGTTCTCTTAATTTTTAAGAAGGTTATGGGCTTTTGACTGTCCATGATCACAGCTTTTTTGTTATGTCCATAGAAAATCAATAGGGAACAAGATGCTAATTTCCGAGTATGACAATGGCCATAATTTTTTTATTACTTGAGATATGAAAGTGAATTAGGTGTCAAATTAAACTTCCTTTTATGCTTTATCTGATGGGATAAATTGCAGACTTGATTTTTTAAATCTCAAAATTCTGTAACATTGCTAGTATACATTCGTGGCTAATAAAATGCATTCAATTCAATTGTATATTTTAAAATATATTAACTGTGCTTTATTGCATTCACAGGCCTGTTACGCTGCAGCAAGGAATAATTTAACTGTTCTCTTGTCAGTACAAGAGATAATTGAACACTCTTGACTCTTGAAATGGCAACAGTTTATTATGCAGGTGATAGAAGTGAACAGTGTAGTTACCGAATGACTACTCATCTGATTTTCTCAGAACTATTTCTGAGGGGTAGCACGGTGGCGCAGTGGGGAAGTTGCTGTCTTACAGTGTTTGCAGCACCGGAGACCCCGGTTCGATCCCAATACGGGTGCTGTCTGTACGTTCTCCCCGAGACCACGTGGGTTTTCTTCGAGATCTTCGGTTTCCTCGCACACTCCAAAGACGTACAGGTTTGTAGGTTAAATGGCTTGCTATGTGTGTAAATTGCCTCCAGTGCGTGTAGGATAGTGTTAATTTGCGGGGATCACTGGGCGGTGCAGACTCGGTGGGGCCTGTTTCCGTGCTATATCTCCAAACTCAACTAAACTATTTGAGCAAGAAAATTACATTGTACGGAAACCACCAACATTAAACGTTAGATGGAAGAACGCGGTTTCCATGAAAAGAGTATTCTGCAAATCCCCGAGTGACGGCAACATTCATAAAATGTAAATGTGACCTCACAATACTTCATGCGAAAATGAATATGTTGCAGCCTGACAGGTTCATAGAAATATTACCATGATTTGAAGTAATTCGGTTTCATTGAATCGAGGATTTTCAGGATAGACAGATGCTGAGGATTTTTTTTCTTTTCTGTTTGAAGCTTAAAAACACCTCGAGTCATGGAGTCGGACAACAACGCAGTAATCCTACATCTTCTGGGACAATATCAACAGATATCCATGCAATGCAATCGGTCAGTGTTCCCTCAAGTTACAAGCAAACTGCTGGAGCAGCTCAGCAAGGTCAGGCAGCATCGCTGGAGGGAATGGAATAATCGACATCTTGGGTCATGACACACTTGTGATGCAGGTCAAAAACCTGAAATGTCGACTGTCTGTTTCCCTGCACAGGTAGAGTTATTATAGTCATGAAGTCAAACAGCATGAAAACAAGCCCTTTGGCCCAACTCGGTAATGCCAACCAAAATAAAAGTATGTACCTTTAGAATCAATCAATCAATCAATCAATCAACCTTTATTGTCATCTTGCAAGCAACAAGTACAGTGCAAAATGAAAAGACGTTTCCCAGTGAATAGCGGAGCCTCGCACATGAAATTTAAAAACACTTCTCACATAATAACACTAAAAAAAACAATCCAGTCCCTGATGGAACAGAATAAATAGTTAAAAGCAGGTAAAAAACACAATGTTAAAATACAGTAAACCAATCATAAAAAAATGTCCGGGGCCGCTGATTTGAGTGGCCAGTGCCAGTTATTAAAGTGTCCGTGCCAGCCGCAGAGTCAAGTCAAGTGACTGTGAGTGCAGAGTGACTGTTTAGCAGCCTCACAGCCTGTGGTAGGAAGCTGTTTAGCAGCCTCGTAGTCCGGGCTTTGATGCTTCGATATCTCTTGCCTGATGGCAAGAGATCCAGGTGTGTGTGGAGGGGGTGCAGTTTGTCCTTGGCAATTCTCTGTGCTTTCTTCAGACAGCGGCTCTGGAACAGTTCTTGTACCGAGGGTAGGGAGACGCAAATGTACCTCTTTGCTTCCCTCACTACCCTCTGCAGAGCCTTCCTGTCCGAGCAGTTGCAGGTGCAGTACCACGTATTGATGCAGTACGTGAGTACAGACTCCACCGTGCCCCTGTAGAAAGTCCTGAGGATGTTGGTGGGGAGTGAGGCCTGTTTTAGTTTCCTCAGGAAGTGCAGTCGCTGATGGGCCCGTTTGACGGTCCCAGTGGTGTTCCTGGACCAGGTGAGGTTGTCCGTTATCTGCACACCGAGGAACTTTATGCTCTCCACTCTCTCCACTGCAGTGCCACTAATGTTGAGCGGTGTATGCTCTGGCTGCACCCTCCTGAAGTTGACAACCATCTCCTTAGTTTTGTCGACATTCAATTCCAGGTTATTTTTGCTGCACCGGTCCACCAGTTGTTCTACTTCCTCCCTGTACCTTGTTTCGTCATCTCCACTGATGAGTCCCACCACTGTAGTGTCGTCCGCGAACTTTATGATTTTATTGTCCCTGAATCTGGCAGCACAGTCATGTGTGAGCAGTGGAGATGAGGAGGGATTTCTTTAGACAGATGGTGGCAAATCTGTCAAATTCATTGCCTAGTCTTTGGGTATTTTTAAAGCAGAGATTGCCAGGTTCTTGATTGTCAAGGGTCACGGGGAGAAGGCATGAGAATGAGGTGGAGAGGGAAAGATAGATCAGCTTAGATTGAATGGAAAAACAGACGATGGGCCAAATGGCCTAATTCTGCTCCTATGACTTATGAACTAATGATGCCTTATCTCAACTTCTCATTTGCCCATGTTTGGCCAATACCCCTTTTAGCTTTTCCTATCCATTTCCAATCCAGTGACTTTAGTTTCAAAAATTTAACATCCACTCCTGCATAATTTTGCACAGGGATGGAAATTCTACCTTAGAAAGGTGAAATCCAGTTTGCTTATTGAATATTTAATTGGTGTGGTTTCTACTGTATTTTTAAGCTGGAACGTCAATTGATGACAAATTGTTTCAAGTTAAGAAATCAAGCATTCATAGAACGTGGAACAATACAGGCCAAATAAAACTGATTTAATCTGCCTGCTATTCCCTGCGTCTATCTAAAAGCCCGTCAAACGCCAATATCGTCTGGCTCCATCACCACCCCTGGCAATGCGTTCCAGGCCCCCAATCTTCATATAACCAAACTAGCCTTGCGCATCATCATTAAACCTTAACATTCTCATCGTATAGCTATGCCCACCAGTTTTACTTTAGACTTGAGATACAGCACAGAAACAGGGTCATCGGCCCACCGAGTCCACGCCGACCAACGATCACCCAAAACCATAGCACTATCCTACACACTAAGGAAAATTTACAATTTTACCAAAGCCAATTAACCCACAAACCTGTTTGCCTTTGGAGTGTGGGAGGAAACCAGATCACCCGGAGAAAACCAATGCGGTCACTGGGAGAACGTACAAATTCTGTAAAGACAGCACCTGTAGTCAGGATTGACCCTGGGTCTCTGGTGCTGTGAGGCAGCAACTCTACCGCTGCACCACTGTTGCCCCTAAAAGTTGTTTTTGAAACTGAGGTAACAATTCTTAGGCCCCTGTACCTTCATCCAAATTGAACCAGGGCTTCCTGTAGATCCCATTGATGATGGGTTGTTCAATACCACGATGGACAAGGCAATGCCACAATTTTCAGCAGCAGCCTTTGATATTGGGTATTTGAGGTACCATACAAGGCTGTCATGCAATCAAACAGCATGCTCTTGACCTGTAAAAGTTTGATAGAGCATATGGCGACATCAGAAGCTCATAAGTTCCAAGAGCAGAATTAGGCCATTCGGCCCATCGTCTACTTCGCCATTCAATCATGGTTGATCTATATCTCCCTCCTAACCCCATTCTCCTGTCTTCTCCCCATAACCTCTGACACCCGTACTAATCGAGAATCAATCAATCTTCACTTTAAAAATACACAATGACTTGGCAATGAATTCCACAGATTCACCATTCCCTGACTAAAGAAATTCCTCCTCACCTTTCTAAAGGTACATCCTTTTATTCTGGGGCCGTGCCCACTGGTTCTAGACTCACCCACTAGTGGAAACATTGTCTCCACATTCGCTCTATCCAGGCCTTTCGCGATTCACTAAGTTTCAATGAGGTCCCTCCTCAAAGTGGAGGCATTGTTGAGCATTTGATGTAGACGAGCATCATTGGGTACAAGTGCTGAATAAGTGAGGAATAAAGAGTGTCTCAATCTAAATTGTCAGATGAAATGTCAACTGAGAATGCATTTTGACCAGATGGTAAAGGAGCTGAAGTACTGAATTAGGGACAGGTAATGGTAATACAGGAAGGAACTGATTATCGCTTAAAATCCTTGCAGGTGCTCATTAAAACATGCATGCTATTATTTATGCCAAAACTTTCAGCAAGCAGAGATACACTTTCTTTCGAGATACAGCATGGAAACAGACCCTTCAGTCCACGCTGACCATCGATTAGCCATTCACACTACGTTATCCCGCCTTCGAGTCCATTCCCAACACGCTCCGGGCTATTTGATCGAGGCTGATTAAACAACAACCCTGCACGTCTTTGGTGTGCATGAGCAAACCGGAGCACTGGGAGAAACGCCACACAGCCACAGGAAGTAGGTACAAACTCAACACAGACAACACCCAATGTTAGGTTCAAACCCAACTGGTTTCTGGCGCTGTCGGGCAGCAACTCTACTGCTGCGGCACGGTGCTCACCCTCCCCAGCATGTCTCTGGCATTGTGAAGTAATGGTTCTACCAGCTACATTAATGTGCCACCCTCACCCTGAAGTATACTGCATTAATGAGGATTCATTACATTGTCCCCCACCACACAAAATCCAGCTGAATGTGTGTGCAAACACTGGACTATATTTCAACTCTCTCTCTCTCTCATCTAACAGCCATATGGGTCTCTACACTGTCCTTATTCAGTCATCTCTGTTCCCATTATCCCACCCAACCCTCACCACACTCAGTCTGCATTGTACAACTAATATGTTTCTCTCTCTCCTCGTTTCAACCGAGTTTTTGTTCTACAATGTTAACTTTGATTCTCTCTCTCTTTCTCTCCTTCACCCTCTCCGTCACGCCCCCCCCCCCCCCCCTGTCCGACCTGCTGAGTGGGGTGGGAGATTGCAACCTTCATGGGGTCCGCCCTGTTTCGACGAATGCAATCAACCTGGTGTGCACAATCAAATAAGATCAAATAGAACAAGTTGTCCTACAACTTTAGGCTGTGCACGCCATACACAAGAAGAAGCAGACCTGCTGAGTATTTTCTGATTTTTTTTTTTTAAATGGCAGAAGTGCTCTCAATTGATCATCCACATCAGTCCCAGGTGGAATAGAGACTCTAGATGCTAGAGTAACTCAGCGGGGCAGGCAGCATGTCTGGAGAAAAGGAATAGATGACATTTCGGGTCAGAATCCTTCTTCAGACCCTTTTCAGACCGAGCTTGGGTGGGATCATTGAGGTTGAGGGAAGGGGAGAGTCATTGATTGAGCTGAGAGTATTTAAATCCATTAAAAAATGTATTTCTGGAGAACGTGGATAGGCGACGTTTTGGGTCGGGACCTATCTTCACAGTTTTAAGAAGAGTCCTGTTCCGAAACATCACCTATCCATGTTCTCCAGAGATGCTGCCTTACCCACTGCCTTACCCACTGAGTAACTCCAGCACTTTGTGTCTTTTTTTGGTAAACCAGCATCTGCAGTTCTTTGTGTCTCCATCACGAAGGCTCGACAGGAACAAGACTCATCAGATTAGTAAGAACATGGCACAGGCTGGTAAAACAAAGCTCAAGGACACATCAAGCGTATGGAATTAGGCCATTAAACCTGGACTGTGATTGCAGAAGGCGATGTCACAGCACAAGATTAACAAGCATTAAATTAGATTAGTAATTAGATTGTTTCCTCTACAGAGCAGTTGATATGTTGAACAGAATCACATCACAAGTAATTAATCGCTCATTGATTGACTCGAGGAATAAAGAACCGTCTGAGCCGGCTCTCCTTGCAGGGCAAGGGTTCAAGGAGAAACTCTGCCATGGAACGTTATCAACACCCATCAGGCTATTAAACCTGGCTCGGACAAAACTTTGATTATTAATAACCAATTATCTGTTATTTGCACTTTATCATTTTATTTATTCATGTGTGTTTATATTATAGTATATGGACACATTGATCTGTTTTGTAGTAAATGCCTACTATGTTCTGTGTGCTGAAGCAAAGCAAGAAATTCATTGTCCTATCTGGGACACATGACAATAAACTCACTTGAACTTAAACTAGGTGACATTTCAGGTTGAGACCCATATTCAGAATGGAGTCTCAGTCTGAGGAAGGGTCTCGACCCTGAAACATCATCTACCCCTTTTCTCCAAATATGTAGTCAAACCTGCTGAGTTACTCCAGCATTTTGTGTCTATCTTTGGTTTAAACCAGCATCTGCAGTTCCTTCCTGTACAACAACAGCTTGTTTTTTTAAAACCGAGATGAGAAAAACTTTTTTCACACAGAGAGTGGTGAATCTCTGGAACTCTGCCACAGAGGGTAGTTGAGGCCAGTTCATTGGCTATATTTAAGAGGGAGTTAGATGTGGCCCTTGTGGCTAAAGGGATCAGAGGGTATGAAGAGAAGGCAGGTACGGGATACTGAGTTGGATGATCAGCCATGATCATATTGAATGGCGGTGCAAGCTCGAAGGGCCGAATGGCCTACTCCTGCACCTAATTTCTATGTTTTTAATTCTATATCCACAGTCCCACTCTCTTCAGACTCACAAGGGTTAAGGATAGAAGTGTTCGCATTTTTTGCAAGAGTTGTATTGAAAGTGGCATTGAGAGAATGACGGCTTAGTGAGGTATATATTTAGAGTTAATCCTCCATGTAACTTGATCTGTATTTATTGCAATCACTTAAAACTGTCACTTATTGATTGTGGCCATTTTTTGTAAAAGAATATCTGCCACTTCAATTGATTGATTGTATTTCACTGACTGGTTCATACTCCACAATAATTCATTTGCTGATCCAAGTTGTGACTTCAGGAAGGAATCTGAAGATGGCAAGCGTGACAGAACCAATCTACAATTGTTCCCCGAAATATTTCTGTTGAGTTAACTTAAATTGAAGAAAGAATAAGTCACTGCTTTAAATTCTCTGCTTCACCGTGAGAGCATGTTAATTATTTTTTTGCCTCAGTGAGTTATCCTTTAAGAAACCAACAGGGAAGAATATATAACCCTGTTTGTTTGTTTGTTTTCATGAAGTACTTGGTGTATTCGGTGTGCCTGGATTGAAAAGAAACAGCTGTATTTTGACTCGAGAGATTTCATCAATACTTTTAGGTGATTGACACATCATTGCAGGGATTACAAGAATTCTGTAGCTTTGGTAAAGTAAATTCTTCTCACGATAACTTAAAGAGACAAAAAAATGGTCAAACCTGTGGCAGGGAAACGCAGTTAGTGGAGGCACTCTACTTTGTCTTTCTTCCTCTCTTCTTCCGCTCTTCTGCTTCACTCTTTCTCATCTGCTCCCCTCTTCAGTCATTCGATTCTGCTCCTCTTTTCCCTCAGTCATTCTCCTCTCTTTCCTCATTCTTTCCTGTAGTTCTCCTCTTTCCTGTCTTTCTCCCCTCTTTCCCCAGACTTCCTCCCCTCTTTCCCTGGACTTCCTCCCCTCTTTCCCCGGGCTTCCTCCCCTCTTTCCCCAGACTTCCTCCCCTCTTTCCCCAGAGACTTCCTCCCCTCTTTCCCCAGAGGCTTCCTCCCCTCTTTCCCCAGACTTCCTCCCCTCTCAGACTTCCTCCCCTCTTTCCTCAGACTTCCTCCCCTCTTTCCTCAGACTTCCTCCCCTCTTTTCTTTCTCCCCTCTTTCCCCAGACTTCCTCCCCTCTTTCCCCAGACTTCCTCCCCTCTTTCCCCAGACTTCCTCCCCTCTTTCCTCAGGCTTTCTCCTCTCTTTCCTCAGACTCTCTGCTTCTCTCTCTTCCCCCCCCTTATCGGGCGGGGCTGGCCTGGGTTGCCTGGGTTTTCTCGGGTGGAGGCTGACGAGCTTCAGGTGGGCAAACTGATACCAGCTAATTGTCCCCAGCTGTCACCACTGATGCTGGGGATTGGCCTCTCCCGGCCTGTCAGCCAGTGATGGCGATCAGAGAGGCATCCAAAGACGAGCGCACTGTCACATAACCTTCAAGTATTTATAGTCATAGAATCATACAGCATGGCAACAGGCCCTTCAGCCCAACTTGCCCACACCACTCAACACGTCCCATCTACACTAGTCCCACCTGCTTGCGTTTGACCCATATCCCTCTAAACCTGTCCTATCCATGTGCCTGTTGCGATAGTACCTGCCTCAACTACCTCCTCCGGCAGCTCATTCCATACACCCACCAGTCTTGTATAAAAAAAAGATCCCCCCCTCACGTTAAACCTACGTCCTCTGATTCTTGATTCTCCTACTCTGGACACGAGAGTCTGTGTAATTACCTGATCTATTCCTCTCATAATTTTATATACTTCTGTAAGATCACCCCTCATCCTCTTGCATTCCAAGGAATAGAGTCCTCGTCAGCTCAACCTCTCCCTATTGCTCAGGACCTCGAGTCCTGGAAACATCCTGGTAAATCTTCACTGCACCCTTACAGCTTGCCGACATCTTTCCTATACCATGGTGACCAAAACTGAACACAATACTTTAACTGTGGCCTCACCAACATCTTATATAAATGCAACATGACCTCCTAACTTCCATACTCAATACACTGACTGATGAAAGCTAATTTGCCGAAAGCCTTTGTGACCACCCTATCTACCTGCGATATCAATTGACAATTCTGTTTTTGAATCAGCGTGTGCCATCCAACCAAGCAGTACACTCCAAAGCATGTCACTTGTTAACATTAAAAGAGAAACAGAAGAAGCAAAAAGCAGAGAAAATGTTGCATGCAATGACAGCCGCGTTACAAAGAAGGATATGGAGGCTTTGGGGAGAGTGTAGAGGAGGGTGAAAATGTGCAACACTAGAGGGCGCAGTCATAAGATGAGAGGGAGAACATTTCAGGGAGATGCTCTTCACATCTGGAACGCATGGTGAAGGTGGTGGCAGATACGATAGTGGCATCTATGAGGCTTCTGGATAGGCACATGGAAGATCAGGAAATGTTGGGATATGGATCATGTACATGCAAATGAGATCAGTTTAACTTGCCTCATGTTCGGGGCAAACATTTGTGGGCCAAAGGGCCCGTTCTTATGCTGTACTGCTCTATGCGTAGGAAGGAACTGCGGATGCTGGTTTAAACCGAAGATAGACACGAGAAGCTGGAGTAACTCAGCGGATCAGACAACGTCTCTGGAGAAAAGGAATAGGTGACGTTTTGGGTCACTGTCTGAAGAAGGGCCTTGAACCAAAACACCACCTATTCTTTTTCTCCAGAGATGTGGTCTGACCCGCTAAATTACTCCTATGTTTTGTGTATATCTTCTGTATTGTTCCATGCTCTATGGTCAAGGTTTAGACTTATTTTTTGAGAGCTGTAGACGGAAATGTTTGGATGATTTTCAAAGGGAAGAATATGCATTGAGAGAAAATTAAGATCTGCAGATGTTAACGGGTTAAAGAGAAAGTGATAACAAGTGGAGTCGATTGCCACCCATTCTATTGAAGCCAATTCAGTTAAGTGTATTAATGTGTTAGTTCACTGAAATTTTGGTCACCATTAAAGGCCGATCGGAGATAAGTGCAACTCTCCATTTTCATGGTGTTTCGCTTAATGCATCAACACTTTATTAAAAGGGCCAAGAGCAAGCTGTTACAGTCGCCATGTGACAAAATTATGTCAGAAGTATTCTGCATGCATTATTGAGAAATTATGAAATATAAAATAGACTGCAAAAATATGGCAAATACACATAAAACGTGGATAAGTGTACTGTTCAATGCTCCCCCCCCCTCCCCAATATTCCTCTGAAACATTCCTCTTTAAACACACTATATACATTTTCTCACCTGATATCCCTCATTACAATCATGATTGACTGTGACTTTTATTACTCTTGCCTTTATGTTCCCAAGTACTCAGGATTATGGAATTACGCCTCATTTTCGAAGGTCTTTCTGCTCCTGTGAACTGCAGGGTTTTAAAACCAACACTTCACCTGACCTGATGACAAATTATGATTTGTTTCCGGAATAATTTACACAAAACATAGAGTGATACAACTTGGAAACAGGCCCTTCGGCCCAACTTGCCCACACCGGCCAACATGTCCCAGCTACACCAGTCCCACCTGCCTGCGCTTGGTCCATATCCTTTCAAACCTGTCCTATCCGTGTACCTGTCTAACTGTTTCTTAAATATTGGGATAGTTCCTGCCTCAACTACATCCTCTGGCAGCTTGTTCCATACACCCACCACCCTTTGTGTGAAGCAGTTACCCTTCAGATTCCTATTGAATCTTTTCCCCTTCACCTTAAACCTATGTCCTATGGTCCTCAATTCACTTACTCTGTGCACCTACCCAATCTATTCCTCGCATGATTTTATGCACCTCGATAAGATCACCCCTCATCCTCCTGTACTCTAAGGAATAGATTCTCAGCCTACTCAACCTCTCCCTTATGCTCAAACCCTCTATTCCTGGCAAATCTTCTCTGTACCCTTTCCAGCTTGACAATATCTTTCCGACTGCATGGTGCCCAGAACTGAACACAATACTCTAAATGCAGCCTCACACACATCTTATACAATTGCAGCATGACCTCCCAACTTCCATACTCAATACTCTGACTGATGAAGGCCGATGTGTCAAAAGCATTCCCCTTACATGTTTTTCCTCTACCTGCTAAATTTTTGTAAGGTGTCCTTGAGACTTTTGAAAGGCGCCCATAAATAACATTTATTATTATTATTATTATTATCATTACCTGCAACTCCATCTTCAAGGAACCATGCACCTGCACTCCCAGATCCCTCTGCTCTACAACACTCCCCAGAGCCCTACCATTCCCTGTGCAGGCCCTGCCTATTGTAGACTTCCCAAAATGCAAAGCCTCACATTTCCCTATGTCAGATTCCATCAACCATTCCTCAGCCCACCTGGCCAATCGATCCAGATCCTGCTGCAATGTGTCACAACCGCCTTCATTATCTGCAAAACCACCCACATTTGTATCAACTGGAAACTTGCTATTCTTACCATATATGTTCTCATCCAAATCATTGATGTGGATGACAAACAGTAACAGGCCCAGTACCGAACCCTGAGGCACAGCACTAGTCACAGGGAGGCACACTACTAGTTACGGTCCCCACAATTCCCACAGCACTTCTGATTAACATCTTGTAACATGGTTCACCTTGGTTGCCTTTCACCTTTCACCCTTTGACCTTGGTTGCATCACTGACAAAGAAACTCAAGCATATTAAGAATCTCAATAGTTCTTGCTTATTTCAGAACTTACTGAATAACATCATGGAATGTAAAGCTAAGAACTGGAACTGAGAAACACATCCAATGTGCAATTGGCAGCATCTCTGGAGAAATAAATAGTTCCCGTTTCAAGTCTGGGACATTTCAAGGTATAGAAACAAAGAACTGCAGATGCTAGGTACATCATGAAAGGACGCAAAGTGCTAGAGTAACTGCAGCACTCTGTGACCCTTGAAAGTATTCCTGACATCAATTATCTTCGGTAAAAACATCTATTCTCTGACTCTCTGTGTAAAAAGACATTCTGCGCATCTCCTTTAAACTTTGACCTTCTCACCTTAAACCTATGACCTCAAGTCTTTATCCTCCACCATTATTTTCAAGCCTCAACCCATTCCATCAGCCGGATATTACGACGGAACAGGTTTGCCAATGACAACGGAATCTGAATGACAGAAAGAGTGGCATGGTGGCGCAGCGGTAGAGTTGTGCCTGCTGGCACCAGGGAACCGGGTTTGATCCTGACTAAGGGAGTAGTCTGCGCACAGTTTGTACGGTCCCCATATGACCTCATGGGCTTTCTCCAGTTGCTTCAGTCTCCTCCCACATTCAAAAGACGAGCATGTTTGTAGGTTTTTTGGCTTCCGTAAATTGTAAATTATCCCTAGTGCGTGGGATAGTGCTAGTGTACAGGGTGATCGCCAGTCAATGCGGACTCGGTGGGCCAAAGGGCCGGTTTCCATGCTGTATCTCCACAGTCTACAGTCTACAAGACTTCCTTGTTTTAGTTTAGTTGAGTTCAATTTAATTTAGAGATACAGCGTGGATTCAGGCCCTTCGGCCCATTGTGTCCATGCTGACCAGTGATCCCCGTACACCAGCACTATCCTACACACTAGGGGCAATTTACAATCTTTACCGCGGCCAATTAACCTTCAAACATTCACGTCTTTGGAGTGTGGGAGGAAACCGGAGCACCGGGAGAAAACCCATGCGGTCATGGGGAGAACGTGCAAACTCCATACGGACAGCACCCATAGTCAGGATCGATCCCCGATCTCGGGCGCTGTCGGCAACAACTCTTCCACTGCGCCACTGTGCTTGATACAGTCCTGCTGGGAACTAGGCAGCTCCGTCAGGCACCAAGCCTCAAAGCTGAGGAAACCATGAACCACTCGATAAACTCTGAGTGACAGGAACACTGATGTCAAGTTGGGTATTGTTGGAAATTAAGATAAACTCTAAGTTTAAATAACACAAAGTGTGACTACAGGGAACATTTTCAGTTGGGGATTAAAAACAACTCTGTTCAAACAACCTTTTTAATACTTTTAACATTAGAAGCCAATGGAGTAGCCTTTATAAAACATAAGCTATAACAATCATCAAAATCACTTACTGTTTCATTAAAAATCACTACTGGATTTACGAGCACTCATTCTATTGGTGAAAAGCCCAGTAGCGACAGAAATGGGAGCACACAAATCTCAGTACAAAAGGGCTTGCAGAGGCAGTAAAATGTGTTGAGTTTTATTTGCTGGGTGAAGCACACCATGGAAACACACCAGAGGCATTTAGAGCTTTCAGAACCCATTCATGTGCCCAGGTCACGTACTTGGCATTTTTGCTATTTGCGGCCCTGCTTTTATCTCATCTGAAAAAAAAAATGTGATCCTTTGAGCCACGTTGTCCAACCTTAATCCGTTGCATCAACCGGATGTTCGTCTGCAGCTGCCTCACCAATAGCAACACCATCCGGACGACAACAATCTTTTCAAGGCTGGTGGTGTCCTGAGGTTTAGAACGAGAGCACAGGTAAACAGGAGCAGTAGTGGACCGCTCAGCCCCTAGAGACTGTCCCACCATCCAACATGATCACAGCTGATCTGCTACTCCTCCTCTTCTGTGCCAGTTTCCCATAGCTCTCAATTCCTTGATCATTCCTTGAATAACACCTTCATTCATTAATGGCGCCAAAGTAGAGATGGTCTAGAAGGTTTTCACTGTACCTTGGTATAAGTGACAATAAGCTAAACTAGACGAAGCTAGACTGAATGAAACTAAACTAAACTAAACTAAACTGAACCAAACTAAACTAATTGCATGTGAACTTAGTTATTGTCCTCAGCATAAGTTTGGATAATCAGTTTAGATAGTACTTTGGCTTTGGGCTTGGTTTTCTTGTTTGAGTGCTTATGCTGGTGTTATAACACAAGTACTTTGTGTTTTTTTTGTTTATTTGGTTATGTTAAAGTGTGTTTTTTTGTGTTTTTTGGTGTCTTTATGTGGGGGAAGAGGGCACGGTGCGGGGGATACCGTCCTTCGGCCGCTTCCTGGTGAGGACGCGACTATTATTCGAGTCGCGTCCTCCCCCCCCCCCCCCTCCCCCCACAGCGGCCTACCTGCCTGGATTGGCGCGGCCTTTCCTGCCGGGATCGACCGGAGCTCCAGCAGCGGCGCTGATGGACAGCGCTGGAACATCGCGGGGCTGGCGATGCCTTACCGGGGGTTGCCATCTGGAGCCGGAGTGCTGGACCTGCTGCCGACATCCTGGAGCTGCGGTTTGCGGAGCTCCCAACGCGGGCGGCGCTGATTACAACACGGGGTCCTGCGACTCTGCCCAGCTCGGCCTGTGGACTCAGGAGCTGCAGACTCCGGCTGCTGGAGGCGGCTGATCCAGGAGGTCCGGGCCGCTGAGGAGGAGGCTGCTCACCGTCGGGGTTCGGCGTCGGCGTTCCACCAGCCCGGCGTGAGGGCCTGAACATCGGGCCACCCGGGGCGGCGACTGCGGGTGCTCGGAAGGCCCCGACCACGGATGAACATGGAGGGGAGGCTGGCTGGACTATGGTGCCTTCCTCACCTTGGTGCCATATATGTTATGTTGTGTTGTGGACTTTATGTGTTTGTGCTTTTTTTAAAAATGTTAATTCAATTTCAATTTTATTTTTAATATGTTTTATTATTTATTTATTATTTATTTTTATTATTTCTTTGTGATTTTTTTAATGATACTGCCTGTAAGGAAAATTCATTTCGTTGTCTCAAATGAGACAATGACAATAAATTTGAATACAATACAATACAATACAATTTATTGTCAACTAAGCAAAACTAAACTAAAGCTTCAAGCTATATAAGGATGGATATCACCAGCAATTTGTCCTGGATCAGCCACATCAAAGCTATGGCTCGGAAAGCACACTGACGCCTCTACTTTGTCAACGCCCTTTATGTTTGGCTGAGCACATTTTTGGCAACTCTTTGCATACCTTGGGCATGCAACTCTACTGCTGCCCCACCGTGCCGTCCTGAAACGTCACACAACAAGGTGGCACATACGAAGCAAAGGTCTGAAGAGGATTTTTTCCGAACTTGCATGGCAGACATGAGGAAGTGAAAGCAAAGTGAATGAAGATGAGGGCTTGATGGTGTAAAATGGTGATCCTGCATCTGATGATCTGATAAACGAGATCATAGTTTACGTACAGTTTTGGTCTCCTAATTTAAGGAAGGACATCCTTGTGATTGAGCCAGTGCAGAGTAGGTTCACAAGATTGATCCCTGGGACGGCGGGTCTGTCATATGAGGAAAGATTGAAAAGACTAGGCTTGTATTCACTGGAGTTTAGAAGGATGAGGGCGTGATCTTATAGGAACATATAAAATTTAAAAGGACTGGACAAGCTAGATGCAGGAAAAATGTTCCCAATGTTGGGCGAGTACAGAACCAGGGGCCACAGTCTTAGAATAAAGGGGAGTGAGTAAAAACGTTTTCACCCAGAGAGTTGTGAATTTGTGGAATTCTCTGCCACAGAGGGCAGTGGAGGCCAAATCACTGGATGGATTTAAGAGAGAGTTGGATAGAGCTCTAGGGGCTAGAGGAATCAAGGGATATGGGGAAAAGGCAGGCACGGGTTATTGATAGGGGACGATCAGCCATGATCACAACGAATGGCGGTGCTGGCTCAAAGGGCCGAATGGCCTCCTCCTGCACCTATTTTCTATGTTTCTATGTTTCTAAACCAGAGCACTGTGTCACATGTGAGTGAGGACACACGCAAATTGGAGGAACATATTTTGCTTGGGCAGCTTACAACCCAGCAACGTTTCTAATTTCAAATTACCCTTTCATTCCCTCTGTCTGTGTCCCTACCCTACCATAGTTGTCCAGCAGTTTCACTGTTTGTATCCATTCGTTACCACCTCCTCCACAGCCAACAATGAACCATTGTGGGCTTTTTGGCCATTGGTGCCGACTCTGATTTGTTCTGTACCTTTTCATATCTCTAGTTTCCCTCTCACCTGACACTTGGTCTGAAGAAGCATTTAATAATAATAATAATAATAATGCATTTTATTTGCTGGCGCCTTTCTGGGCACCCAAGGACACCTTACAGGACATAAAATCACAATACATTTATCAATATTAAAATCAAGTTGATTAAAAACAAAAAACAAAAAAAAAAAACAAAAAAAAAACAAAAAAAAAATACACAAAACATTTTAAGTCATTAAAATCAGGGTGAACATGGTGGAAGTTATGTCGGGTATGCTAATCTAAACAGGTGTGTTTTGAGTTGTGATTTGAATTGATCGATAGTGTCCAGGTGACGGATGGGAGGTGGGAGAGTGTTCTAGAGACGTGGGGCAGAGCAGCTGAAGGCTCTGGCACCCATGATGCTGAGTCTAAATGTGGGGACAGTTAAAATTGCAGCTGAGGAGGAACGAAGTGACCGGGAAGGAGTGTATGGTAGCAGCAGGTCAGAGAGGTATTGGGGAGCAAGGTGGTGTAGGGCTTTGAAGGTCAGCAGTAAAATCTTGTAGTTAATCCGGTGGTGCACAGGGAGCCAGTGGAGCTGAGTGAGGATGGGTGTGATGTGGTCCGATGATCTGGTGCAGGTGATGATCCGGGCTGCAGAGTTGTGAATGCATTGGAGGCGATGAAGAAGTTTATTGGAGGTGCAAGTGAGGAGGGCGTTGCAGTAATCGATGCGGGATGTGACCAGAGCGTGGATGAGGACTTTTGTATTGTCTTTGGAGAGGGAGGGGCGGAGTCTGGAGATGTTGCGGAGATGAAAGTATGCAGAGCGTGTGATATTGCTGATGTGGGGGCCAAAGGAAAGTGTACTGTCCAGAATGACGCCGAGACTTTTGACATGGGAGGAGGTGGGTATGGGTGAGCCATCAACTGAAATGGTGAACGGGTGGGTTTTGGAGAGTGTGGACTTTGAGCCAATTAGCATGATTTCTGTTTTATTTCCATTGAGTTTTAGAAGGTTGAGTGACATCCAGTTGCTGATAGCTTGAAGACAGGTGGTGAGGGCAGTTGGGGGAAGGGAGGTGTTTGGTTTTGTGGAGAGGTAAAGTTGTGTATCATCGGCGTAGCAGTGAAAATTGATTCCAAAATGACGGAGAATATTGCCAAGAGGTTGAATATAGATGATAAAAAGCAGTGGCCCCAGCACCGATCCCTGAGGAACACCATGGGTGACTGTGGCAGTTGTGGATGTGACTTTATTTCCCTGGATGAACTGTTTTCTGTCGTGTAGATAGGACCTGAACCAAAGTAGTGCATTGTTGTTGATGTCGGTGGCAGATAGACGTTCCAGAAGAATTGGGTGGGAGATGGTGTCAAAGGCTGCTGTGAGGTCGAGGAGGATCAGGATGGATAAGTGGCCGGTGTCAGCTGCGAGAAGGAGATCATTTGTAATTTTTACCAAGGCTGTTTCAGTGCTGTGATTGTGGCGAAAACCGGACTGAAATGGTTCATAGAGGTTATTGTTTTGAAGTTGTGTCGCTACTTTCCTTTCCAGAAGTTTAGTGATGAATGGGAGGTTGGAGATGGGGCGGTAGTTATTTGGATTGTTTCGATCAGAACCTGTTTTTTTAGAATCGGGGTGACAGAAGCTGTTTTGAGAGATGTAGGGACCGTAGCAGTTGATAGGGAGGAGTTAATTATGGACGTTATGATGGGTGAGATAGAGGGCAGACAGGATTTAATCAGGACAGTAGGGATGGGATCAAGCAAGCAGGAGGAGTTCTTGGACTTGGTGATGAGTTTAGTTATTTCTTCGACTGTTGGAAGCTGGAAAGTAGATAGGGTGGAGAGTGGGGAGTCCAGTTTCAACCCGAAACGTCGCCTATGTCTTTTTCTCCAGAGATGCTGCCACACCCACAGAGTTACTCCAGCACTTTGTGTCTATCACTGAAGCACTGTAGCACTGTTCATTTCAGCTTCACGTTCTGCTGTTTGTTTCCATTGTTTCATTGCTTGCTCTGGCTGGCATTACACTTGTTTTAAGAACCACTGGTTCTGCCACATATCAAAATGTTTACTCAGTTCTTGGAAAGTTCAAATGGTGCAATTGTTCCAAAATCCAAAGGCTGATGTCTTGATTCAGGCTTGTGCCCATCTTCAGTGTAAACAAGCATCTGCAGTTCCTTGCTACACATTCAGGTTTGTGCCCATCTTCAGTGTAAACAAGCATCTGCATTTTCTTCCAACACATTCAAGCTTGGACACCGCTTATGGCTCATACTAAGTAACTGATTTTAGTTAGCAGATGGCATACGTTTGAGGTGAGAGGTATGAGGTTTTAGAGATGCGCGGGACAGGACTTTGACATTCAGGGTGGTGAGTGCCTGGAATGTGTAGTGCTGGAGGCAGATACGATATGATAGTGGCATTTGTGATACTATCGGATAAACACATGATATGCAGGGAATGGAGGGATATGGACGATGCACGGCAGATAAGGATTGGTCTTAGCATCATGTCTGGTCAGACATTGTAACCCAAATGGCTTTTTCCCGTGTTCTACATTCTATGCTGTGCAGCCAAACAGATACCAGAACTCTTGGTCATGGCTCCTCTGGGGCATTTGCTTGACTACTCTTTACTTCAGTGTAGTTTTGTTTACTTAGGTACATGGTCACTTAGAAACATAGAAACATAAAAACATAGAAAATAGGTGCAGGAGTAGGCCATTTGGCCCTTCGAGCCTGCACCACCATTCAATACGATCATGGCTGATCATCCAACTCAGTATCCTGTACCTGCTTTCTTTCCATACCCCCTGATCCCTTTAGCCACAAGGGCCACATCTAACTCCCTCTTAAATATAGCCAATGAACTGGCCTCAACTACATTAAGTCCAGAGATTCACCACTCTCTGTGTGAAAAATGTTTTTCTCATCTCAGTCCTAAAAGATTTCCCCCTTATCCTTAAACTATGACCCCTTGTTCTGGACTTCCCCAACATCGGAAACAATCTTCCTGCATCTAGCCTGTCCAACCCCTTAAGAATTTTGTAAGTTTCTATAGATCCCCTCAATCTTCTAAATTCTAGTTAGATACAGTGAAAAGCTTGTGTTGCGGGCTACCTAGTCAGCGGCAAGCCAATGCATGATTACAATTAAGCGCACAAAGAGCCACCTGGCACTTGTAATGCTTTTACAATGCCGCTCATGTTTCCTTCAGTTCTGGTTCTCACCACCGGTGTTGAAAACATTGTTTTGTTTAGTTTAGTGGTACAGCGTGGTACAGCCTTAGGCCCACCGACTCCACTACAACCAACAATCAACCGTTCACACTAGTCCTATCCTACACACGAGCGACAATTTTGCAGATGTCAATTAACCTACAAGTCTTTGGAGTGTGGGAGGAAACCGGAGCAATTGGAGAAAGCCCACGCAGTCATGGGGAGCATGTAAAACTCCGATCAGGCAACACACGTAGTCAGGATCAAACCGGGGTCTCTGGCGCTGTGAGCCAGCAACTCTACCAGCCACCATATCCAAGTCAAGATACCTACCAAAGACCATACGCACTTTGAGACTACACTTACTGCCAAATAGTTTGACAGCAGCTTATTTTCTAATGATATTGCAGAAAATGTAAGTAAAGTCGTTTGGCCGATTTTGAGCAAAGTGTGAATGATTAGGACAGCTGTTCTGTGTAATCTCTGTTCACATTATCCCCGCACCACACATAAATTACAAGCAGAAAGCAAAGCATTAGAGGCATCCCAGGGGGAAGGGCATCAGAAGCCAATCAATACCCATAGCACTTCAACGCTGAACAGTAGCACCTGGAAAATTGTAATTATGGATTGAGGACTGACTGAAATGTCGCAGTAACATGCAAGTTAGATGAATATATACAACGCCTATAAGTATTGAAAGACTGTGGAGAAGGACAATCCATCATTTTGGCCAAACATGACAGCACAATCATGCAGTAATCCACAAGCTCGGTCTGATGCTGCATATGAAATTGGTGTGAGAATCCACAAGCTAGCCACATGACCCGCCTTCTGTTAACCATCACAGGGACACAAAGTGCTGGAGTCAGTCAAACGGGCCAGGCAACTTCATGAGTTCATAAATAATAGGAGCAGAATCAAGCCATTCAGCCTATCAAGTCTACTCTGCCATTCAATCATGACTGATCGATCTTTCCCTCTCAATCCCATTCTCGTGCCTCCTCCCCTTGACCCCTGACACCCCTGAGGACATGGATAGGTGATGTTTCGGGTCGGGAACCTTCTTCGGACTGATTTTGGCAGGGGTGAGCGGGAGAGATGTGGGAGAAGATGCCTGGGAAAGGGGAGAGGCAGGACAGACATAGCAGGCGAGGACACAGATGAGGGGAATTTGTGTCTGCAGATTAGGCGGCAAGGAAGCACAGTGCCAGAGACCCGGGTTTGATCCTGTGTACGGGTGCTGTCTGACGGAGTTTTTATGAGCGCGTAGCTTTTCTCCGGCTGCTCCAGTTTCCTCCCACGGGTACGGGATTTTTTAGGTTAATTGGCTTCTGTAAATTGTCCCAAATGTGTAGGACAGTGCTAGTGTATGGGGTGATTGCTGGTTGGCACGAACTTGGTGGGCCAAAGGGGCCTGTGTCCACGTTATTCCTCTAAAGTTTAAAGTCTTTTGATGTTTGAAACAAAGGCCAGAGATAAGAAATGAAGGCATGTGTCAGGCTTAAGAGTTGAGGATTGTTAAGCCAGAGGGAGGAAGGGGGCTTGTGAAGGGGGAGGGGGGAGTGGGGGAGTGGAGGTGAAAGAGTTTTAGTTCAATTTAGTTTAGAGATACAGCATGGAAACATCTGCGCTTACAGCTCACGAAAGTGTGGTCACTTGGGAACAATGAAAGAAGGAATGTTCTAATCCGATTGATTAGAGTCATGGGCCTGTCCCACTTCGGACATTTTTCAGGCGACTGCCGGCGGCTGTCACGTTGCCGGCAGTTGCCTGAAGAAACGGCAACTTGAACGGTGACAGTCAGAGTGGAACACACACACGCACATCACTTCCTTCACCAGCCCGTTATGCCGGCAGGGGACAGGGCAAGTGGGGGGAGTGCTGTCTAAAAAATTCACGTAGTGCAAAGCCAAGGTGATACAGACACACACCGCGACGAACACGAAGGCTGGCGCTGTAATTAAGACGGCTTAGCACAGTGTACGGTAAGTCCTTTAAAAGAGGGGGAGAGGGGGGGAGAAGGGGGGAAGAAGGAGTGGAGACAACTTTTAAGAAGCCAGAGATACACGGCTGTGGAGCTCGGCGGACATTAACATTACCGGTCGGCTATCCTTGGTTCTGAAAACTACTGCTTACGTTTTTTTGTCCCAATGAGCCAATGAAATTCACCGGTCAGCACCGGCTACAATCTACGAGAACGTTCGACCCCCTGGCGACCCACCTACGGCTGGGGAATTCTCACTACTCTCCATGGCGGCTTCATTCTAGTCGCAGCTGATATTTCAACATGTTGAAAAATTTGCTGCGACCATAATGAGGCCGCAACTAGTTCCCAGAATGTGGGAATTCCTCACAACCATGAAGGCGACTCCCCGGCAAACACCCGCGTACATGTGGCAACCATGTGGCGACTGCAGAGTCTTTGTAGTCGCCTAAAAAGTCGCCTAAGTGGGACAGGCCCATCAATCTCTCAATAAATCTGCTGCCAAAGAACATAGGGGCTTACTTAAAATGAGTGCTATTTGTAGTCAAAGAGTTATACACTGTGGAAACAGGCCCTTCGTCCCAACTTGCCCACACCGATCAACATGCTCCATCTCCACGAGTCCCACCTGCCCACGCTTTGCCCATATCGCTCTTAACCTATCCTATTCATGTACCTGTCCAAATGTCTCTTAAACGCTATGATGGTACCTGCCTCATCGACCTCCTCTGGCAGCTCGTTTGATTTGCCATCAGCAGTACACTTTGTAATTTTCATTTCCATTTACTGAATAGTCCATTTATTTAAAATTCCGATCAACTCA
The DNA here is from genome assembly GCF_028641065.1 of Leucoraja erinaceus. Lineage (NCBI taxonomy): Eukaryota > Metazoa > Chordata > Chondrichthyes > Rajiformes > Rajidae > Leucoraja > Leucoraja erinaceus. The sequence goes on from NC_073381.1 coordinate 88,133,091, forward strand.
AACATCAGACGTAGAACTAGATACCAACAGGTTGCTGAATGACACTGAGCTAATATGATTCCCCGCTGGAATCTTGAGCTAAAGTGCTGGAGCATCTCATCAGGTCAGGATGCATCTGTGGAGAGAATGGGCAGGTGACATTTCAGATCGGGTCTCTTCTTCAGCCGAACATGTTCAACATTCCTGGCATGAAAAGTTTCCGCACAAGTTTGTGAGACAGTGCTGCCTTAAATCATTCCGCAGACCCTACTTTGTTTGAGCTCACCTCCCAAAGGACTCAGTCTCATTTGATCTCTCCTGTGATCAATATCTTAATCACAACTATTTCTCATGTTTACCTTCTCCCACAGTGCAAGTGAATGCAATCAGAATCAATGCTACATTTCCTTCAAGTTAATCCCTTTAATCCACAACTCTTCCTACTCAATCCACACAGCAATCATTCCATTATAATCTTTCTGAAATATGGTATTCATAATTGAGAATCTCTCTGTAACTCGACCAAAGACACCCACCTCTATGTGTCGCACACTCTTCAGATAAAATAACTTAATGGGCGGTGGGTATATGGAAGAAGCAGCCCAAGGAAGTAGTTGAGGCTAAAACTATCCACACAGCACTCCACACAGACAGCTACCAAGGTCAGTATTGAACCCGTGGTCTCTGGCGCTGTGAGGCAGCAGTTCTGTCACTGCGCCACTGTGATTACTCCCCCCCCCCCCCCCCCCCCCCCCCCCCCCCCCCCCCCCCCCCCCCCAACCTAGTGTCAAAATATTCCCGTGGGTAGAAAAATATCAAATTATAGCTAATTAAAAAAGTAATCATTTATAGAAAGCTATGATCTAATGCACACAGGACCTTGTTGGAAAATGTCCAATTCGCTATGTTCTTAAAAAAGACTGAATTCTTCTTCCCAAACCAATATCCTCATATTAACCTGCAGTACGTGTGAGATATTGCAATCTGTGATATCCACAATGTAAGGTGAGAATTTACAGTTAATGGCAGGGCCTTTAACAGTATTTATATGCAAAGGGATCCTGGGAGAAAACTCAATAAGTCCTTGAGAGTAGCAAAACTATCATACTTCCAAGTCCAGAAAGCATAGTGTGTGACCTGATGGAACTGCAGGTCCACCACCGATTTTTCGGCAATCCTTAAATCCGCACAAAATAATGAGAGCATGCTTGAAATCCACCGTCCCGTCCCCCACCCCCCCCCATCAAGCAAGCCTTGCGATACATGGACATTTGCAAGCTTTGTATAGCTCAGGCTAATGACAACAGGTGGCATTCGGTGACACGGTGGCGCAGTGTTAGCGTTGCTGCCACACAGCGCCAGATCTGGGTTCAATCCTGACTACAGGTGCTGTCTGCACGGAGTTGTTACGATTTCCCCGTGACCGCATGTATTTTTTCCGGGTGCTCCGGTTTGCTCCCACACCTCAACGTCGTGCAAGTATGTAGGCTAATTGGCTTCTGTCAATTATAAGTTGTCCCTAGTGTGTAGGATAGTGCTAGTGTGCAGGGATCACTAGTTGGCGCTGTTACAGGCGACCTACAGAATCCCCAGCAAGTAGCTTCCTATGAGGTAGACCAAAATTGTGGGAGCAATAATCTTCTTCATTTGCCTTTGGAATATCAAGCAGGCTTTAGAAACATAGAAAATAGGTGCAGGAGGAGGTCATTCGGCCCTTCGAGCCATTGTGATCATGGCTGATCGTCCCCAATATAGAAATATAGCAAATAGGGATACATTAATATTTGCAAGCTTTGTTTAGCTCAGACTAATGGCAACAGATTTTCAGTGAATGCTTCCCCACACTCTTACTTATCAGTCAAAAACATTATTATGTTGTTGCCAGGAATACCTCTTATATACTAATGACCCAATGTTCATTGGCATAAATATTGCTCAGACTGCTCAATTTGTAGAAACTAATACATTTTATAAAGTTGATGACAAATTTGCATCGATATAAATGCCAAAAGGACCGTAATGTCAGTGTTATGACAGTGTTAATAAATGACGCACTTGCTGTAGCATAAATCATCCCCACCTGAGTAGGTCTTGTGGCACTTCATTATAACATTTGGTGATTGCAACTGCTAATAGCGCTTTCAGTAACAGCTGTCCTTCAGACAAGAAGGCTCATTCCACACTGTTTCAGCTACCTACCAAAACAATAATAAAGCTTCAGAATGAAAGCAGGGCAAAAGGTAACCAGTTCTATCCGTCACTAATCCCAAATGAGCTACGGTATGCAAACAGAATCGTTAGGTGATGAGTTTGATGAAATGAGTGCTCTTCAATTATGCAAAATTGGGGACATTTTTGCTCAAAATGTAGACACCACACTCATTAAAAACACAGCGTGGCAGTCAATGACGATTGAAATAAGAACCAGGTTACATTTGATCAGTACCTGTAATCTTTATATAGCATCACTCTTCTCTGGAGAAAACAAGCTTCTAAGCTGCTTCATTTAGCATGCTGCTGCCAACCTTATTCTGATGCCCATCACATTTTTTGCGCAACTCCATACAATGCAGGAGAAATTATGTGTTTTTAATTTAAAAAACAAAGTGCTGGAGCAACTCAGTAGGTCAGGCAGTAAAAAAGTGATGGAGCAACTCATAAGTTCACAAGTCATAGGAACAGAAGTAGGCCATCCGTTGTTCAATCATGGCTGTTCTATCTCTCCCTCTCAACCCTATTCTCCTGCCTTCTCCCCATTACCCTTGACACCCGTACTAATCAAGTCCCTGTCAATCTCTGCTCCCCAATACCCAGTGCCTTGGCCTCCACAGCCGTCTGTGGGGCCCTCTGGCCCTAGACCCGCCCACCAGTGGAAACATTCTCTCCACATCGTCTCTCTCCAGGCATTTCACCTTTCGGTAGGTCAGGCAGCATGGATTAAAATAATAGAAACATAGAAAATAGGTGCAGGAGTAGGCCATTCGGCCCTTCGAGCCTGCACCGCCATTCGATATGATCATGGCTGATCATCCAACTCAGTATCCCATCCCTGCCTTCTCTCCATACCCCCTGATCCCTTTAGCCACAAGGGCCACATCTAACTCCCTCTTAAATATAGCCAATGAACTGGCCTCAACTACCTTCTGTGGCAGAGAATTCCAGATTCACCACTCTCTGTGTAAAAAATTATTTTCTCATCTCGGTCCTAAAAGACCTCCCTCTTATCCTTAAACTGTGACTTCTAGTTCTGGACTTCCCCAACATCGGGAATAATCTTCCTGCATCTAGCCTGTCCAACCCCTTAAGAATTTTGTAAGTTTCTATAAGATTCCCCCTCAATCTTCTAAATTCTAGCGAGTACAAGCCGAGTCTATCCAATCTTTCTTCATATGAAAGTCCTGCCATCCCAGGAATCAGTCTGGTGAACCTTCTCTGTACTCCCTCTATGGCAAGAATGTCTTTCCTCAGATTAGGAGACCAAAACTGTACGCAATACTCCAGGTGTGGTCTAACCAAGACCCTGTACAACTGCAGTAGAACCTCCCTGCTCTTATACTCAAACCCTTTTGCTATGAATGCTAACATACCATTTGCTTTCTTCACTGTCTGCTGCACCTGCATTCCTACTTTCAATGACTGGTGTACCAGGACACCCAGGTCTCGTTGCATCTCCCCTTTTCCTAATCGGCCACCATTCAGATAATAGTCTACTTTCCTGTTTTGCCACCAAAGTGGATAACCTCACATTTATCCACATTATACTGCATCTGCCATGCATTTGCTCACTCACCCAACCTATCCAAGTCATCTTGCAGTCTCCTAGCATCCTCCTCACAGCTAACACTGCCCCCCAGCTTCGTGTCATCCGCAAACTTGGAGATGTTGCATTCAATTCCCTCATCCAGATCATTAATATATATTGTAAATAGCTGGGGTCCCAGCACTGAGCCTTACGGTATCCCACTAGTCACTGCCTGCCATTGTGAAAAGAACCCGTTTACTCCTACTCTTTGCTTCCTGTCTGCCAGCCAGTTCTCTATCCACATCAATACTGAACCCCCAATACCGTGTGCTTTAAGTTTGTATACTAATCTCTTATGTGAGACAAGGAATGTTTCAGGCCGGGACCATCTTCCGGATCTATTTTCAATTATGCTTGACACAATTGACTGTCTTAAATGTGGCATTAACTTGTTTGTGAATTAAGTGACGAGGAGAACCTAATGGACCTAATGGGCCCGTCCCACTTATGCGACTTTTTCGGCAAAAATATTCAACGTTGAAAATCCAACGGCGACCAGAAAGACGTCACGACTCTTTGGATGACTGAGGAGACTACTCATGACCGGCGCCATGTCGCGGGGTGAAGCCTGTATGGTCGTGAGTAGTCGCCCAAAGAGTCGTACCTTGTTCTGGTCGCCGCTGGATTTTCAATATGTTGAAAGTTTTCGACCTATGACGGGTGCCGGCAGTCGCTGAAAAAGACGCGTTACTGGGACAGGTCCATTACGTGAAACTTTTCAATCACTGTCGCTCGTTTCTATTGAAAGAAAAAAAAACAATTTGCTGGAAACAGTTTGGCACACCTGTTGAGGAATGGCGGCTTAAGAAAAATTGGAAAATGTGTGGCACTGTGGCTCAGTGGTGGAATGGTGCCGACAGCGGCAGAGACCTTGGTTCGATTCTGACTGTGTGTCCTGTCTGTGCAGCGTTTGTACGTTCTCCCTGTGATTGCATGGGTTTTCTTCGGGTGCTCTGGTTTCCTCCCACATTCTAAAGATGTCAATTTGATAAATTGCCCCTCGTGTGTGGCAAGTGAAAGAGGTACGGGTGATCGCTGGTTGGCGTAGACATGGTGGGCCAAAGAACCTGTTTTTGCATTAAACTAAACTAAAAATATGTTTTGCCTCTGATAATCCGGCAAATAATTGGTGCAGATATAACATTAGAAATTGATTTAGTGCAACAGTAAGAAAATGCTGTTACTGGATCCTTTACCTGTTGTACACTCTGTCACTGAATATTATATGGGGGACACAGTGAATGGCAGATATTAAACCATCTAATTTCCTCAAGGACCCAGACCATTTATACTATAATTAGGTTTATCATTAAAGGTCCAAACCAGAATTCATGCTGCATTTATTCACCCCACACCCACCCACCTCTTTACCTGGCTGTTTAACACATCCATCTATTCCCATCTTTCTCCTGCAGGCAAACATCTTGCTTCTATTATGTCAATGCTCTTAGTTTCACTTTCCACTGTTATTCTCTGTGTAAAAGGTTTATCCAAATCCTTATTCAGTTCAGCACTGGCAATGTTATATTAAGCACCTCAGGTCTTGAGCTTGGCCATAAGATAGGACCATAGCTAAAACTAATGTAGACTGGTTCATTTCGAAGCTGAATAAGGCTGAGGATATGGTTGCCACACGGACTGAAATGTTCCTAAAGGCATTAACGTTGAATTTGCCATTTTCAGGTAACCTGTTCCCCTTTTGTACTTATATTCATACAGCCAACGTGGAAACAAGTCCATCAGCCCAACTTGCCCACACCAACATGCCTCGTCACCACCAGTCCCACTTGCCTGTGTTTAGCCCAAACAGCTCAAATCCTGTCATGTTACCCATCTAAATGTTACTTAAATGTCGTAATAGTTCCTGCCTCCACTACCTCCTCTGGCAGTTCAGCGCATGCACCCACCACCTATTGTGTAAAAAGTTACCCCTGCAATTCCTATCAAATCTTTCCCCCTCACCTTAACCCTATGTCATCTGGCCCTTGATTCCCCTACTCTGCACAGAGACTCTGTGCGTTTATCCGACCGATTCCTCTCATGATCTTGTACAGCTCAATAAGATCACACCTCATCCTCCTGTGCTCCAGGGTGCTCCACACTCCCTCCTTCTGATCTACACGTGTCCTCACACACATACCCTCACTCCCCTTGACACCCTCACACCCTCATTCCTACTATCCCCACCTCCTGCTTCCTTTATCATTGTTACTTTTTGCAAATCTTTCATTCAGTTGTTCTGTCTCTCTCTGTATCGTCTGTATCTCTGTTTCCCTTTCCCCTGACTCGAACCCGAAACGTCACCTATTACTTTTCTCCAGACAGATGCTGCCTGTCCGGCTGAGTTACTTCAGCTTTGTGTGCCTATCTTCGGTTGAAACCGGAATCTGCAGTCCCTTCCCACCCTTCCCACCCACCTAGTTCTACCCGACTTTCACCCACACACTCAACCTATTTGGTCCCCTACCCCCCTACCCCCTACCCCCCTACCCCCTCCCTGTCTCCCTCTCATCCCATCAGTCTCTCTCTTATGTGGTTCCACTCATCACCTTCCTACTCACGTTCCCAAACCATCTGCTCTTTGTTGTCTCAACCACTGATCGCCTGACCACGGAGTTGCTCCAGTACTCTGCGTCTTTCTTTTGTAAACCAGCATATGCAATTCCTTCTTCCTATTCTTCTCCTAATTTTATATACTTCCATCCGAGGTCGCCAGAGTCGGAGCTCCAACCAGCGCGGCCTGACGACATCGGGAACCGCGGTCTCCAGGGAGGAAGCGGCCGCTCCGGAGATTCCAAGCCGCTGAGGAGTGTTCACCCGACGCTGGAGTTCCATCTTCCCGGCAAGAGGGCCTGAAGCATCGGGCTGCCATAGCGCCGACTGTGGAGGCCACAATAGGCCCGACTATGGGTGAACAGGGGACGGGAGTGGACTTTGCTGACATTTAAAGATGATTTTATGTTTATTGTTAAATTCTTTAATGTTGTGTCTTATCTTTATTCGTGTGCTGCATGGCAAGTCAAATGTCACTACACCAATTGGTGTATGTGATAATAAATGTCCTTTGTATCCTTTGTAAGTCTCCCCTCTGCTCAGTTTCAGAGAAAACAATCCAAGTCTGTCCGACCTCTTTGTAGTTTCCTGTAGCTAATACCCTCTGATCCAGGCAGCATTTTGGTAAACCTCTTCTGCACCCTCTCTAAAGCCTCCACATCTTTCCTGCAATGGGGCGGTCACAACTGAGAAAGGAAATTTCGATCCATGGTTAGCATAGTTAGCCCACGAGAAGACAGCAGCTGGTATATCACATAACAATCTGGCACTGCCAACTGTCCATGCAAAGTCATTGTGCTGAAATAAGTTCATAAATTCTAGGAGAAGAATGAGGCCATTTGGCCCATCGAGTCCACTCCACCATTCAATCATGGCTGATCTGTCGTTCCCTCTCAGCCTCAACCTCCTGCCTTCTCCGCATAGCCCGCAACACCCTTATTAATCAGGAATGTCAATCTCTGTCGTAAAAATACCAACTGACTTGGCCTCCACAGCCTTCTGTGGCAATGAATTCACAGATTCACCACCCTGATTAAATAAATTCCTGCTCATCTATCCAAAGGTATGTCCTTTTATTCTGACGCTGTGCCCTCAGGTTCTAGACTCTCCCACTAGTGTAAACATCCTCTCCACATCCACTCCATCCAGGCCTTTCACGATTCGGTAAGTTTCAATGAAGTCTCCCCTCATCCTTAGAAATATTAGAAATTATTAGAAATAGAAAATATTAGAAATTAGAATATTAGAAATATTCAGTCTCAGGAAGGGTCTCGACCCGAAATATCACCCATTCCTTCTCTCCAGAGATGCTGCCTGTCCCACTGAGTTACTCCAGCACTTTGTGTCTATCTTAGATATATTAACACTGCTTCTCCATCCACATATGCTGCCTTGCCGAGTGTTTTCAGCATTTTCTGTTTTTATTGTGGAAGAACTTCATCGACTGTAAGGCATTTGAATCATTCTCATGTAGTGAAAGGCATCAGGAAGAAACAAGGCATTAATCCTGGGGGAATAAATCACTGTATCTTTTGGAAAAGAGTTGTAAGGGCCTTCCAGCTCATTTCAGGGCGGTGTAACTACTGTTCATCGTATTCACGGAATAGATCTTTTAACTTAATTGCAAAATACTTGGTAAGTTTCTGCACTGAAAATGAGGCGTAGAATATAAAACAGCACAAGAACAGATCCTTTAGCCCATCGGATCAATACTGACTATGATGCCAATTTAAAAATAAGCTCATGCACAAGGCCCATATGTCTCCATCCCCAGTTTGTTCATGTGCCTGTGTAGATGTTGCTCAAATGTTACTGTCACATTTAGGGCAGCACGGTGGTGCAGCGGTAGAGTTACTGGCCTACAGCGTCAGAGACCTGGGTTCAATCCTGACTACGGGTGCTCTCTGTACAGTTTGTACATTGTCCCTGTAACTGTTTGGGCTTTCCCCGGGTGCTCTGGACTAACAGCACCTCATGTTTCGCTTGGGTTGCTCACAGCCCAGCGGTATGAACATTAACTTCTCTCATTTTAAGTAACTGCTTCTCAAACACCTCTTCCCTCCCCCCTCCCTCCTTAATCCCTTACACCTCTCTAGTCCTTTTACCAGTGTCAGAGTTCTCCACATCGTTCCTCTTGAGATCACACCTTCCCTCGGCAATAATGGACCTACCAACCAGGCAATGTCCTGCCTGAGCTCATTTGTGGCTGGCCCTGATTAGTCCTGGTCTTTTCTCGCCTCCACCTCTTCACCTCCCTCCCCCACCCCCTAAAGATGGGTCCTGACCCGAAACGTCCTGACCCAAAACGTCACCCATCCTTTTTCTCTTGAGATGCTGCCTGACCTGCTGAGTTTCTCCAGCACTTTGTGTCCAAACCAGCATCTGCAGTTCTTTGTTTCAACCCTCTTGTTTCTATATCTCTTTTTTAAATTTATTGTTGAATTGCAAAAGCCCTAACTTCTAGAACAGTTTTACCATTGCCGGACAAATTGTTTTGTCCCCATGGGACACTTGGAGTTCAACCTCTAGCCTTTCAGTCAACAAACCTCCCAATTACCCCGGAGGTGGAACATGTTGTTAAAAACTCAATATCATTTTGTGGCATTGAGATGGTCCATGAAAATGCAAATGAAATGATCATCTGGAAACAGCATAAATCCAAGTGGCCTGGAACTGAACTGAGAGCGCAAGGTAAATGTAAAATCTTTGGCCCAGCAATGGCAGCTTATTAAATGTGACAGGATATTAAATAGGGGTCAAAACGCCACCCAGCCTGTCTTCACTTGCTACATCTTTAATAATATTCTGATGTCATGCTACATTAAAGAGCTGGTGAAGTTTAAATTAAACCGTAGACATCCAGAAAATAGGAAGCTGTGTTCATTTATAGCCAGCCCGAGACCAAGCTTCATGCTTTGCATACTTCCAATTATTTGTTGATGTGCAATGATAGCCTGTGTGAAACAAGATACAAAAATATACGGTGGTAAAATGGGGTCGGGAGCAAGATGACAGCAGGCAGGCAGGCTGTGGGGTGACGCAGTGGTCGAGTTGCTGCCTGAGTGGAAAAGGCAGCACAGTGACGCAGCAGTAGGGTCGCTGCCTTAAAGCGCCAGAGATCCAGGTTCGATCCTGACCACGGGTGTTGTCTGTACAGATTTTTTGTACATTCTCCCTGTGACTGCGTGTGGTCTGGTTTCCTCCCCCACTTCCAAAGACGTGTAGGTTTGTAGGTTAATTGGCTTATTCACTTCTCATTTTCACATTTGTGGGATTGCTATCAGTTGTAAAAGCAGTGGTAAGTTGTCAAATTGTCCCTAGATTGTAGGATAGATGTCAGCGTATGGGGTGATCACTGGTTGGTGCGGACTCGGTGGGCCGAAGGGCCTGTTTCCATGCTGTATCTCTGAAGTCAAATAGTTTAAAGCCTATGACTAAAATGCACTGCCACCGCTGTAAATTAAGGGATAAGCCTTGATAAAGACTGCAGTCTTTAGCTGAAAGTGGATTTCAGTAAATATCAATGGATTGGCAGTATCCTGGATCAGGATTGTCATATGGTAATTTGATATTTAGTAGCAAGGAATGATGGTGTGTGTTTTCTTATAGTTGGTTGTGTAGATAACTGAATACATGTAATCTTGTTTAAAAAAAAAAGTTGAACAACACCTTCCTCTGAATGTCCTCGGTATCATCAGGCTGTGGTTTGTCCAGATCAAACTGATAGCAATCCCCTAGGAGTGAAAACAACCTTCCTTTCCATTCAAGGTCTGTGAAAATGACAGTGTGGTGTTGAACCCAATCTGCACTTTTACGACGATTATGACAATTGACCCGAGGTTCGGTTCAAAGCGATATCACGCTCAGCCTCCATTCCTCCCCGACCAAATTTAATCCAGCAGCAATCAAAGATCCTGCTTTATTCTGAGCTAATGGGGTTGGCAAGGTTAGTCAGCATCTTTAATTGAAAAGGCAAACAGTGCTTTCTTTTGATGACCTGATATGTGAACTGGCCAGCGAGATCGGACTTTGAGTGGGTTGTACATCTGACAGACGACCAACCAAGTAGGCGGGCAGAGAAAGAACAACTTTAGTAATCTGCGAGTGAATGAAGGAGGGCGATCTTTTTCCCCTTTTCTTCAAACAAAATGCCAGATCCAAACCAACATTTTAATGTCTGATTTTTTTGCCCCGCGTGTATACGCTTTGCTTCCCTGAACCGCTCACTGGCAGGCTTTTAAAATCAAACAACATGTCGTATCAACAGGTCGAAACAAGGAACCGCAGATACCGGTTTATACCAAAGATAGACACAAAGTGCTAAAGCAACTCAATGGGTCAGGCAGCATCTCTGGAGAAAAAGGATGGGTGACAGTTTGCGTCAGGACCCTTCTTCGAACTGTAGATCTTCAGTCTGAAGAAGGGCCCAGACCCGAAACACCACCCATCCTTTTTCTCCAGAGATGCTGCCTGACCCGCTGAGTTACTCCAGCACTTAGTGTCTATCTTTAACATGTTATATCAAATCGTTTTTTATTCAGAATTTTTTATTTTCTGTGCAGGGGTGTCAAAGACGAGATGGGATGGCACATGTTTAAGATGAGAAGGAAGAAACTGAAAGGAGATCTGGGAGGTGGGTATTTCACACAGGGCTAATGGTTATGCAGAATGAGCTACTAAACGAGGTGGTAGAGGCAGGTACTGTTACAAAGTTGAAGAGTCGTTTGGGAAGGTACTTGGCAAGTGAAGAGATATTTTATAACATGAGGAATCTAATATAGTTTATAACAAGAGGAATCGAATATAGGAGCAAAGAGGTCCTTCTGCAGTTGTACAGAGCCCTAGTGAGACCACACCTGGAGTATTGTGTGCAGTTTTGGTCCCCTAATTTGAGGAAGGACATTCTTGCTATTGAGGGAGTGCAGCGTAGGTTTACACGGTTAATTCCCGGGATGGCGGGACTGTCATATGCTGAGAGAATGGAGCAGCTGGGCTTGTACACTCTCGAGTTTAGAAGGATGAGAGGATATCTCATTGAAACATATAAGATTGTTAAGGGTTTGGACACGCTAGAGGCAGAAAACATGTTCCCGATGTTGGGGGAGTCCAGAACCAGGGGCCACAGTTTAAGAATAAGGAGTAAGCCATTTAGAACGGAGACAAGGAAACACTTTTTCTCACAGAGAGTGGTGAGTCTGTGGAATTCTCTGCATCAGAGGGCAGTGGAGGCAGGTTCTCTGGATGCTTTCAAGAGAGAGCTAGATAGGGCTCTTAAAAATAGCGGAGTCAGGGGATACGGGGAGAAGGCAGGAAGGGGGTACTGATTGGGAATGATCAGCCATGATCACATTGAATGGCGGTGCTGGCTCGAAGAGCCAAATGGCCTACTCCTGCACCTATGGTATATTGTCTATTCTCTATAGAGGATGGAAACAGGCCCTTTGGCCCACCGAGTCCATGCCAAACAGTGATCAATGTACACGAGCAAAATCCTACAGACGAGGGACACATTACAATCTTACAGAAGCTTACAAAGCTCTATGTCTTTGGAGTGTGGAAGGAAACCGGAGCACCCTGGGAAAACCCACACAGTCACAGGGAGAACGTACAAACTCCATACAGACAGCACGTTGCCAGGATCGAACCTGGGTCTCTGACGCTGTAAGGCAGCAGCTCTACTGCTGTGCCACTGGGCCACCCCTTTTTATTGTAAATATTGTGCAATTAAATTACACTTGTAACAAGATATTCATAAGCTCATTAGTCATGGGAGCAAATTTCGAACATTCAGTTCATTGCGTCTACTCTGTCATTAAATCATGGCTGATCTATCTTTTCCTCTCAACCATATATTCTTCTGCCCTCACTCCGTAACCTTTGACACCCTGACGAATCAAGAATTAAAATTACCCACTGACTGTCTCCACAGCTGTCTGTGGCAATGGATTCCACAGATTCACCACCCTCTGACTAACAAGATTCCTCTTCATCTACTTTCTAAAGGTGCGCCCTTTTATTCAGATATGTTCTGTTGTGTTCTGTACATTGTCCATCGTATGAACCTATAGCAAAAAACAAGCTGCTGGAAGAACTCAGTGGGTCAGGCAGCATTGGTGGAAGGAAATGGACTGTCGACATGCTGGACACCTTCAAGGAATTTAGGTCTCATTACCATCCCTCATAAGCCATGTCACAGCATTACATGAAGATTAGTTAGCAGACTGAAAGTTACTATCCGACTAAATAGCTAATGTCCTGTTCATCAGTTCAGCACGATAAATCGGTAAAAACAGGATGCCGGAATACTTAATTCTTATTCTAGCAATGTGATATTATAGCACAATTGGCGTTCCCTCTTGATTGTAAGCTACCCAAGCAAAACATGAAGTGCTGTTCCTCCAAATTGTGTGAGGCCTCACTCTGACAGTGGAAGGGCCCAGGACAGAAAGGCCTGTTGGGGAATGGGAAGGGGAGTGAAAATGTTTGGTGACCGGAGGATCACCAATCGAGAGACCGGGAATTTATCATCTTTTAAATGAATCATGTCATGCTGCTAAGTTTGCAAGGAATTGAGTGCATGTTCAAACCAACAAAATAACAGGACCTTAGTGCTCGTGAAATGTTTACAAACACTGGGATTAAGTCGGAATTTGCTTCCAAATTCCTAATTAAAAAAGTTGCACACATTTCTTCATTCACTGAATGTTGAAGTTGCTTCGATTCGAAGTCCAATTTTCAAACTTCAAAATCAATTCGCCACAGAAGCTAGCTTGCACACACGTTTCTGTGACATTCAATAGAATATGTTTGATCTGCAGGGCTGATCTCTGCACGATTCGAAGTCCAATTTTAGCATGAACTTCAAAATCAATTCACCCTCACTCACAAGGAAGCTAGCTCAAAGCAAGCATAAAAGGGTCCAACCTCTCTATTCAGCGGCAATTGACTTTTCTGAGAGAGAAGGCTGAATACTTGTAATCACACACAGTGCTACTATCTGTCAGGGCTTGATTGATCTCTGCTTTAACATGTCAGATTTCGCTTGGCGGCGCGAATAGATCAGTGTCTTTTTTTTTTTTTTTGATTTAATAGTATTTTAGCGCAATGAAGCTGTCGTTGGGGCCTAGCACCGTGGAGCAGCCTCCAGCCTGAAGAGCGGGGGCTCCAGTCCCTCACTGCGGATCTGGTGACATCGTCGGGGATATCGTGGGGATTATGCGACTCGACTCCTGGGACTCAACGCAGCCCAGCTGCACCACCGCTTCCCGGAGCTCCCGCAACGCGACTTCTCCAGCCCGTGTCGCGGGGTTGGAACGACCCGGAGCGGGGACGTACGTCGCCCGGCGCGGCTTCATGGCCGTGGGACATTCCAGCACATGTGACTTTCAGACCGGGAGCGGGTTCCATCGCCCCGCCACATTGTGATCATCAAGTAAAGTCCAAGGCGCTCTAAAATGGCCGTGGGACTCATCATCGCCCGCCTGGGGCTTGGACATCGGGAGAGACACGGAGAACAGGGGAGAGAAAAGACTTGCCTTCCATCACAGTGGCTTCACTGTGATGGATGTTTGTGTGAATTTAATTATGTGTATGTCTGTAAGACAGTGTCTTTGTTTGTATGGCTGTGGAAACAACATTTCGTTTGAGTCTCACTGGGGCTCAAATGATAATAAATTTGTATTGTATTGTATTGTATTCAATTATAAAGAGGACAAACTACATAATTGTGAGTATTGTCATGTCATAAGTAACAAAGCAGAATTAGGCAATTCGGCCCATCAAGTCTACTCCGCCATTCAATCATGGCCGATTCATCTCGCGCTCCTAACCCCATTCTCCTGCCCCCACCTCATAACCCCGACATCCGTACTAATCAAGAATCCATCTATCTCTGCCTTACAAATATCCATTGACTTGGCCTCCCATGCAAAGAATTCCACAGATTCACCAATGCATATTGTATCGCAAAGCGCACGTATATTAGAAGCAAGATCAGATTCAGATCAGATTCAGATTCAATTTAATTGTCATTGTCAGTGTACAGTACAGAGACAACGAAATGCATTGATAGATGTCCATCAACAGATAGGCTTACATAACATAAAATTAGTGATGATATATGTCACAGTATCACTCTTGAATGTTCTAGTGGACTTATTAAAGTAACGTCCACTGGCCCTTTGAGGCTTGATATTCACTGATCCCTAGTCATCTTGGACTTGAGTGTAATCAGCAACAGTGCAGTAGTTAGAGCCGCAGCCTCACATGCCAGAGAAATAGATTCAATCCTCACCTCGGATGCTGACTGTGACCATATGTGTCTCCTCCCACAACCTGAAGATGTGCAGGCTTGTAGGTCAATTGGCCTCTGTAAATTGCCCCCTAGTGGCTAGGGAGTGGATTAGAAAGTGTAATACAAGAAGGGTTTCAGCCCGAAAAGTTGCCTATTTCCTTCGCTCCATAGATGCTGCTGCACCCGCGGAGTTTCTCCAGCACTTTTGTGTACCTTCGATTTTCCAGCATCCGCAGTTCCTTCTTAAACACAATAGATTGAGAGAGAGACTAAAGATTGACACAAAATGCTAGAGTATAACTCCGAGGGACAGGAAGCATCATCTCTGGATAAAAGGAATGGGTGACATTTCGGGTCAAGACCCTTCTTCTGACGGAGGGTCCGGGGACAGCGAGACATAGAGATAAGAAAGGGTAAGGTGTGAAAATGAGATCAAAAGAGAAGGAGGTCAAAGAAAATGTAGAAGAGATCGTTAGCTAGAAGAAGGTGACAATCAATGGCCTCGGTGGCTGAAAGACCATCTGTGTTGTGTATACATTGAACCGAAATTCACATTCCACCGCTCTCTGTGAACAGGGAAGTTCAATTATAATCAGTCCTCTGAATGTTGAAATTTTTCCTCATTTCTGTCCTAAATAGCCAATCTCTTTTCCTAACATTATGTCCCTTAATCGAGTCTCTCTAGCCGGAGGAAACAGCCTCCCACCATTTATCCTGTCTCTTTCTCTAAATCCTTTATTTCAATGAGATCTCATCCTTCTAAGATCGAGTGACTATAGGCCCATTCTGCTCAATTGCTCCTCATTAAACTATCCTTCATGACAAAGAATCATTCTGAAGAGTTTCTGTGGCACTGCCTTGAAGACACCCATTCTCCTTTGTTAACTTAGGAGCCCCGTACAGCTGTACACAATATCATAGGCATGACATAGCTGAGGAAGGGTCTCGACCCGAAACGTCGCTAATTCCTTCTCTCCACAGATGCTGCCTCACCCGCTGAGTTTCTCCAGCACTTTGCGTCAATCATTGCATGACATCTCCAAACCTCTGCCTAATTTCAGTAACATTTCTTTCTCTTGAAATTGAAACCTTTATACGATAAAAGCCAACCACGGTTGCAGTGCCTGCCAGTTTTAGTTTTGTTTTGTGCTGTTTAGTTTCGAGATACAGCAAGGACATAGAAACATAGAAACATAGAAAATAGGTGCAGGAGTAGCCCATTCGGCCCTTTGAGCCTGCACCGCCATTCAATATGATCATGGCTGATCATCCAACTCAGTATCCTGTGCCTGCCTTCTCTCCATACCCCCTGATCCCTTTAGCCACAAGGGCCACATCTCACTCCATCTTAAATATAGCCAATGAACTGGCCTCAACTACCTTCTGTGGCAGTGAATTCCAGAGAGGAGACAGGCACTTCGACCCACCGAGACCGTGACGGCCAGCAATCCCCGCACACTAACACTAACACTAACCCAAACGCACCAGGGACACTTTACAATTTTACCAATGCAATTAAACTATAAACCTCTACATCCTTTGAGTGTGGGAGGAAACCGGTGATCCTGAAGAAAACCCATGCTAGTCACGGGGAGGACGTACAAACTCTGTACAGACAGCACACGTAGTCAGGATTGAACCTGGGTCTCTGACATTGTATGGCAGCATCTCTACCACTGTGTCACCGTGCTATCCATCTGCATCACCGTGCCGCCCTCTTTAGGCGACTATGATAAGCAAATCCCAGGTTATTGCCACAACACGAGGGACTGAGCGAAAAGGAGAGGTGGAGCAGGCTTGGACTTTATTCCTTGGAGCACAGGCAGCCGAGGGGTGTACAAAATCATGAGGAGAATAGTTAGGGTGAATGCACAGAGACTTTTAGCCAGGGGTGAGGATTCAAGAACCAGAGGTCACAGGTTTAAGGTGAGAGGGGAAAGATTCGATAGGAACCTGATGAGCCATTTTTCACTCAGAGGATGGTGGGGAAATGCAATGAGCAGCTAGAGGAAGTATGTGTAAGAAGGAACTGCGGATGCTGGTTTAAGCCAAAGATAGACACAAAACTCAGCGGGACAGGCAGCATCTCTGGAGAGAAAGAATGGGTGACGTTTCGGGTCGAGACCAAAAGGGGTCAACGAATACTTTCTTGAACATCTACATGTATACAGTAGAGAGCATATTGACTGGTTGCATCACGGCCTGGTTCAGCAACTTGAATGCCCAAGAATGAAGTAGACTGTAAAATGTGGTGAACACTTCCTAGCCCATCACGGGTACTGACGTCCCCACCATCGAAGGGATTTACCGGAGTCACTGCCTCAAAAAGGCAGCCAGCATCATCAGAGACCCACATCACCCTGGCCACACACTCATCCACAGAGACCCACATCACACACTGGCCACCCATGCCATCGGGAAGAAGGTCCAGGAGAACAGCTACAGGAGAACAATGGCCATTTGGCTATCAAATACTGCAACCTCCAAACAAGCTCTGAACTACACACACACACACACACTTTTTCTATCTATACATACACACACACATATAATATATTTACTGTATACTGAACTTTTTTTATTGTTCATTCTAGGTTTTACAGAGTACTATGTTTACAATTCTGTTGAAATTCATTGTTCCATTTTGGGACATGTGACAATAAAACACTCTTGACTTGACTCCACTCTTGATAACCTGCTAACTGACTGTTCAGAACCTGACGAGTCAATGTTGAAGTCACGAGACAATGTCCGTGCTTTCCTTCCACTCATTGGGATCCCAGTTCTTAACTGCGGTCAAGTTTCCTCCGTTCTCTTTGAATTTATTCAACTGCATAGCATTTTAAAATAATGCATTAAAAGTGTGTTTGAGTACAGACGTGCACAACATCAAATAGAGTCATGGAGTGATACAGCATGGAGATAGTCCCACCTGCCTGCATTTGGCCCGTATCCCTCCAAACCTGTCCTATCCATGTACCTGACTGACTGTGTATTAAACGTTGTGATAGTCCCTGCCTCAAATACCTCCTTTGGCAACTTGTTCCATACACCAACCACCCTTTGTATGGAAAAATTACCTAAGAGGTTTCTATTAAATCTTTTTCCCTTCACCTTAAACCTATGTCCTCTGGCCCTTGATTCACCTACTCTGGGCAAGAGGCTCTGTGCATCTATTCATCTCATGATTTTATACACCTCTATAAGATCACCCCTCATTCTCTTATGCTCCAAGGAATATAGCCCAAGCCTGCTCATCCTTTCCCTTGTAGCTCAACCCCCCTCGTCCTGGCAACATCCTTGCAAATATTCTGGAAAATCTGTTGGTCCAGTAGCCTCCAAAATGCTGAACGTGCTGCATTTGTGGAGTTTTGCAACGTTCTGTTATTCTAGTCTTCCCACAAGTGGTTAATTTCACAATTTGCTTTCTGCAACATGCCAACTGCTGTTTACTTGACCAATTACTTAACCTGCTTCTTCCTCTCCGCACACTCTCCATCTCAGCGTGGATTCCCACCTAGCGTTGTGCAATCATTAGTTTGCACCAGTTTCCCATCTAAATCATTAATATCAGTCGAGCTGAGCAGAGAACAGTGACCCAGGCAGGGACCAGCTAGTTAAAGCCAACCAATCTAAAAATGACACAATTATGCTCACACTTCTTTCATTCCTGCCAGTCCCTTATCTACGATAATTTATAACCTCCAGTCCATGCATTCTGGTATCACAAAACTGTGGCATCGCAAAGCATGTGAGAATTTGCACACCCACCCTCCATCCCTATCCCTACAATCAGTCTGAAATAAGCCCCAAACTCCAAATGTCACCTCTCCATGTTCTCCGATGCCGATATCTGACCCGCTGAGTTTCTCCAGCATTTTGTGCCTATCTTTAGTGTAAACCAACATTGCGTACAGTTTTGGTCTCCAAATCTGAAGAAGGACATTATTGCCATAGATGGAGTGCAGAGAAGGTTCACCAGACTGATTCCTGGGATGTCAGGACTGTCTTATGAAGAAAGACTGGATAGACTTGGTTTATACTCTCTAGAATTTAGGAGATTGAGAGGGAATCTTATAGAAACTTACAAAATTCTTAAGGGGTTGGACAGGCTAGATGCAGGAAGATTGTTCCCGATGTTAGGGAAGTCCAGGACAAGGGGTCACAGCTTAAGGATAAGGGGGAAATCCTTTAAAACCGAGATGAGAAGAACTTTTTTCACACAGAGAGTGGTGAATCTCTGGAACTCTCTGCCACAGAGGGTAATTGAGGCCAGTTCATTGGCTATATTTAAGAGGGAGTTAGATGTGGCCCTTGTGGCTAAGGGGATCAGGGGGTATGGAGAGAAGGCAGGTACGGGATACTGAGTCGGATGATCAGCCATGATCATATTGAATGGCGGTGCAGGCTCGAAGGGCCGAATGGCCTACTCCTGCACCTAATTTCTATGTTTCTATGTTTCTATCTGCAGTTCCTTTTTTTAAAATTATTTTCAGTGCGTGACTAAAAGAGGATGTTTGCACAAACATGACGATAAACTCAACTCAACTGGCTTTGATTATGCTTAAGAGGAGAAATGGCTCAAATTGCAGGGGAAAACTCAAGGAAAAATGGTTTATGAATAGCAGCAAATCTTTCAAGGACTACTTCATAGTCCTCGGGCAATAAATGCTCCATTGAGAAATTTATTGAGAAGTTTCTCCACGAGAAACATATGCCATTCATGAGCAACAAAAAAGATAAAGGGAAATATTAAATTGAAAGGATTTTATATAACGCAGCCAAGAGCTTGCGAATTGGGATCGTTTGTGGAGTCATCGAAAGATAACCAAACATTTGGGAGCAAAGTGTATGAATCGTGATCTAAGGATCTGTAAAAAGGATGCAAATAGTGAAAGCGAACACAAGTCCCTGTGAGATTAAAATGGAATAAATTGATATGTGAGGTACAGATGTATGAACAAACTTTAGGTCAATATTTTATAGTTTTTTTTCCACAGTTGAGATGTTAATAACAGATCAGAAATTATAGGTAACCAAAATCTCCAAAGACTGAGGAAAAGTAAGAACCAAAGAAACAAAGAACTGCAGATGCTGGTTTACAAAAAAAAGAACAAGGTGCTGGAGTAACTCAGCAGGTTCAGGCAGTATCCCTGGAGAACATGGATAGGTGATGTTTTGGATCAGGACCCAGTAGCGGCCACTCTTTATCCTGCCTCTCTTCTCTCCCAACTTTCAACTCCCCTCCCCCCTATAATCACTGAAGAATGGTCCCAACCTGAAATGTCACCAGAGATAGTGCCTGACCCCACTGAGTTACTCCAGCACTTTGTGTGGGTCGCGACACAAAACGTCACCGAACCAAGTTCTTCAGCGAAGCTGCCTGACCCACTGAGTTACTCTAGTACTTTGCATCCACTTTTGAAGAAAGTAAGCCAAGTTCTGTCTACTGTGGTTGGCATTCTATAGAAGGTCATTCTTCCATTAATACTCAAACATCCATGGCTATGCTCTACAACTACTGAAGGATTCATAGCAGATCTCCAAATAGCCACTGCTTCCAAGGGACATAAATCTCTAACTTTGCTTTGTTTAAAGGTTGTGTGGATCAATGGTCGGTGTGGACTCAATGGAACTTTGGCCCACCAAGTCCAGACTGATCAGTGAATCGCGCACACTAATACTATCCTACACACACTTGGGACAATTTAGAATTCTACTAAGCCAATTAGTCTACAAACCGTATTGAGAGTGTGGGAGGAAACTGGAGATCCCGGTGAAAACCCACGCAGGTCACGGGGAAAACGCACAAACTCCGTACAGTCAGCATCGAGGGTCAGGATTGAACCCAGATCTCTGGCGCTGTGAGGCAGCAACTCTACTGCTCCGCCACCGTGCCACCCCTAAACAGAGACTGTAACCCATGCTTCGAGGCTCCATGGTTAAGGGGCGCATCACCACTCAACCTACCCTGTTAGCCCTGTACGAATTTTGCTGATGTCAACGAGGTTACCTCTTGAACTCTAAGCTGAAGAAAACAGAAGCCTATCTGTTCAAGACCCAATTATTCCCTGCCAGCAAGGAGTCTTTCTGAGTTGGTCCCATTGGTCTGCTTTTGGCCCATATCTCGATACTTGAAAATGAAAAGAACACTGCAGATGATTGAAATCTGAAATAAAAGTGGGGAATGCTGGAAACACTCGGCAGGTCAGGCAGCATTTATGGAAAGGGACACAGCAAAGGTTTTAGATTCTGGACCTTCATCAGAGATAACTAAATTGATTTCTTCTCAGGAGGTGGCACAGTGGCACAGCGGTAGAGTTGATGCTGAAAGCACCAGAGACCCAGGTTTGATCTGTGCTGTCTGTGTGGAATTTGCTCGTTCTAACTGGGACCACGTGGGTTTCCTCCAGCTGCTCCAGTTTCCTTCAACATTCCAAAGACTTGCAGGTTTGTAAGTTAGTTAACTTCTGTAAATTGCGCCTAGTGTGTAGGATGCAAAACTGGGATAACAGAATCAGTTTACAGGTTGATCAATGATCAGTGTGGACTCAGTGGGCCGAAAGGCCTGTTTCCATGATGTATCTATAAACTAAACTAAATTAAACCACATAGGAACTAATGCAGTGAATCGCCTTTTAATTTCCTCGATAGTAAGTCTCTCATTTCTTTGGTAATAAGACCATAATTGTTCACGATATTCCACACCTACACCTTACAGAGGATAGACACAAAAAGCTGGAGTAACTCAGCAGGACAGGCACCATCTCCAGAGAGAAGGAATGAGTGACGTTTCTGGTCGAGACCCTGCTTCAGACTTCTTAAGACTCGGCCTTATAGCGATAGTTCAGCTTCAACATATATTTCCATCATGCTAATTGGATATAACACGAGTGATGAATTAAGGAACACTATTTGTAATACTAGAAGAAGGGTCTCAACTCAAAATGCCACCCATTCCTCTTCTAGATGCTGCCTGTCCCACTGAGTTACACCAGCTTATTGTGTTTATCTTCGGTTTAAGCATCTGCAGTTCTTTTACACACTATCTGTATTATGTTTGTCAAAATGTCATTATAATGCAATTTCAACAAGGAACTATAAAACCATTTAAAAGTTACTTTGGAAATTGGCAAGAAGATAAGAAAAAGATGTATTAGGAAGAAAATTAGTCTGGCGTCAAAAACACTGTTTCCATGTAACCTCCCACAGGAATAACATGCTTAAGAACATGCTGCAATTTTCAACAAGTGGACATTGAAATTGTCAAGCAATTCAATTCAATTCAATTTATTTGTCATTTGGACCCCTTGAGGTCCAAACGAAATGACGTTTCTGCAGCCATACATTACAAACAAATAGACCCAAGACACAACATAATTTACATAAGCATCCATCACATCGCTGTGATGGA
The DNA here is from genome assembly GCF_028641065.1 of Leucoraja erinaceus. NCBI lineage: Eukaryota > Metazoa > Chordata > Chondrichthyes > Rajiformes > Rajidae > Leucoraja > Leucoraja erinaceus. Next base: position 88,155,132 of record NC_073381.1, read on the forward strand.
AGGCCAAAAAAACTTATCTCTCCACTGCACTCTCCCCCCCATGTCAGAGTCAAAGTCAAAGCCCCCGGCTGGCGATGGCGATTGTCCCGCGGCCATTAAAGCCACGCCGGGTGATGCAAGGTCGCACACCGGATTCTAGATGTTGGAGCCCCCGGCGTGCGCTTGCAGAGTCCCGCGGCCATTCCAAGCCGCGCGGGGCGGTGATGTCAGGTCCCGCTCCAGGAGCTCTTCAACCCCGCAACTCGGGCGGGAGAAGTCGCCGTTGCGGGAGCCCTGAAAAGCGGTCTCCCTCCAGGGACCCGCGGGCTCCCGGTGCCGCCGTCCGCCAAACCCGCAGTTGCAGCCTCCGAATCTCCGGATGTCGGGCCGCAGCCACGCTCCACCACCACTCCACCCGCTCCGGACTCGGCCAGCTCCGCGACGGTGAGGTGAGAAGTCGGCACCACAGCCCCCGGTCTTCCTGTTGGAGGCCGCTCCTCGTTGCAGCCCCAACGACAACGGAGACCCGACAAAGAAAAGGTCGGGTCTCCCGTGCAGGGAGAGATTTAAACCCTCCCCCCCCTCCCCCCCCCCCCCCCCCCCCCCCCCCCCCCCCCCCCCCCCCCACACACACACACACCCCCAACAAAAATAACAAAAACTACATAAAAACATAGACAAAAAATAATAAAAACGCAGACGGGCTGCAGAGGCCGCTGCTGACGAGAGTCGCGCCGCCTACCGTACTTTGTAATCGTTTCTATCGACACTTGTGCTAAAATCTATCTATACATAACTAAAAGTCTGATCATGTTATCTTCCAGTTTGCATGGTTTTTCTATCTGCTCAAAAACGGTATGCGATAGCGCTACGATTTTTCGCCAGCTCACTAACTGTTCTCCTGTGCTGCGAGTGCAACACGTTTTGTTCCGTTCAGTGGCATATTGTAGAAGTTAGCGAGACTAAAACATTTAAAAAATCTCCTCTCCTGCTAGTCAGCGCTGCGCAGACTAGTCTCTTCTCCTGTCACTCCCTGGGACGGTCCGCCCTTTCCTGCGCCATTGTGGCTTTACTGAGGCTGAGGTTGGCCGGCGGAGGTCTCCAACCGGACACAATTTTCGGAGGTATCTGAAGCGGCTCAGCCCGGCCCGGCCCATCGTGGAGTCGGAGATGTCGCCGATGTCGCCAAACGGAAAGCGGAAACTTTGATCCCGGCGGAGGAGAACGACCAACGACCAATGCCCGCTGTGAGTCCCCATCGCACCATCAGTTCCAGCCCCTTCCCCTCTGGTCCTCCTCGCTGGCTCCTGCCACCCTCTCCCGTGGTACCCCACTCTCCCCATGGGTCTTCCCCGTCTTTTCTCCGAGCTCTCTCTACCCTCCTCCCCCGCCCACACCCCCTCCCCCCACTACCACCCCTGCCCACACCCCTCCCCCCACTACCACCCCCCCCCTCCCCCCCACCCTGCCCACACCCCCCCCTCCCCCCTCCCACACAACCCCCCCCCCCCACACCCCCACCCCCACACCCCCACCCCCCCCCCCCCCCCCCCCCCCCCCCCCCCCCCCCCCCCCCCCCCCCCCCCCCCCCCCCCCCCCCCCCCCCCTCCCCCCCCCCCCCCCCCCCCCCCTTCCCCCACACCCCCCTCCACACTCCCCCCTCCGCCCACAAAATGGGTCCCACAGTCTAGTACTCTATTAACAATGTAATATGCAATCCTTGGTATTTTAAGTTTGCAGGAATGAAAATAAACTTATCACTATTAAAAAGACCTTTACTTTTGAAATACCTGTCAGAAAAGTAATCTTGTTATTGTGAAGCTGAAACTTCCCCGCTCCTAACCCCATTTTCCCTATTGACCATTATTTTTCTAACATGGTTTTCTATGAAGCGTGTCTTTGTGGAAACACAACTAGTACATTATGGCTGTGTTACCTGTGTAAATGCTGTAAGACATCTTTATTCTTGTACTCAATCCTCATTCAATTAAGGTCAACGTACCATTTGCCTCTTTAATTATCTGCTGCAATTGCTTGTTAACATTTGGTCACACAGGTCACTTATGCATCAATACTTTCCAATCTCTCAGCATTTTACACTTTTTGTTTTTAGAAATTAATCCTTCTGTTCCCTTTACCGAAGCCGACAACTTTAGGTTTCTGCATTGCACGTTCTCTGCCTTGTTCTTGCCCATTCACTCAGCTTGTCCATTTCCCAATGAGAGGCATCACAGGTGAAGAAGCACCCTGGCTTTCATCAGTCAGGCCATTAAGTGACAGGTTGACACAAACAGCTCACGCCAAGCCTGCCCGTCTTGCCACTGGGGTCAGACAACAAGGGGGACTCGGTGGCGCCGAACGACGACGGAGGATTGGGCCGGAGGAACGAAGATTGCCCTCCGCGGGCATGCGAGGGAGGACCCGCCCGGTCGGCCCAGCTGATCCGCCACGGCCTCCGAATCAACCCCGAGCCACTGGCGTTGACGGGAACCCTGCCACTGAGACCGAGGAACCCTGGACCAGCGAGAACAATGGGGGGATCCAGTGTGGGGCCACAAGGACAATGGGGGCTGTGAGGGAGGGGCCCTGCTGCCGTGTGAGCGGTGGCTGGCAGTAGGGAGGACTGTCCAAAGCTTTTGCAACCTTGTCGGTGCCAACAATTGGCGACACTTGTGTACTACCCAGGTTGTGTGCAAAACAAAGCATTTCACTTAATACCAAAGAGAGACACAAAATACTGGAGTAACTCAGCGGGTCAGGCAGCATCTCTGGACAAAAAGGATGGCTGGCGTTTTGGGTCAGAACCCTTCTCCAGAATGAAGGGACCTCTCTTGGACCCACAATACCTCTACTCTGATCAAGAAGGCTCATCAGCATCTCTTCTTCCTGAGGAGACTGAAGAAGGTCCATCTGTCTCCTCAGATCCTGGTGAACTTCTACCGCTGCACCATCGAGAGCATCCTTACCAACTGCATCACAGTATGGTATGGCAACTGCTCTGTCTCCGACCGGAAGGCATTGCATCTCTTGCCCAACGCAACCGGGCTCCCCTCCATTGAGTCTGTCCAAAGCAAGCGCTGTTGCGGAGGGGGTCAGAATCGCCAAGGACCTCTCATGGATTGTTTACCCTCCTACCATCCGGGAGGCGCTACAGGTCTCTCCGTTGCCGAACCAGCAGGTCGAGGAACAGCTTCTTTCCGGCGGCTGTCACTCTACTCAACAACGTACCTCGGTGACTGCCAATCACCACCTCCCCCCCCACCCCGGACACTTATTATTTTTTTTATTCAAATCGTTTGCTATGTCGCTCTTCAAGGGAGATGCTAAATGCATTTCGTTGTCTCTGTACTGTACACTGACAATGACAATTAAATTGAATCTGAATCTGAAGAAGGGTTCCCGCCGAAAACATCACCCATTCCTTCTCTCCAGACTTGCTGCCTGACTGGCTGAGTTACTCCAGCATTTTGATTCTATCTTTGGCATAAACCAGCATTTGCAGTTCCTTCCTCCACATCCAGAAAGCACTGGCTCCCTTCAGTTGCAAAAACACACCCTGAAAGCACCTTGTGAGGATGATCCAATGTTAAAAAGGCTTAGAGCATTTTACAGAGTTACAGAGCATTTTTAAAAGCTGTGTCAATGTCTCGCCTGTCCACAGTAGCAAGTGCAGACTCATAAGTTCATTGTTCATTTACTTTTTTCTTTCTTCATCGAAGCCCCTAATGCAAATACTTTATGCAACTACCGTTTACTCAGAAGATCAGGCGGCCGTAAGTGGTAGGAACAGAATTAAGCCATTCGGTCCATCAAGTCTACTCCGCCATTCAATCATGGCTGATCTATCTTTCCCTCCTAACCCCAAACTCCTGCCTTCGCTTGATAACCCCTGACACCCGTACTAATCCAGAATCTGCCAATCTCTGCTTTAAAAATATCCATTGGCAGCCTCCACAGCCTTGTGTGACAATCAATTCCACAGATTCACCACCCTCTGACAATTGAAATTTCTTCTCACCTGCTTTCTAAAGGTACAGCCTTTTATTTTGAGGCTGTGCCCTCTGGTCCAAGACTCTCATGCCAGTGGAAACACCCTCTGCAAATTCACTCTATCCAGGCCCTTCACTATTCGGTAAGTTTCAATGAGGTCCCCTCTCTCATCCTTCTAAACTTCAGCGAGTACAGGCTCAGTGCCATCAATTGCTCATTATATGTTAACCTACTCATTTCTGGGATCATTCTCGTACACCTCCTCTGGACCCTCTCCAACGCCAGCATCTCCTTCCTCAGATTTGGGGCTCAAAACTGCTCACAATAATCAACATGCAGTCTGACCAGGGCCTTATAAAGCTTCAACATTACATCCTTGATTTTGTATTCTCTGGCCTTCCTTCACCTTCGCCTTCCTTGCTACTGATTCAACTTGCGAATAAACGAGTTTGGTATCTCGATAAACACAGAGGATCATGGGATTTGGCAAAGGTCATTTGGGATTAAAATAAGTGAACACGCGCTGTATAAACTGTATATAAATTGTTAACCATTCTACTGTGGTGCGTGGGTCTCAAAAGGAGGCACGAAGTCCAGTGTTTGAGAAGCACCTTTATTGTATTCCTCCCGGTTGAAGGGAAGACGAAACCAGAGGAAGATGGCACCCAAACCCTGCCTTTTAAACCCTCCGGCTGAGGGCCGCCTCCGGACTGCACCACTCCTGTGCCGAGGGGTTCGGCAGTATAATGGCACGACCCTTAGGAGCCGCCACACTACCAATGAATTAATCTAGAATTCTGTCAACTCAATAGCTTCCTTTCTTGGTCTGCTGTTCACACACTACTTACATGGTCTCAATTCTTGTTCAGTTCATTAATCTGCAATTATGAGATATTCAAAAAGTTAAAGAAGTTATTATTTTCATTTAATCCTTGATGTGTTTGCTACTGGAATAAGAAAATATCACTTGTGTTTGAAACATTTTCTAATCTTTATTTATAATTTATGTGTAAAAATATATTTAATCTGAGGCAGGCAGCAAATGTATCAGTGTGATGAATGTACTGTTAAGGCAAAAATTCATAATTGAGTGCAGGGTTGGCCCTTTGAAGGAGCCGCCAATCCGATGTAAGACATTTAACTGCAAAGTGCCTGCCCTTTAGTATTGAATAGATTGAGTGATGTTGATGTCTGTGCTGTTCCAAGTTTGTGGTGGTTGTGGCGTGTTTCCCCAGCCATCTCGCCCAGTGCATGTTGACCAGCACAGTTCGCTGGCCCTTGTTAGCAGAGGCTCTTTGTACAGGTGTTACCCGAAGCCCAAAGGTTTTGTGGAGGATCTGCGTTAGGATCGGGCATGCATCTAAGGAGAGGGCTGTCAGATCAGATCAGGCAGGTTGCCGAGTGGCTGAAGGCGGATTTTAATGGGTCGTTATTAAACTGTTCCGGCTGTGTGGCATCGCCAACTCTCTCTCTCCTAGATCCCCCACCCCAACTGTCGACAAAGTCTGACTGAGAAAATGCTTCCACTCACATTACGGGTTGGCTCCATGTTTGCCCGCTCACTGGGGCGGGCGGCACCTCCTTCAAAGAGAGCGAGAACAGGTCCCGTCAGCTGGGGAGCTGTCATCCACTCTAGTTTGGCTGCAGTACAAATTGCCGCAAATTCTCATAATTATCGCCCAGACCCGGCTCCCAACTGTGTGCCCTGACAGTCTGGAACCAACCGCTGAGGTTAAAGCGACAGCATCTATATTTAAGCATCCCACCTCAAACGTTTCACCAGCCTGTTCAAATCCAATCTGAACTTTCCAACCTAACCCCCACCCAGCACATTCTCCTCATTTCCTTCAATCCAGGAAGGTTGTTTAGATAGGAATCTAAGGACTGTCTCAAATTGGTCGACCACACAACTTGTAATTCGTGTAAATCAATATCGAATTTGAATGGCTGCGTCTCAGGCTAATAGCAGGGATTTGATAATTGACAGGTTCGTTCCAGGCATTCGTGCGTTTTCAAGGCTGGTGCTGTATTGAGTCAATAGTTTAAAAAGATACAGTTGTGGATTTGTGCAGCCCACAGTACACTGTGGCCTACTGCTGACATGGATACATTTATTTATAAATCTCAATGAAATGAATACGTGAGAATGTTTATCTCGAATGACCCATGACCTGGGCTTGCGCAATTGTAATACCAAATTCGCTTTTTGGGAATCCTGCACCAGTGCTCCCAAGTCCGTTTTCTGAATCCTCTCCCCATTTAGAAAACAGTCCACGGACTCTGTGCTCCTGGGTTTCACACTTTCAGACGTGGCCCGTCCTAAGGAATGATGAGCCCATCTCCCAGTGTTAAAGTTCCCCGCAGCGGCCAACACTTTAACACACCACAGCATGGTGCAGCCAGATCTAATCAGAGCTGCAGTGAAACGCTCTGGGGCTTGCTATCCCTGATTATTCTCTTCAGAAAGATGTTGAACACACTCAGGGCCATTGTTAATCATTTTTTTTGCCGTCTTCCATTCGGCAAAGAGACCACATGGAGTGGAATCCTTGACGTCACCGACACACATACTGCGAGATTATTGTGTGCCTGCCTGTGAGGCAGATGCATTTTCATTTTAATTGAAAAGCACAGGAGGTCTTTTCTCAATGTAACATAATTTCAAACTCGTGTAATACTTCAGCCTCCCTTCATCTTTGGAGAAATATGCTCAAACTATTTAAATTTGAAATTGGCTTCTCTTTGCACTTTCTCTCTCTCTCATTTGATCTCTCTATCACTCTCTTTCATTCTCGCTCTCTCACATTCAATATTGGCTTATTTTTCTGCCTCCCAAATTCAATATTGCCATCTCTCTCTACTCTCCCTCCCCTCCTCTCTCCTCTCTCTCTCTCTCTCTCTCTCTCTCTCTCTCTCTCTCTCTCTCTCTCTCTCTCTCTCTCTCTCTCTCTCTCTCTCTCTCTCTCTCTCTCTCTCTTCCCCTCTCTCTCTCTCTCTCTCTCTCTCTCTCTCTCTCACTCTCTCTCTCTCACTCACTCTCTCTCTCTCTCACTCTCAAATTTGAAATTGATCTTGGCTTCTCTGCTCTCTCCCTTTCTCTCAAATATTGGCATTTCTACTCGCTCCTTCACTCTCTCTCTCTCTGAAATCTGATCGTGGCTTTTCTCTCTCTCTCTCTCTCTAAAATGTGACAATTAATATTGGCATCTGTACTCTCTTTTTCTGCGATGAGAGAATTATACAACAGGAAGGGATAAGCTATTTGTAAAGCACAACCTCTTCTTCCGTCTTCAAGTCACCATTGTAATAACTTGAATGCATAATGATAATTGGTTCACTGAAGAGGAGAAAATGAATAGACTGGCTTTCGTTTTCTGGAGAGCGAATGCTGAGGTGTTGACCTCAAAGAAAACTATGTGAAGGTAGACATGGACAAGGGAGGGAGTAGGTGTACATAACTGGTGTACATAACATAGGCTTTTAGAAACATCAAGATAGAGGAGCAATGGTTAGACAAGAAACTGCAAATGATGAACAAAACACCTGTTAGTGGAACAGTCAGCATGATTCCTGTAGGCTGGAGAATCTGTTTCTATGCCAGAAGATTTTATGAACGCAGGGGTGTTAAAAACAAGAGGGTATGGGTTTAAGGAGGAAGTTATTTAGAGAGAACCTGATGAGGATCGGGAGATTACTGTCAGAGGGTGTGGTGCAACAAGTACTCTCACTGCATTTTAGAAGTTCAAAGGTGAGCACTTGAATTGTTAAGACATAGAAGGCCACTGTAGGTAAATAGGATTATTGTGGTTTAGTTAAGTTAAGTTAAGTTGTTAAGTTAAGTTTTGTTTAGTTTTGTTTGGTTTAGTTTAGTTTAGTTTTTAGGTACAGTGTAAAAACAGGCCCTTCGGCCCACCAAGTCCGTGCCTGCCAGCGTTCCCCGTACATTAGTACTATCCTACACACACTAGGGACAATTTACAATTATACCAAGCCAATTAACCAACAAACCTGCACGTTTTTGGAGTGTAGAAAGAAACTAGAGCACTCAGAGAAAACCTATGCAGGTCAGGGTAGAACATACAAACTCCGTACTGACAAGCACCTGTAGCCAAGAACAAACCCGAGTCTCTGGTGCTGTAAGGCAGCAAATCGAACGATGCATGCGCTAACCAGTCAGTGAAAATACAATACATGATTATAATCGAGCTGTCAACAGTGTACACTCTCCATGATAAAGGGATTAATATTTAATGCATAATAAAGTCCAGTTGAGTCCAATTAAAGATAGTCTAAGGGTCTCCAATGAGCTAGATAGTAGCTCAGGACTGCTATCTAGTTGTAGGTAGGATGGTTATGTTGCCTGGTAACAGCTGGGAAGAAACTGTCTCTGAATCTGGAGGTGTACGTTTTCACACTTTTATGCCTCTTGCCTGCTGGGAGAGGGGAGAAGAGGGATTGACCAGGGTGCGACTGGTCCTTGATCATGCGGGTGGCCTTGCTGAGGTAGCGTGAGGTGTAGATGGAGTTAAAAGAAGGGAAGTTGGTTTGTGTGATGGCCTGGGCTGTGTCCACAATTCTCTGCAGTTTCTTGTGGTCTTGGATGGAGCTGTTCCCAAACCTTGCTGTGATGCGTCACGATAAAATACTTTCTACGGCGCATGTGCAGAAGTTGGTGAGAGTTGTTGGTATTGGTGGGCATGGGCATAGTTGGCAGAAAAGCTTGTTGTTATATTGTATGACACCCAATGAAGGTGAATGGAAGGTTGAGAGTTACCAATTGATGGTTACATCCACTGTGGTCCCCGCGGTTGATCCAAACAAACAGGGGTATGTCACTTGTTATGTCACAGAAAATCTGGCCAAAAGAAAGGGCTACAGGTACATCAGTGATAATAAAGGATGACATAAGGCCAGTAGTGAGTAATGAAATCACTTTGAAGGTCTGGCAGGAGCAGGACTTGGAGCGAGGAAGACTAAACTACATTTATTCTAATGCTTCAGGTCTGACAGGTAAAGCAGATAAGCTCCGGAGTTGAATCAGTCTGATCAAGGGTCACAGACTGAAATATCACCTGTACATGTTCCCCAAAGATGGACTGACCTGCTGAGTCACTCCAGAATTTCTGTCTGTTTTTTTTCTAAACCAGAACACCAACACTAAATGCTGGAGTAACTCAGTGGGACAGGCCGCATCTCTGGATAGGAATGGGTGACATTTCGGGTCGAGACCCTTCTTCAGACTGAGCTTCAGGAGAGTTACAGAGATAAGGAAGTGTAAGGGAAGTGTAAGGAAAATGTAGAATGGACGATTGTTAGCTCGGAGAAGTTGACAGCAAAGCAAACAGAGGTACAATGTAATCCATCCAGAGATGCTTCCTTCCAGAGATAGATTTTGTGTCTATCTTCAGTGTAGACCAGCATCAGCAGTTCCTTCCGACACGTTTTTTCTAAACCAGCATCTACAGTTCTTTGTTTCTACATATCACTGAACACAATAGATGGTATACAATAGACAATAGACAATAGGTGCAGGAGTAGGCCATTTGGCTCCTCAAGCCAGCACCGCCATTCAATGTGATCATGGCTGATCATCCCCAATCAGTACCCTGTTCCTGCCTTCTACCCATATCCCTGATTCCGCTATCTTTCAGAGCCCTATCTAGCTCTCTCTTGAAAGCATCCAGAGAACTGGCCTCCACTGCCCTCTGAGGCAGAGAATTCCACAGACTCATAACTCTCTGTGTGAAAAAGTGTTTCCTCATCTTCGTTCTAAATGGCTAACCCCTTGTTCTTAAACTGTGGCCCCTGGTTGTGGACTTCCCCAACATCAGGAACATGTTTCCTGCCTCTGGTGTGTCCAAACCCTTAATAATCTTATATGTTTCAATAAGATTCCTTCTCATCCTTCTAAATTGCAGAGTATACAAGCCCAGCTGCTCCATTCTATCAACATATGACAGTCTCGCCATCCTGGGAATTAACCTGGTGAACCTAAGCTGCACTACCTCAAATGCAAGAACGTCCTTCCTCAAATTGGGAGACCAAAACTACACACAATACTCCAGGCATGGTCTCACTAGGGCCCTATACAACTGCAGAAGGACCTCTTTGCTCCTATACTCAACTCCTCTTGCTATGAAGGCCAACATGCCATTTGCTTTCTTCATTGCCTGCTGTTCCTGCATGCTTACTTTCAGTGACTGATGAACAAGGACACCCAGATCCCATTGTACTTCCCATTTTCCCAACTTGACTCCATTCAGATAATAATATGCCTTCCTGTTTTTGCCACCAAAGTGGATAACCTCACATTTATCCACATTAAACTGCATCAGCCCACTAACCCAACCTGCCCATGTCACCCTGCATCCTCATAGCATCCTCTTCATAGTTCACACTGCCACCCAGCTTTGTGTCATCTGCAAATTTGCTAATGTTACTTTGAATCATTGTGATGAGGGTGCACAGAGGCTTCGTAGGGAAATGGACAAGCTGACTGAATGGACTAGAACACAGCAGGGGATGTGCAATGTAGAAATGTAAAATTAACTACTTTGGTACAGGGAACAGATGTATCAAATTAGTGATAAGTTTATTTTTGCTATTGTAAGCCTAAGATTCTAAGGACTGCATGTTACATTGCCAACAGAGTGTCAATAGAATCAATTGCTTGTCAATTCCATTAAAAACACTGTGAAATTAGCAGCACATTCTTAAAAGAGACAATGGTGGCTGATTCCTGTGGGGAGGTTACATAGGAACAGTCTTTTGTCCCCAGACTAATTTTTATTCCCCAAGACAGCTTTTTTTTTGTCGGCTTGTCAATTTCCAAAGTAACCTTTAAATGGTTCTCTAGTTCCCGATCGAAATCTCAATATAGCGTTGGGCCCATATTTCCTCCTTAAATATCTTGCAAATTTAGCAAAAGAGCAGCCCTGATCTACCATCTACCTCAGTGGAGACCCTTGGATCATCTTTGATCGGACTTTACTGGGCTTTATCTTCCACTTGGATCCACCAATCTGCCAATCTAGTTTAAAGCCTCCAGAATCTCCCTCCACTGATAATGTTACCATTCCAGTTCAGATGTAACCTGTCCCTCTTGTACTGGTCAACTCTGCCTCAGAAGAGCTACCAATGCTCCAAGAATCTGAATCCCTACCGCCTGCATCAAATCCTTACTCACACATTCATCTGACATCCTCTTTCTGTCCCACTTGGTGTGTGCCACGTGGTGTCATTGTGAGATTAGTACCCTGGAAGCCTTGCTTCCTAATCTTCCTATATTCTTATATTCATTCTGCAGAATCTAATCAATTTTCTTTCACCAATGCCATTGGTACCAATGCCCAAAACGACCTCTGGCTGGTCACCCCCCTCCTTGAGAATGTTGTGCAACAGTTCACTGTCTTCCTTGAACCTAACAACTGGGAGACTGTAGATCAGTATCACTCATGTTATGAGTCATGCTTTGGTAGTTACACCCACTTGCTTTTACAATAGTCCCCCCTGCCTGTTCCCTTTAAAATTAGAAAGGCGTGCTAGTATGAAGTTGTATATGCTATGTCGTTAATGAAGTCTTTGGACCTTTATCATGGTGTAAGGCTTCAGTTATTACAACAGCCGAAACACAACAGAGGCATCAACCTGGCAGAGACACAAAGAGCTGGAGTAACTCAGCGGGTCAGGCGGCATCTCTCGAGAAAATGCATGGGTTGGAACCCTTCTCCAGAAATGTCAGTTCTCCTAAGATACTCCAGCACTTTGGGTCTATCTTTGGTATAAACCAGCATCTGCAGTCCTTTGTTTCCACACAATTCTGGCATCTTTAGTTTAGGTTAAAGATATAGCATGGAAACAGGCCCTTTGGCCCACCGAGTCCATGCTGACCAGTGATCCCCATACATTAGCACAATCCTACACGCACGTGACAACCAGTCATCATCCCATACACCAGTTCTATCCTACACACACTAGGGTCAGTTTACAGAAGCCAATTAACCTACAAACCTGCATGTCTTTGAAGCATGGGAGGAAGCCGGAGTACCCAGAGAAAATCCACACAGTCACAGAGAGAATGTACAAATTCTGTACTCAACACCCATAATCAGGGTGGAACCCAGGTCTCTGGTGCTGTAAGGCAGCGACTCTATTGTTAGGCCACTGTGCCGTCTACTGTTTGTAGCCACAGATCCTCCTGTTTTTTTCAACGTGGGTGTAATTCAGAGCATTCTAGTGGGTGCTCCGTTAAATTAATTTCAATGCATCGCGTATCATCTCAAATATGAATAGCGATCTATATCGGGATACTCGTAAGAATGCTATTTTTACATATCATACTACTTTGTGTGCGGGAAGGAACTGCAGATGCTGGTTTAAACCATAAATAGGCACAAAAAACTGGAGTAACTCAGCGGGACAGGCAACATCTCTTGGAGAGAGGGAATGGAGAGAGTCTGATGAAGGGTCTCGACCCAAAACATCACAGATTTTGTTTCTCAGCATTGTTGGGCCGCAGTGTGAAAACAAAGATCATACAACCCACCGATTTGAATCTTAAACTGTAGTGGCGAAACAAACCTCAGTAAAAATCAAGGATTAAAACGGATTATTCTAATTCTACTTAATTAACATGTTTGTCATATTCTCTGGGGGTCAGCTGTGTTGGTAGCCTGCTGTAAACAGCGGGAATGCTACCTCTGAATGAATGCCTGCTGATAAATCCTTTGCCTTGGCAAAGGCTTCAAATGAAGAATGAATATTTATAAAGTGCGGAAAGATCATCTTTTTTTACTTTTTAGACTTTTAGAGTTACAATGTGGAAACCGGCCCAATGAATCTGCTCCAACCATCACTCACCGCATACAACAGCACTATCCTACATACTAGGGACAAATTACAGTTTTACAGATGCCACTTAACCTGCAAACATGCACGTCTTTGGAATGTGGAAGGAAACCGGAGCACCCAGAAAAATCCCACAAGGTCACAGGGAGAAAATACAAACTCCGTATAGACAGCACCCATAGTCAGGATCAAACCCGGGTCTCTGGTGCTGTGAGGCAGCCACTCTACCCAATCATGAACATCCTCTCCATGCTAGTTGCTAGAAAACTAGAAAACATTGAACATGGATAGGTGACGCTTTAGGTCAGGACCCCTCTTCAGAATCAGTGAGTTATATCGGGCAGGGGATGGGGATGGTGGTTTTGACTATGGTAAAATCTGACTTACGTAAGGGTACACATCAGGATTGCTGGTTGAAGCGGTCTCAGTGGGCCGAAAGGCCTGTTTCCACGCTGTATCTCTGAACTAAACTAAACATTCAGGGCATCACGGTGGCACACGGGTAAAGTTGCTGCCTTACAGCGCTTACAGTGCCAGAGACCCGGGTTCGATCCTGACTATGGGTGGAGTTTGCCCGTTCTCTCCGTAACCTGCGTGCGTTTTCTCCGAGATCCTCTGTTTCCTCCCACACTCCAAAGACGTACAGGTTTGTAGGTTATTTGGCTTGGTATAAATTAAAAATTGTAGGATAGTGTTAATGCGCGGGGTGATCGCTGGTGGGTGCGGACGAAGGGCCTGATTCCATGCTATACATCTAAACTAAACTAAACACCAGCAACAGTTATAGTGACCAACTAACCTATCAATTTGTTTGTCTGTGGGATGCGGGAGGACACAAGAGCAGAAGGGGGAAACCTCCAACAGCAGATTTATGTCAGGACAACAACAGTGATTAACTGTGAGTGAGGTTAATATTCTTGCAATAGCATTGTGTGGGATTCCTGTCACAGACATGACACCTAAGCCGATATATCTCTGCAGAAATGCCAATTTCAGCAGAAATCTCTTCCCTATTTATATAAAATTCATAATGTTTATATATTCTGTTCTTTATGTTCCAAGACTTTGCATTTCACTAAAAAGTTTTTACTCCCCCGCTCACAGTAAAGAGTTCAACCTCTTTTCATGAAGTGTAGTCAATATTTACATGCCTCAGCAAGGTCAAAATGAGTCGTTCTGGAATTTTACATCCAGAGGCATATTTTGCTCTGTACATGAACATTAATGCATAATTTTGGCACGATTTGCAATTCTGCAAAAGAAAAAGACACATATTGCTGGAGTAACTTAGCTGATCAGGCAGCATCTCTGGAGAGCAGGGATAGGTGACGTTTTCAGTTGAGATCCTTCTTTAAATCCAAGAAAAGACCCAAAGTGCTGGAGTAACTCAGTGGGTCAGGCAGCATCTCTGCAGAAGATGGGTAAGTGACATTTCGGGTCTGGACCCTTCTTTATGCCAAGAAAAGACTCAAAGTGCTGGTAACTCAGTGGGTCAGGTTCTGCAATCAGTTCTGTGCCGCAATGTGTTGCAACTCAGTTCAATTTTCCACTGATACCAAATGTCTGCAGGGATTGAGGACGACACCATTGATTGATCCATCCAAAGCTTCTCTGACAACCATGCAAAATGGCAGCACCGATTGTCGTGTTTTTGGCAAACCACCTTTATCCAGTGAGCTGGGTTCAATCCTGATCTCTGGCACTGTGCCTCTGGAGTTTGTATGTTCTTCCCTGTGATGGGGACAGACTTTGGGTAATGGGGGAGCTGAAGGTCCTGTCTCCGTGCTCTATGGCTCCACGAGGATGTTGAAATGAGCAAACACAGACTTGAACACAGAGTTAAACACAGAAGTAAACACAAAGGAAGTCTAAAGCTTTTTCCCCCAGGGTGAAAATGTCAAATACTAGAGGGCATAGACTTAAGATGAGAGAGGCCAAATTTAAAGGAGATGTGTGGGGCAAGTTTTCATTTACACAGAGAAAAACACAGTATGTCCCTGGAACATATTGCCAGGGATGGTGATGGAGGCAGATACGGTTGTGGCATTTAAGAGGTTTTTAGTTAGGCAAATGGATATTCAGGGAATGGAGAGATATAGATCACATACTGGCAGACGAGATTAGTTTGTCTTGGTATTGTGTTTGGCACAGACATTGTGGGCCCAAGGACCTGTTCCTATGGTGTAGTTCTCCATGTTCCAAAAACAGCTGTGAAAGCCTTGTTGCAACAAAGAATCACAGATGCTGGTGTGAGAGAAGGGTTAATAGGGATGATTGAATTATACTAGAACTCTGAAAAATATAACTTAGAAAGAAATGAGCTTATCCGCAGAAGCCAGACTGCTAGTAGAATAAAGTAACAATATACAGAACAGAGAGAAATTCTAGATAAAAAGTAGCAAACAGATAACAACTTCAGCAGAAGGCCTTGGGAGTCTTGACGTCAGGAAATGGTCCGAGACATTCCTGGACTTTCTCGTGTGAATGTGGGCTTTATTTTATGATTGGACGAAACTCGATGGGGAGACCTGAGGTAGTGACCACAGTGAAGAAGGGTATAAAGATAGAAAGCATCTCCATTTTCTTTGTGCCTCCAGGGGACATCAGAGGAGAGACACCTATTCTGCAGAATATGAAATTAATAAAAACACTTCTTTGTCTGAATTTGTCTCAAGAGCATTTGTGATTTTTGAATCTCACACTGGTTAATATGCAAATGGACACAATGAAAGGTCACAAACCGAAACGTCACCCATCCATGTCCTCCAGAGATGCAGCCTGACCCGCTGAGTTACTCCAGCATTTTGTGTCTTTTTGTGCAATAGCTTTGATTATTTTCATTAACTGATGTTGTTCTCACCACTTGATCAAAATAACTAACACAAGGAAAGAATGGAGGCTGGGTTAGTGTCCAGCCAGTGTGCAGATCTAAACAACAATGCCTGCTTCCACTTTTTGAAATTTAGAAGGATGAGGGGGCACCTCATTGCAACTTACCAAATCGTGAAAGACCAGGATAGAAGGGATGTGGAGTGGATGTTTCCACAAGTGGGAGAGTCTAGGACCAGATATAAGTATGCACTATTAGAAAGTAGATGAGGGGGATTTTCGAGAGTCAGGAGGTGGTGAATCTGTGGATTCATTGCCACAAACGGTTGTGGTGGCCAAATATTTGGGTATTTTTACAGGGGGGGGGGGGGGGGGACACACAAGGTACTTGATTAGTAAGCGTGTAAAAGTCTATGGGGAGAAGGCAGGAGAATGTGGTTGGAAGGAAGCTAGATTGACATGATCGAATGGCGAAGTGGACTCGATGGGCCGAATGGCCTAATCCTGCTCCAATGACATGAACACCGACCTCCTAAGAATCCGTTTCATGAGTTGTTAAGGAAGATGTCTGAAAAATATTGTAAATGTACAGAAAGGAACAGCAGTTGCTGGTTTATACCGAAGATAGATATAAAATGCTGCAGTAACTCGGTTGGTCAGGCAGCTTCCCAGTATCGAACTGCTAGGGAAAACTGTAGAGAAGGCCGTTTTGCTTTGTGCACTCTTCAACTCAGGTGAAGCTCTCCACTTATTTAATTGTGTGCTCGAGTAGACAGCTCTCTTCCTGGGCTTATGTTGACAACCACAATGGTGATCGGAGCTCTGTGCTCTGACCACTAGCTCCCCCTGGAGGCTAGTTGTCATCCCCGACTGTTTGTCAGAAGCAGATTATAGAAGTTGTGTTCAGCAAGCTGATTATTGGTTAACAACAACCCTTGTATGTGTGCTGCTGATCCCTACACAGCCTCAGGTCAGAATAAAACAACATTTTTTTGTGGCACGTGGTGAGAGCACTGAAAATTACTTGATGTGCAAAAAACAAGCATAACCTTTTGGTTTTCATAGTGCTCAAAGCTATGAACACCATCAGTCTCTCTTGTTCCCCTTCGAGCATTACCAGTGTGAAGATAGTAGGAGACTTTGTTTGTAAGACCAATTGATTTGTGGTTTTGTATCGACATCTGATGTGCAGATATATTTTTATTAAGCCTTCATGGAATGATGCTGATAACATTTGAGCTACTGAAGATAGACACAAAGTGCTGGAGTAATTCAGCGGGTCAGGCAGCATCTCCAGAATGAAAAGGACAGCTGACTGGGTCGGATCTGGGCCCTTCTTCAGACATTTTGTCCCGACCCAAGACGTCGCCCATCCTTTTTTTTTCCAGAGATGCTGCCTGATCCACTGAGTTACTCCACCATTTTGTGTATATCTTCGATATAAATCAGCATCTCCAGTTCCTGTCTACAATTTTAAGATACTGTTAGCAATGCAGATTTAAAGGCAGAAACAAATGAGTTTCTCCAGCGCACTTTGGGTCTATCTTTGGTATAAACAAGCATCTGCAGTTCTTTGCTTCTACATCTTGGCTGACTCTAAGATGAGACTGCTATCCGGTTTAGAGGGCCAAATACAGATAGGTGGGATTAGTGTAGATAGGGCATGTTGGCCAGTGTGGGCAAGTTGGCCAAAGGCCTTGTTTTCTGCTTCCTGCTGAGCCATCCTGCAAGGAGACACAAAGAACTGCGGATGCTGGTTTACAAGAAAAGGCACATCAGATATATCAGAAGAAACTGTGGGAAGCTAGAGAGGAAATTGCAGGAGCCCTCATTGAGATTTACGAGTCGTTGTTAAATCCAGGCATCACAGGTAGATATGGCGGTGAGAAAAGCTTTTGGCACATTGGCTTTCATCAGTCAGAGCATTGAGTATAGAAGTTGGGAAGTCATGTTGTATTAGACATTGGCAAGGTCACATTTCGAGTATTGTGTTCAGTTTTATGGGAAAGATGTTGTCAAGCTGGAAAGGGTGCAGAGAAGATTTACAAGATTGTTGCCAGGACTCGAGGCCATGAGCTATGGGGAGAGGTTGAGCAAGCTTGGTCTCTATTCCTTGGAGCACAGGCGTTTAAGGGGTAATCTTATAGAGGTATAAAATGAGAGGAATAAATCAGGTAGATGTTCAGAGTTTCTTGACTAGTGTACGGCAATCGAGAACAAGAGGACATAGGTTTAATGTGAGGGGGAAAATTAAATAAGAATATGAGAGGTGCCTTTTTCATGCAAAGGGTGATTGGTGCATGGAATGAGCTGCCAGAGGGGGTAGTTGAGGCAGGTAATATCGCAACGTTAAGAAACATTTGGACAGGTCAACGGATAGCACCGGTTTAGAGGGCCAAATACAGATAGGTGGGACTAGTGTAGATAGGGCATGTTAGCCGGTGTGGGCAAGTTGGCTAAGTGCTGGAGTAACTCGGCAGGTCAGGCAGCATATCTGGAAAACATGGAGAAGTGACATTTCGGGTTGGGCAACATGCTCCTGACTCGAATCATCACCTATCCATGTTCTCCAAAGGAATGATTTGCATGCATGATGTAGTTCAGTTGTGTCAAGAAATAAAGATCTTCTCTTTGCCAGAGAGACCTACACTTTCCAGCGGACAAAAGTGAATTCAAAAGGCTGTGCACAGTTGCTGCAGGGACTAGAAGAGGTCCAAGATATAAGAAACATCAATGCATATCATGCCTCTGATGGGTAACTTCCACTGCCCAGTGGGCAGCACAGTGGCGTAGTGGTAGAGTTGCTAACTCACAGCGCCAGAGACCCGGGTTCGATCCTGACTAGAGGTGCTGTCTGTATGGAATTTGTACGTTCTCCCTGTGACCACATGGGTTAACTCCAGGTTCTCCTTTATCCTCCCACATCCCAAAGACGTACGGGTTCATAGGTTAATTGGCTTCTGTAAATTGTCCCTTGTGTGCAGGATAAAAATAATGTAGGTATGTTACAATACTTACCTTCAGTGATTTTTTTTAAATCGCCCGACAAGTTCAGCACTGGAGTAATTTTAAAATCAGCTTCTAAAGCCGTCAATGCCGACAACGGGGACGAATTTCAGGTACGGGACAGGTAAATGAAAGCCGTTTATTTTATGTATAAAAGTGCTCCTTAAGATGCCTTTAATTCACATTTTACATTGCGAAACGGTGATTTTTTTCCCCATACGAACCGGCAGTATTTTTCCTGCCGATATGGGGTTTAAATTCACTGCTACCGCAACGTTCCAAAGGATCGCGTTCCAGAAAAACCTACTCGCAAGATGATTTAAATGGCCATTAATTTACAGGTACATTAAATTCCTTCCATTTGGCCTATAAATCCATGACAATGAGATTTAAAAATTATGTTATATTGTGAATTCTTGTGTGAATGTTATTTGGACACTTAGGCTATTTAAAAATGTTAATCTATTCTTAAGAAATTGATAGATGTTTAGATCTAGTAATTTAATTTTGTAATTAGCTACAATTACGTAACTAACTAATTATATGCTTTAATTTCAAGTCATCTAAATAAGATTGTTTCATATTTGTTTCAGAATGCTTCAATCTATAATAACTGAACATTTCTTTCAGTTCTCTTAATTTTTAAGAAAGTTATGGGCTTTTGACTGTCCTCAATCACAGCTTTTGTGTTAAGTCAATGGAAAAGCAATAGGGAACAAGATGCTAATTTCCGAGTATGAAAATGGCCATAACTTTTTTAATACTGAAGATATGAAAGTGAATTAGGTGTCAAATTAAACTTTGTTTTATGCTTTATCTGATGGGATAAATTATTTGATTTTTAACATCTCAAAATGTTTTAACATTGCTAAATAATGTCCTGGTGATCGTTGGTCGGCGCAGGCTCAGTGGACTGAAGTGCCTGTTTCTGTGCTGTAGCTCTAAATCTGAATCACCCCTCATCCAGGATTTATTTAGAACATGAGTTGATTCAGGCCAAGTTGCATTGAACTGTATTTGTGTAGATGTTTGTCCAAAACTGATTCTCAGCACCAGCTATTCCCATGCTTTTCCTCTTAAACAATAACCCAAGTGCACTCATCAAAGTAGATGTTTTAAGATCAGACAGCCCTGTTTCAAAGAAGATGGTAGTTATCCCTGGCATCCACGCACATATTTATACCTCCAGCAACATTTCAAAAATTGCATTGCTGGCTTGTCCACAACAGTGACTTCCCCACGAGGGAAAAAAATGCTTCTATTGATGTGAATAACTTTGACAAAACTCATGAAAAGTGCTGCTGAATTTTAAACCTTTCTTCTGTTTCTTGATATTGAACTCTCAATTCAATGGCAGGAAACTGGTGCCCAAAATGTGAGGTGACTAATTTTAACCAGACTATTCTTTGCCCATTGCAAAATATACTTTTGGGTATGCAAGGCAAGTAAGTAAGTAAGTAAATAAGTAAGTTTATTGGCCAAGTATTCACATACAAGGAATTTACCTTGGTGCTCCGCCCACAACTAACAACATGACATGTGAATGACAGTTACATACAACATACAGTGACAGTTACGAATGCGTATTTATTGTTCCTCTTTAACTGTCCTTGATATTGTGGTGGCAAACTAGTGTCTTCATTCACTGTAGTACATGTGGTAATGTGTGTTCAGAAATTACTTTCATAAGTTCATAAATTCTAAGAGTAGAAATTGGTTATTTGGCCATGATTCAATCATGGCTGATCTATCTTTCCCTCTCAATCCCATTCTCCTGCCTTCTCCCCATAACCCCTGAGATTAATCAAGAATCTGTCAATCTCCGCCTTAAAAATATCCATTGACTTGGCCTCCACAACCATCTGAGGCAATGATTTCACTGATTCACCACCCTCTGACAGAATACATTTTTTATTTGTCCTTTTATTCTGAGGCGATGGCCTCTGGTCCTAAACTCTCTCACTAGTGGAAACATCCTCTCCACATCCACTCTGTCCAGGCCTTTCACTATTCGTTAAGTTTTAATGAGGTTCCCCTCATCCTTCTAAACTCCAGCGAGTACAGGCCCAGTGCCTTCAAAAACTCGCCATCTGTTTGTCCATTTTGGCCTAATTACAATATAAAATCGAGAAATCACCGAGACAGAATGGTCTGTGATGAAACTTGATTTTCTCATATCCTCGAGTTCAAATCAGAAAAATCCAGCAGATCAAACATAATCCACGGGGAGAGAGAGAGGAAGGGTCAACATTTCAGCTTAGATAGACATAAAATGTAGGAGTAACTCAGCCGCTCAGGCATCATCTCTGGAAAACAAGGATCTGAAGAAAGGACATGACCAGTAACATCACTCAACCTTTTTCTCCAGAGATGCTGCCTGACACATTGAGTTACCCCTAACACTTTGTGTCTGTCTTCAGTATCAACCAGCATTTGCAGTTCCTTCCTAACATTTCAGCTTGATGATCCTTCATCGACCTGAAATGTTAACTAATTTTCTTCCTCTATCAGTGTTGTCAGAGCTTCAGACGTCTGGTTAAATGAAAGGTATTCGATCACTTCCATGTCCTTTTTTAGCTTAGACATTGAAACAGCCCTTCCGCCCACGCTGACCAGTGATCACCCATTCACACTAGTTCTATATTATCCCACTTTCTCATCCACTCCCTGCACACTAGGGGGCAATTCACAGAGGGCCATTTAACCTAGAAACCCACGTCTGTGAGATGTGGTAGGAACCCGGAGTTCCCTGAGGAAACCCCATGCCCAGTCACGGGTAGAAAGTGAGAACGCCACACAGAGAGCATCCAAGGTCAGGATCGATCCTGGGTCTCTGGTGTTGTGAGGCAGCAGCTCCGTGTCACCTGCATTGGGCAGGCAATACCGAGTCACTACCCTGCCTTTGTGCCCATTATAATTATGTGGCTACTCATTTTAAACTGTTTTGCCTGTGGTCGATCTAATCACTCTGTTTAGTTTAGCTCAGCTTAGTTCAGTTTAGTTCAGTTTACTTTAGTTTACTTTATATTACTTTAGTTTAGCTTAGTTTAGTTTAGGTTACTTTAGTTTAGCTTAATTTAGTTTAGTTTAGAAATACAGTGTGGAAATAAGCCCTACAGCTCACTGAGTCTGTGCCGACCAGCAACCACCCATTCACTAGGTTCTATGTTATCCCACTTTCTTATCCACTCCCTACACGCTAGGGGCCATTTACATGGGGCAATTTAGCCTACCAACTCACACATCTTTGGGACATGGTTGGAAACAGGAGCGTGGTCGTGGTCCTTCACGTTTCAACAAATGCAATCAACCTGGTGTGCACAATCAAATAAGATCAAATAGAACAAGTTGCCCTACAACTTTAGGCTGTGCACGCCATACACAAGAAGAAGTTTACTTGTCATCTTGCTTTACATTTGAGAGATGCAGTGCGGAAACAGGCCCTTCAGACCACCGGGTCCACGCTGACCATCGTCACCCCGTCCACTAGGATCAATTTACAATTTTACCAAAGCCAATTAACCTACAAACCTGTTTGTCTTTGGCATGTGGGAGGAAACCGGAGCACCTGGAGAAAACCCACGTGGTCACGGGGAGAACGTACAAACTGTGTACAGACAGCACCCGTAGTCAGGATCAATCCTTGGTCACTGGCGCTGTAAGGGAGCAACTCTACTGCTGCCATCCCACTTGCATAACACAAATTTCACTTGGCCTTTATCAGTACACCTGATGCTACCCATGTCTTGCAGCAGCATTATTATCTTATTTGAACCACTCACGGCCAATACTAGTAACAGTAATGGTCCACTTAAAACCTTAGCATTGTTAAGCTTCTGTCATCTCTGCTCTTCGAAGAGAGGCTTTTTAAAAATCAATTCCTTCACATAAGTAAAACAGAAAAAAAGACTGCAAAAGGAGCAATGCTGGAGAAAGGCTGCAATCTCAAAACTCAATGAAGACATGAATAGGACAGGAATAATTGTTGCTTACTCGAGAGCAGATCGAATGTACTTTCCTACATTAAGTTCACAAGCGGGATTAGCAGGAAGTGCCAAGAACTAAAGATGGAGAAGCTTAAGATCACAACTCCCATTTCCATCTACACCTCACGCTGCCTCGGCAAGGCCACCAGCATAATCAAGGACCAGTCTCACCCTGGTCACTCCCTCCTCCCCTCTCCCATCAGGCAAGAGGTACAGAAGTTTGAAAAGACACACCTCCAGATTCTGAATCATCACTCCAGCAACTGAACCATCCTATCACTAAGTAGAGAGTGGTCCTGACGTACCATCTTGAAGACCCTTGGATTATCTTTAATCGGATTTGATGGACTTTATCTTGCACTGAACGCTATTCCCTTTATCATGTATCTGTACACAATGGACTGGTAGTAATCATGTGGAGTATTTCATGTAGTCTATACATTAAACTCATGTTAAAATCAACAAATAAGGGGTAGGCCTATTTAGCACTGAGATGAGAACACAATTCTTCACCCAGAGAGTTGTGAATCTGTGGAATTCTCTGCCACAGAAGATAGTGGAGACCAATTCACTGGATGTTTTCAAAAGAGAGTTAGATTTAGCTCGAGAGGCCAAAGGAATCAAGGGATATGGGGAAAAAGCAGGAACGGGGTACTGATTTTAGATGATAAGCCATGACCATATTGAATGACGGTGCTGGCTCGAAGGGCCGTATGGCCAGCTCCTGCACCTATTTTTCCATGTTTTCTATGTTTCTATGTATAGTCTATACACTGGAGACGAGGTAGCACACAACAAAAAAGTTTTTCACTGTACTTCGGTACACAGGATAATGAACTAAACTAACTAACTTACTTTTCATTACCAATACCTGTCACTCTTGAATTCCGAATTGCCCATATAATGTTTTCACATCTCCGCCTTTCGAGTTTGGGAATTTCATTACCTTTGGCAGAAGCAACAACGTTCACCACAGACTTCAGTATAGCCATGGGGTCAGACAGTCATACAGCACGGAAACTAGTCGTTTCACCCAAGTCGTCCATACCGACCAAGATGCCCCATCGACTCAGCTAGTCCCATTTGCCCGCGTTTGGCCTACATCCTTCTAACCATTTCCTATCCATGTACCTCTCCAAGTGTTTTTTCAATGTTGTAGTATCTGCCTCAAAAACCTCCTCTGGCAGCTTGTTGCACATACCTTCCATACTCTGCGTGAAAAAGTTGCCCCTCAAGTTTATATTATATCTTGAACATACTCTTAAAGATACCTCCATATGTTCTTGATTCCCCCGTCCTTTGATAAAAGTATTCACTCTATCTATTCCCTACATGCTTTTATACACCGCAACAGGTCACCGCTCAAAGTAGCCTCAAGTTTTTTCTTAAGATATTGATTCCAAGTTAACCTGACCAGAGAAACATTCTAATCACGTTTTACCCCACAGGACATCTACAGAGTAGAAGCCCAAACAGTTTTATTCATTTTCCCAACTGGCAATCTTCTCATTCTAAACAGTTGGAGATTAAACGACTTCTCCCATGAGTTTGATCCAAGCAATCGCTCAGAACAATAATGCTTTCCCAACTGGCAATCACTAGTTTTATCAGAATAGAATAAACAGTTGGAGTCATTTAAACGACTTCTCCCATGAGTTAGATCCAAGCAATCGCTCAGAACAATTTTGCTCACTCCGCTTCTGCAAGAGTGGAATGATAACAGATCTACAGACCATTTTGGACCAGAGTCAACAAGGCAACACTGCCATCTCATTGATCAGATGCCAGCCGTTTAGTTTGGAGAGATATAGCGTGGATTTGGGGAACAAGTCCGCCCCAAACATCGACCACCTGTGCACTAGTTTTATGCTACACACTTGCGATGATATACAGAAGCCAATTAACTTGTCTACAGGTGATGTCTGTACAGAGTTTGCATGTTCAGGGCGTGGGTTTTCTCCAGGTGCTCCGGTTTCCACCCACACCTCAAAGACGCACAGGTTTGCAGGCTCATTGGCTTCTGTAAATTGCCCCTGGTGTGTAGGGTGTGGCAATTGGATGCCTGTTAGAGGTGAAAGGGCATTAGCTTAGAAGGTATTGTTGGCAAAGGAGCGATACTTCTGAAAATTCCGATATTCAGATTTTAATTTGAAGGTTAATATTTTATTTAA
Organism: Leucoraja erinaceus; assembly: GCF_028641065.1. Classification (NCBI taxonomy): domain Eukaryota; kingdom Metazoa; phylum Chordata; class Chondrichthyes; order Rajiformes; family Rajidae; genus Leucoraja; species Leucoraja erinaceus. Next base: position 88,179,940 of record NC_073381.1, read on the forward strand.
ATTGGTGAAAGCTAATATTACATATACAGCAGCCAATAAAGCATTTTCTACACCCATGTCCCTGGCACCTTGACCAATCATTAAATCAATCATAAAAATATACTCAGTCAATAACAAATCACTTAATCCTTGGTACTATTAATTATATGAACATAAATAGCAAGTCTCGTGGGTCACTTGCCTTCGTTTAAATGAGGGATCTATCTGCATTTATGCTGTGGGGTTAGTGATTGTAAAAAAGTGCTGTAACTTGAGTGGTATTGCTGAGTTAATTACTGAGAAATAATATTGTCAGCATTTATTTCATGGACATTATTTTCTGGAGAACCGATGACAATGCAAATAGTATGTAACAAAACCATGAGTTGCCTTTAGACTTGCGAATGAAAATAAGCATAGAATATAGAACATAGAACAGTACAGGACCAGGCCCTTCAACCCACAATGTCTGTGCCAAACACGATGCCAAGACCAACTCTTATCTACCTGCACATAATCCATATCCATCCGATCCCTGCTTATCCACGCGCCTGTCCAAAACTGTTAAAAGCCACTCTGATATCATCCTCTAGCACCACCCCTGGCAGCGTGTTCTAGGCACTCATCACCTCTGTTTAAAAAAATTTGCCCTGTACATCTCCTTTAAACTTTGTCCCTCTCACTTTAAACCTGTGCCCTCTAGTATTTGATATTTCCACCCTGGGAAAATAGTTCTGACTGACTAAGAATCACAACTTCTGGTGGGCATTTCATAATTTCATATCATGTCAATGGAGCAGAAATAGGCCATCGAGTCAACTTTGCCATTCAATAATGGCTGATCTATCTTCCTCTCTCAACCCCATTCTCCTGCCTTCTCCCCGTAACCTTTGACACCCTTACTAATCAAGAATCTGTCAATCCCCGCTTTAAAATTACCCAATGACTTGGCCTCCACAGCCGTCCATGGCAATGAGTTCCACAGATTCACCACCCTCTGACTAAAGAAATTCCCCCTCATCTCCTTTCTAAAGGGCCACTTGGCCGTCATTTACGTGACACGATGATAGTGACTGACGCACGACTATCGAGCGCGTCATCACGCGTCTTTATGCGTCAGCACAGCCGTCTGGAGAGCGTGACGTCATTTGAATACCCAGTTTATGATATTTACCCAGTTTATGATATTTATGGTGATTTTCTAAAATGTTCCAGTTTCTTGTGTGGTGCTAGCAATTGGAAAACTGCAGATGTAATGCCCCTATTCAAAAAAAGAGGTGAATGAAAAGTAGCAAGCTGCAGACTAAATTAATCTGTTGGAAGGAACTGCAGATGCTGGTTTAAATTGAAGATAGACACAAAATGCTGGAGTAACTTGGCGGGAAAGGCAGCATCTCTGGAGAGAAGGAATGGATGATGTTTCGGGTCTGAAGAAGGGTCTCGACCCGAAACTTCACCTATTTCTTCTCTCCTGAGATGCTGCCAGTCTCGCTGAGTTACTCCAGCATTTTGTATCACTTATCTGGTTTGCTCTTCCATTTCTACCAACTGCACCCATTCTCATGTCATTTGTTCATCCAGCTGTAGGAGATACAACATGTGTCTTTTTAACCACTTCCTTACCCACAATCCAAGGACCCAAGCAGTCATTGCAAGTGAAGCATCAATTCACTTTTGCACTTTCCGGTTTAGTGTAGGGTCACGTAAACAAGGTCGCGTAAATGGCTCGCAAATGACAGCCAAGTGCGACAGGCCCTTCAAGGTAAGCCCTTGATCCTCGACACTCCCACGAGTGGAAACACCTTCTCCACATCCCCTCTATCCAGGCCTTTCACTATTCGATAAGTTTCAATGAGAGCCCCCTCATCCTTCTAAACTCCAGCGAGGGCTGAGCCAGAGCTGTGCAGTTCCCAGTGCTGGTGGGATGATGATCAGGGGCATTGCCAATGCAATGGAAAGAATGTGACATGCCAAGGGAGATTGTCCAAGACATTCATAAATGAAGAGCTGCAGCTCTAAGTGCTGGACTAACTCACATCCATTTGCTAACTGCCTGAGGGAGGATGTGCTGGAGGCCGCTGTGTTAAATAATCTCAAATTGCTTCAAAATTGCTTACAAATTGCATCTGAAATTACAGGCTGCCCACTTATATGTGGCTCCACATTAGCGAACTGTTTACCCCTTCCTCTTCTGTTCCAACTATTATTTTCTGTGCCTGTATTTTCTGTTTTCTTCAATGCAAGGAGCTTGGCATAAATGGAATATTGAAATAATCACAGTATATCCAGAAGACATAACTGCAAAATAAGGATGGGGATCTTCGAATTTCCCATTATAACAAACTTTCTCGATCTGCACCAACAGTCCAGTAAGAATAGACAATAGACAATAGATGCAGGAGTAGGCCATTCGGCCCTTCGAGCCAGCACCGCCATTCAGAAGGTCTTTTTCAGACTGAAAAATGGAGAAGGCCAGAACAAAACAGGGCCGGCAACAGATGACCTCAGGAAGGGTGGAGTCCATCATGGCCCATTGTTGGCTGGGGAAGATGTGCTAACAGTAGGAATACAAGGATGTGAACAGTGGAAGTACTAGGACGATTGTGGTGGAGGAGGGTGGAGAAAACGTGAGGGGGAAGCAGTGCAGGAGTTACTGGAAATTGGTGAAATCAACGTTCATACCGCTGGGTTGAAAACTGGTTGAGATATTTAGAGTCATGAATCATCAAGAGTAGATCAAGAGAATCTGCTCCATTGATGGGAAGACCAAGAGCTGGGAGACAATAAGTGAAGGTAGACAAAAGTGCTGGAGAAACTCAGCGGGTTCAGCAGCATCTATGGAGCGAAGGAAATAGGTAACGTTTCGTGCCGAAACCCTTCTTCAGACTGATGCAAGGTGGGGCGGGGGGGGGGAAGGAAGCAGAAAGGAAGAGCCAGAGGGCTGAGAGAGAGCTGAGAAGGGGAGGAGACAATAAGGGCTATCGGAAATTGGAGAAGTCAATGTTCAAGCCGCAGTGGTATAAACTGCCCAAGCGAAATATGAGGTGTCGTTCCTCCAATTTCCGGTGGTGCTCACTTTCGCCATGGAGGAGGCCCAGGACAGAAAGGTCGGATTCGGAATGGGAGGGGGAGTTGAAGTGCTGAGCCACCGGGAGATCAGGTTGGTTAATGCGGACCGAGTGGAGGTGTTCGGTGAAATGATCGCCAAGCCTACGCTTGATCTCACCGATGTAAATTCCGGTAGCCCTATTGTCTCTTCCCATTCTCAGCTCTCCCTCAGCCCTCTGGCTCCTCCTCTTCCATTCTTCTACCCGCCTCCCCCCACCCTACATCAGTCTGAAGAAGGGTTTTGGCCCGAAATGTTGCCTATTTCCTTCGCTCCATAGATGCTGCCACACCCGCTGAGTTTCTCCAGCACTTTTGTCTACCTTCCAGCATCTGCAGTTCCTTCTTAAACAATAAGTGAAGGTGATCTGCCAAAAAATTAAATTGACAAGGGGAGTATTTTTGTTTCACACGTGAAGAGATTAGGTTCTGCGGTAGCACTGCTGGGGGAGGAGTGAGACCTATTGCATCTCAGCATTCAACAGGGAAATGGATGGGTACATGTAAAGAATACACATATACGACTATAAGAAAAGAGGCAATGATTAGCAATTGGTTGGTGTGCAGGGGGCGGTGATTAGCTGGACCATACCTACATGAAGATAGTGCACACTTGAGCAAAATATCCCCATTCCAATTATAATCTTTTTGTGATTGAAAACGTTACCACGTGCACAATTAATCTTGTGTCCTTCCTGCTGGAGCAACAATAGTGGTGTTTAGGGGAGCTCGTGATGCAAAAGGTAGGCACCAAATTTTATACATCACATCAACTCAAAACAAAACAGGTCAAAGACCAGTCGCACCCCAGCCACTCCCTCTTCTCCCCTCTCCCATCAGGGAAGAGGTACTGAAGTGTGAAAACGCACACCTCCAGATTCAGGGACAGTTTCTTCCCAGCTGAATGGTCCTCTCATCAGTTAGAGTGCGGTCCTGACATCTAATCAACCTCATTGGAGAACTTCTAACTGCCTTTAATCAGACTTTATGGGACTTCAATGTTATATCTTTAAATTTAATTTTGTATCCTTTATCTCTGCACTGTGAATGGCTTGATAGTAATCATGTATAGTCTTTCTGCTGACTGGATAACACGCAACCAAATATATTTCACTGTACCTCGGTACACATGACAATAATAAACTAAACTAAACCCGGGTATTTCAAATGAACATTACTGGTTGAGCAGTTTTCCACAACGACCCAAAGTCATGAAATTGGCCGATCTTTCCGTTATTATAGTCATAGAACCTTATAGTTTGAAAACAGGCCCTCAGCCCAACTTGCCCATGCTGACCAACATGTCCCATCTATATTAGTCTCACCTGCCTGCAACCCATAACCCCCTAAACCTGTCCTATCCATGCACCTGTCCAAATGTCTATTAAATGTTGTAATAGTACCTGCCTCAACTACCTCCTCCAACAGCTCCTTCCATACACCCATCACACTTTGTGTGAAAATTTTACCCTCAGGTTCCTATTAAATCTTTCCTCCCTCACCTTAAACCCATTCTGTAGTTTCTCCTCATTAAATTAAAATTGGATTGGATAGGGCAGAAAATGCAGAGGCAAAGTTGAGCAGAATATATTTTATAAAATACTTTATAAAAGACACAATTGTCTTTCCACTGACTGATGCTTTTCACTGTATCTCCGTACATGTGACAATTAACTAAACTCATCTCATAAACTAAACTCAGCTCATAAACTAAACTCTGTGAATCTGTGGAATTCTCTGCCACAGAAGGCAGTGGAAGCCAATTCACTGGATGTATCAAGAGAGAGTTAGATTTAGCTCTTAGGGCTAACGTAATCAAGGGATATGGGGAACAAGCAGGAACTGATTTTCAATGATCTGCCATGATCATATTGAATGGCAGTGCTGGCTTGAAGGGCCGAATGGCCTACTCCTGCACCTATTTTCTATGTTTCTATGTAAACTGAACTCAAAAGAAGAGAGGGGCAGCGAGAGAGGGAAAAAAAAAATCAGTCATCAGCGACCTTCTTAGAATAAACTATTTAACTGGTAGGTTTGAAGCATTTTTCCATCAGCTTTCAGCTGATCATGTTTCTCCTGGAGGTTACAGAATGATTTCCTCTCCAAAATGTGTGCAAACTCCATCCATATTATTCAACAGGACACTTTGGCAGCTGGAGTCGATTGGGGTCGTGACATACATGTTGAGTCGTACAGCAGGGGAACAGGCTCATGGAATAATGTGTGTCGGTAAATACCACGCTGGCTCTCGTAATTACCAATTTGATGCTTCTCTTCTGATTAATTTGTCATGTATAGTCATAGATTTTCAAATAAATGTGGACGAATTACTAGACGGGCTTTGCCAGCAATGTGTGGGTAGCTACAGTACTTTTCATTTCCATTATGTACTGTCCACTTCACAGTTTACAGTGGCGACAAGCCTGAGTGAAGGTATAGAGATGGCTGCAGATTTTAATCCCAGCAGCAAAGCAATTAGAGGGCGGCACGGTAGAGTTGCTGCCTCACAGCGTCAGAGACCCGGGTTCGATCCTTACCAAGGGTGCTGTCTGTGCGGAGTTTGTACGTTCTCCCTGTGACCTGTGTGGGTTTTCTCCGGGTACTCCGGTTTCCATCCACACTCCAAAGACGTACAGGTTTATAGGTTAATTGGCTTCTGTAAATAGTAAATTGTCCCAGTGTGGAGGACAGTGTTGTTGGCTCGGTTGCTACGGACAAGGAAGGCTGAACCGTCTTTTTTTGCGCTGTCTCTCTAAACTAAACTAATCTGAGCTGAGCTAAACTATACAATTAGCAGGACCTGAAAACAATGGCACTTGGGGTGTGGGGCAGGGGTGTGCGATCGATGGGGAGAAGGCTGAGGTGGCAATCAGTTTGGTGTGTTGGAATTCAGCGTTTTGATTCAACAGCCCAAGGTAGGGCCCAAGCCAGTCGACTCTCTGCGTGCTGGCCCATGAAGCGGATCTGCAATCTGTCATTATATTCAGTCCACTCTATTACACCTCGACTCCAACGGCAGCATTTGCTCATTCCCTTTATCCTGTATGTGTACTCTGCGGACAGCTTGATTGTAATCATGCGTAGTCTTCTTGTTGACAGGATAGCACGCAACCAAAAAGCTTTTCACTGTACCTCAGTACACGTGCCGATAATAAACTAAACTAAACTGGCATCACTGGAGAACATGGTAGGGACCCTTCTTCAGACAGATTGTGAGGGGAGACGGGTGGGTGGGGGGGAGGGGATGGGGGTGGGGGGGGGGGAAGAAAGCTGGAAGAGAGAAGGGGCAGGATAAAGCCATCGGCACACCAACTTCGGAGCGGTCCCAACCTACCATCCACATCTTTGGAGACCTTTGAACTATCTTTTATCTGACTTTATCTTGCACTAAATAATATACTCTTTATCTTGTGTCTAAAAACTGTGGATGGCTTGATCATAATCATGTACAGTCTTCTCACTGGCTGGAGAGCACACAGCAAAGCTTTTCACTGTACCTCGGTACACATGACAATAAACTAAACTCAAAGAAATAAACTAAACTAAATTTTGCACAGGATTTTGAATAACTTTGCAAATTCACAAAAAAAGCCTTAATTGGAGCCAAACAATAAAACTTTGCATCAATTCAATTGCCGTCTTCAACTCAACCTATGCCTTTCCATGTACCACACTGATCTAATTGGTGGCAATAACCTTTCACATATTAAAGTGGGGTGACTGCATCGTTTATGTCATTCGGAAGACTTTGAAAATGAAAACTCATCAGCATTCTCCCTAAATCTCTTTGTATGCAATGACAAAAGAGACAGTCGAGGTCTTGACAAGTAATTACACAAACTTTTTTTTTGATAATTAAAACCAAATAACACTATAAATCGCCAGCCACCCCATAAAGATCAATATAGCAATAAATTCACTCCGAAGAAGACTCCCGACCAGAAATGGCACTTGTCCATTCCCTCATTAGATGCTGCCTGGCCTGCTGAATCCTTCCAGCAGTTTGTGTTCTGCTTGCAATAAATGTTACTTCTCCTCTTTCACCCACCTGACTTTGTCTTCAAGATCCACTTTACCCTTACCTGCCTCCATCAGCCCATCATCTCTCAATCCACCACCCCGCACCCTGTCTGTCCACCAACCACCCTCTCTGTCCACCCCCCACCCTCTCTGTCCACCCCCCACCCTCTCTGTCCACCCCCACCCTCTCTGTCCATCCCCCACCCTCTCTGTCCACCCCCACCCTCTCTGTCCACCCCCCACCCTCTCTGTCCACCCCCCACCCTCTCTGTCCACCCCCACACCTCTTTGTCCATCCCCCACCCTATCTGTCCACCCCCCACCCTCTCTGTCCACTCCCCCCACCAGAAATCACTTGTCCATTCCCTCCCCCACCCTCTCTGTCCATCCCCCAGCCCCTGTGTTCTGCTTGCAATAAATGTTACCTCCTCTTTCCCCACCCTGACTGTCTTCACCCCCCACCCTGTCTGTCCACCCCCCACCCTCTCTGTCCACCACCCCCACCCTGTCTGTCCACCCCCCACCCTCTCTGTCCACCCCCCCCCACCCTCTCTGTCCACTCCCCCCCACCCTCTCTGTCCACCCCCCACCCTCTCTGTCCCCCCCCACCCTCTCTGTCCACCCCCACCCTCTCTGTCCACCCCCCCCCTCCTGTCTCTCTCCACCCTCTCTGTCCACCACCACCCTCAAGCTGAAGAAGGGCCTCGACCCAAAATATCACATCTCCATTTTCTCCAGAGATGCTGGCTGACTGAATTACTCCAGCACTTTGTGTCCATCTTTGGTATAAACCAGTATCTGCAGTTCCTTTTTATTACATTATTAATTTTGTTGTTGTTATTTATTATGGTGATTACAGAGTACTATGTTTACATATTTGTTGTGCTGCTGAAAGTAAGAATCTCATTGTTCCGTTTTGGGACATAAGTCAATAAAACACACTTGGCTCTTGACTCTTTCCTATCAGCTGACCTCCGGATGTTCAGGGCATTAGTGCCAGCATAGGACGGCAGGATTGTAAAGGGCCTGTCCCTCTTTCACGACCTAATTCACGACCTCTGCCGAGTTTGCCCTTGACTCATACTTGCAGCATGGTCGTCACGAGGTCGCAGGAGGTCCTAGGTAGGCCGTAGGTAGGTCATGATGCTAGTCGTAGGTACTCGTTGGGCCTGATGAAAAATGTCCATGAGGAAAAAAGGTCGTGAATTAGGTCGTGAAAGTGGGACAGTCCCTTTACTGGGACTTGAATCCACATCTTTCTGAGTTATAGGGAAGAACACAGCAGCTTGGAACCGCAGGCATTCACTCCATCTCGGTTTATACGTTAACTGGACAATGGGGAGCCAGCATGGGGCAACTGCTGTGGGGGGGGGGGGGGGGGGAGAGGAGGAAGGGACAAAGGAAGAGCCGGCATACTTTGCAACTTTGTCAGCGCCGCAGGTGGCCGTATAGCTTGGGTATGCAAACAAAGAGTCTCACAGTGCCTTGTCACATGTGACAATAAAGCATTCCATTCAATCATGTAATTAAACTACGTATATTCCAAGCGCTTTCTGAAGCATTTCTTACATCTTTTCAAATGCCACAATTTGCTCACCAGCTATTGAATAATAACAACAAAGGAGCTCAGGAGGCAATCTGAAAACATGCCGGTGAGTCCAAGCAGATACAAAGAACTGCAGATGCTGGCCTCCACAGCCTTTTGTGGCAAAACATTCCACAGATTCACAACCCTATAACTAAATAAATTCCTCCTCATCTCCTTCGTAAAGGAATGTCCTTTTATTCTGAGGCCTCTGGACTAGACTCTCCCACAAGTGGAAACATCCTCTCCACATCCACTCTATCCAAGCCTTTCACTATTCTGTATGTTTCAGTAAGGTCCCCCCTCATTCCTCAAAACTCCAGCGAGTACAGGCCCAGTGCCGTCACACACTCATCATATGCAAAGCCAATCATCCCTGGGATCATTCTTGTAAACCTTCTCTAGACCCTCTCCAACATCAGCATATCCTTCCTCAGATATGGGGTGAAAAAGTGCTCACAATAGTCCAAAGGCGGTCTGACCAGTGCCTTATAAAGCCTCAGCATTACATCCCCGTTTTTATATTCTAATCCTCTTGAGGTTTTACCTTTCAGGTAATTGCCTAAGCAAAGTTCTTTGGGTTAAAGAGGGAATACCAGGTAGTTTTCACCTGATGAAAGCCACCCGTTGATCCAAATGCAAAGAAAATGACTGGTTGCAATGACTTTTAATATGAATTCAGTATGCTTCTTGTCTCGTCTTTCCCAGAGTGCTCAGTGCTCCCCTCACACTGAGTAATCTCGCTGGAAAGAAAAGATGCAGAAAGCCAAAATGAATCATGAGCCAGAGGGTCATATGCACAAAGGGAGCTTGAGATGGCCCATTAATTGCACATGAGCAATCAAGGGCTACATTAACAATGTAAGCTGCTTTAGCTCCACTGATTTGCATGCTTAAATTTGCATTTTGTTTTAAATAAAATATTACCAATGTGCACAAGGCGATAGGTTTAAGACGCTGCATCTTCAAAGAGAGAATTGCAACTCATAAACATTTGGTCACATCAGTGCAACTTGGTTTAAAAATAAAACTGCAAGTAATTACTTAGAGGATTGCCTTAATAGCGCATTACATGATTGCGGAATGTTTTTTTGCATTTACTTGTTCTCACTTGCCTTCCTCGCTATGTTCTTGCCCTACAGCAAGCAGTCTGAGCAGTCTCAAGTGCAATCACTGTGTGAATTCTAAATCAAAAGCTACGCAAGCAATGGTAGCAGCAGCATCCATCCACCCGCTGGCCTGTAGCATTGGTTACAGAGTCACAGAGAGATGTAGCAGGTATCTAGTCGGTGCTGACCATTAACCACCTATGGTTCAATGGTGCTTTTGTTGTCACATGTGCGAAGTGCTAACACAGTGAAATTCTTTATCTTACACACAATCCAGTAGAGTATTGCCATGCCCCTGATCCACGATTAGGAAGTGTGCTGATCCCGCGTGCAAGAGGCGCCATGTTTTGGCGCCATTTCCAAAGTGCACGGTCCAGCTCTTATGGGCGGTGCCAGTTCATAGAAACATAGAAAATAGGTGCAGGAGTAGGCCATTCGGCCCTTTGAGCCTGCACCGCCATTCAATATGATCATGGCTGCTTATCCAACTCAGTACCTTGTACCTGCCTTCTCTCCATACCCCCTGATCCCTTTAGCCACAAGGGCCACATCTAACTCCCTCTTAAATATAGCCAATTAACTGGCCTCAACTACCTTCTGTGGCAGAGAATTCCAGAGATTCATCACTCTCTGTGTGAAAAAAGTTCTTCTCATCTCGGTCCTAAAATATTTCCCCCTTATCCTTAAACTGTGACCCCTTGTCCTGGACTTCCCCAACATCGGGAACAATCTTCCTGCATCTAGCCTGTCCAACCCCCTTAAGAATTCTGTAAGTTTTTATAAGATCCCCCCTCAATCTTCTAAATTCTAGCGAGTATAAAGCCAAGTCTATCCAGTCTTTCTTCATATGTAAGTCCTGACATCCCAGGAATCAGTCTGGTGAACCTTCTCTGTACTCCCTCTATGGCAAGAATGTCTTTCCTCAGATTTGGAGACCAAACGGTACGCAGTTCCAGGCTAGTCCCAGGCTGTTGCGGGCCTCCAGCCATCGCCTTCCTTGAAGCCACGTCCCTCTCCCTGCCTGTCTATCTTTGTTCCCTGGGGGCACCTACCACAGCCGACCTCGAGGACCTCTCCTCTTCTACTGGCCTCGTTATTCACCTATGGCAGCCGTTGTTACTGTTTCCCTCCTCCGGCCTCTGGTCTAGTTCAAGTTCGTTCAAGTTACACTTATTGTCACATGCACCAATTAAGGTACAATGATATTTGAGATACCATGCAGCCATACAAATAAAAGAACACAATAGACGATAGAACTTAACATAAACGTCCACCAAAGCGATCACTGTGATGGAAGGCAGTAAAGTTCCGTCAGTCTTCCTCCTTTATTTTTATTAGTACTAATCCCACATTAATCCCATTTGTTTCATAAATACATAATTCAAAGGAGCAGAATGAGGCCATTCAGCCCATCGAGTGTACTCCACCATTCAATCATGGCTGATCTATCTTTCCCTCTCAACCCCATTCTCCTGCCTTCTCCCCATAACCCTTGACACCCTTAGTAGTCAATCTTTCATTTAAAAATACCCAATGACTTGGCAAAGAATTCCACAGATTCACCACCCTCTGACTAAATAAATTTGTCCTTCTTTATAAAGATGTGCCCTTTTATTCTGAGGCTGTATCCACTGGTCCTAGACTCTTCCACTAGTGGAAACCTTCTTTCCACATCCACTCTGTCCAGGCCTTTCACTAATCAATAAGTTTCACTGAGGTCCCCCCTCATCACTCTAAACTCCAGTGAGTACAGGGCCCAGTGGCGTCAAACGTTCATCATATGTTTACCCAATCATCCCTGAGATTATTTGTTTTACTTCAATATATCCGCTAGCCCACATTCAATGATGATTCGGCTACACACTAAAGACAAATATCTTTACCAACCCACGTGCTTTTTGGATATGGGAAGAAACCAGAGCATGGTGGGTGAAGTGGTGGATGCCAGGGACGTGCTGCAAGGGGTGATTGTGGATGCAGATATAACATGGCCATTTAGGAGGCTTTTAGATAGGTGCGTGGATATGCAGGGAATGGAGGTGTATAGATCACATGGAGGAGATGGGAAGAGTTTGCCTTGGCATGTTATTCGGCGCAGACTTAGTGGGCTGTTACTGTGCTGTATTGTTTTATGTTCGATGCAAACATAAGATACGCTTATTTGAGATTGGAGTCATGAGTGCGATTGAAAGACCTGCACTGGCTCCGTGCTTTTTGTCTCAGTGTAAACCCAGGAGCAGTCGCTCAAACACACACTGGCACTGACTTTATACTTTAGAGATACAGTGTGAAACAGGCCTTTTGGCGCACCGAGTATGTGCATTTAGGAGCATTGCTCCTGATAATTGCCAATAATAACTTCTAAGCTAATGAAACTTCACCTCCCACAGGCATGCAAATTCTTCATCCGACACACTAGGGCCAATTTACAGAAGCCAATTAACCTCCAAACCTGCATGTCTTTGGAATGTGGGAGGAAACCGGAGCACCCAGAGAAAACCCGCGGGGTCACGGGGAGAATGTGCAAACCTACAGATAGCACCCGTAGTCAGGATCATACCCGGGTCTCTGGCATTGTAAGGAATACCGCTGCACCACCGTGCTGCCCTGAACTCACTTTCCAATGCAATGTGCTTCCAGTCATGGAAATATCACATACAGTATCTATCAAAACCGCAGAACATTGCAGTTGTTAACCTGTTCGAGTGAATGATCAAACAATGTAGAACTTCACACCTCATGTTTTACATTCAATTCTTTTAAGATAGAACTGCAGATGCTGGAAATATCGAAGGTAAACAAACATGCTAGAGAAACTCAGCGGGTGAGGCAGCATCTATGATCGAAGAAATAGGTGACGTTTCGGGTCGAGACTTCAGACTTCTTCAGATGTATCCGAATGATAGTCTGAAGAAGGGTCTCGACCTGAAACATCACCCGCTGAGTTTCTACAGCATTTTTGTCTACCTTACATTCAATTCTGGTTGCTGAGACACAAGTACGAAACCTTGCTGTATGAGACTAGAACAATCCCTAATGATCCTGTTCATGAGTTATAGGAGCAGAAATAGGCCATTTGGCCCAACAAGTCTACTCCACCTTTCAATCATGGCTGATCTGTCTTTCCCTCTCAACTCATTGTCGTGCCTTTCCCCATAACCCTTGACACCCTTTCTAATCAAGAAATGTTGAATGTCTTGAGTTAAGAGAAGACAGGTCGAATATTAAGCAAATCTATCCGAATGACTGAAATAAATGACACCGAAAAGATATATCTGGAAACCTACTGAAGATTAAATCAATAGGTTGCATTAACTGAATGAGACCATGAATTCAGAATAGTCACAGAGGTATTTGGATTAATATCATAATGTACACAAATTGTGAGTCGCACTTGATGTAATTTCCAAAATTTTGAAGGCTTGGAATGGTTTAAGAAACAAAGATAGACACAAAGTGCTGGAATAGCTCTGTGGGTCAGGCAGCATCTCTGGAGAAAAAGGCTGGGTGACATATGGGATCAGGACCCGTCTTCAGATTGGAAAGGGTCCCTGCCAGGAAGCGTCGCCCATCCTTTTTCTCCAGAGATGTTGCTTGATCCACTGAGTTGCTCCAGCACTTTGTGTCTACCTTTGGTGTAAACCAGCATCTGCAGTTCTTTGTTTCTACAATTAGATGTATCAGTTTGAGAATTCTGGGGTTTATTCTGGATGGAGGAATTCAATTGGAACAAATTTGCTTCCCCATCTGTAAATATTTAATGATAAAAGCATTTATTGTTCTTGCTTACTGGCAAACGTGCCTCCTAAACAGGCTCTGTTGCATTGCTCAAAGCTTTTAGTGTTGCAGAAAAACAGCGTGGGATGCATTCAGATTTGTAGATGTGCAGTTGGCTTTAAACTTGCATTTTGAAATTTTGAGTTAACAGCAGAAAGGTTCTCGGTATCACAAAGAATTTATCATTTAACTGGTTTTGAATAAACCTGGTGATCATATTTGTTATCTTCTTAGACGCTGATATTTCAAAATATTTGGGCACAATTTTGACCTGGCTTGCTTGCTGAAAGCTAATACAACTCTGCTTCTACCACAAGCATGGTCACGTGATGTATCAAGTATTCTATCTTTTGTATACTATGTAGATGTGCAGATGTGCACTAGCATTGTCCTGCACACTCGGGACAATTTACAATTTCACAAAAAACAATTAACCTACAAACCTGCACATCTTTGGAGTTTGGAAGGAAACCAGAGCACCTGGAGAAAACCCACATAGCCACAAAGAGAATGTACAAACTCCGTACAGCCAGCACACGTAGTCAGGATCAAACCCGGGTCTCTGGCCCTGTAAGGCAGCAACTGTATTGCTGCGCCACCGTGCTGCCCAACACAACATGCTTCCAATCACGCACCTATATCTAACAGAACTGCGGAACATTAATAAATACTGTAAGGTCGTTACCTTGTTAGAGTGAATGATCAAACAATGTAGAACTTCACACCTCATGTTTTACATTTAGTTTGAGTCAATGAGACATAATTGAAGCACAAAACCTTGACATATGAGACTGGAATAATCCCTAATGATCATGTTCATAACATTAGAGAATTAATCTATTTGGCCCATCGGGTCTACTCCGCTATTCAATCATGGCTGATCTATCTCTCAAGATAGTTTGGAGGAAGGGGAGAGGGAGTGGGGGGGGGGGGGGGGGGGGGGGGGGGGGGGGGGGGGCAGTGGTTTGTAGAGGTGTCAAGAGGTTTTGGGAAGAACACAGGAAAACGGGGTTAGAATAGATAGATCAGCCATGATTGAATGGTGTTGACTTGATGGGCTGAATGGCCTAATTCTACTCCTAACCCATACGACTATACCACTGAGGTGCAAGCTGAATAATCTAAATAGGGTGGCCTTGTTTAAGTGTATTCAACACAGAATTATGTCCAATTTTGTACAAAAGGTTTCAGAATTATTTTGACCAGTGGTACACAATTGGTCTTAAACATCAGTGAAATCAATTGTCCATCAGGTTCAGGATTTAATTTTCTATCACTGAAGCAGTGTCCAAATCATTCTGAAAGCCAAGATGAATTTCAATTCAAAATGCTTTCCTCTTCAAAGATCTTAAGCCGACCACAAATGGGTCATTTCTCACTACTCATTTTCAAATCCATCCATATCCCTGCCAGACATAGTATCCTAATAGGTTCTCAAAAGAGAAATTAATTGTACATTAAAAGCAAATCCTTGAAAGTGAGTAATAATATCTTTGCATGACTTTCCTTTCAGTATCAACATTAGTTTTAAAGAGAAATTGGTGCCAAGATCTCCATACATTAAAACTTAGACCATTCCATAACTTCTGTTCGATTAATTTTTTTTTTACTACATATGCAAAGTGGGCATTTAAAATGCACACATAAGGACACTACAGTGCCAGAGACCGGAGTTCAAAAGACAATAGACAATAGGTGCAGGAGTAGGCCATTCGGCTCATCAAGTCAGCACCGCCATTCACTGTGATCATGGCTGATCATCCACAATCAGTACCCCGTTCCACCCTTCTCACCATATCTCTTGACTCCACTATCTTTAAGAGCTCTATCTAACTCTCTCTTGAAAGCATCCAGTGAATGAGCCTCCACTGCCTTCTGAGGCAGAGAATTCCACAGACGTACAACTCTCTGGGTGAAAAAGATTTTCGTCATCTCTGTTCTATATGGCCTACCTATTATTCTTAAACTGTGGCCCCTGGTTCTGGACTCCCCCAACATCGGGAACATGTTTCCTGCCTCTAGCGTGTCCAATCCCTCAATAATTTTATATGTTTCAATAAGATCTCCTCTCATCCTTCTAAATTCCAAAGTATACAAGCCCAGCTGCTCCATTCTATCAACATATGACAGTCCTGCTATCCTCCTAAACCTACGCTGCACTCCCTCAATAGCAAGAATGTCCTTCCACAAATTTGGAGATAAAAACTGCACACAATACACCAGGTGTGGTCTCACTAGAGCCCTGTACCACTGCTGAAGGACTTCTTTGCTCCTCTACTCAACTCCTCTTGTTATAAAGGCCAACATGCCATTAGCTCTATTGACTGCCTGCTGCACCTGCATGCTTACTTTCATTGACTGAAGGACCCCCAGATCTCGTTGTACTTCCCCTTTTCCCAACTTGACACCATTCAGATAATAATCTATCTTCCTGTTTTTGCCACCAAAGTTTATAACCTCACATTTAACCACATTAAACTGCATCGGCCATGCATTTGCCCACTCACCAAACCTGTCCAAGTCACCCTGCATCCTCATAGCATCCCCCTCACAGATCATATTGCCACCCAGCTTTGTGTCATGTGCAAATTTGCTAATGTTACATTTAATCCCTTTATCTAAATCATTAATGTATATTGTAAATAACTACGGTCCAAACACTGAGCCTTGGGGTAACCCACTAGTCACTGCCTGCCATTCTGAAAGGGACCCGTTAATCCCTACTCTTTGTATCCTCTTCGATCCTGACTACGGGTACTGTCTGTATGGAGTTGATACGTTCTTTCCGTGACCTGCATAGGTTTTCTCCGGGTGCTTCAGTTTCCTCCCACATTCCAAAGATGTACAGGTTTGTAGGCTAATTGGCTTGGTAAAATTGTAAATTTTACTTCGGAGTCACATGAGTGACTAAGTGAAGACCCCGTCCAGCATGCATGCGCAACATAGCATCTCACGCAGTGCACAACGACGGACAGGAGTATGAGCTCTCCCGCAACAATTTGAAAACGGACCTTCAGGTAAGCAAACTTACTCTGAGGACATGGTGTTTTCGAAACCCTGTTCTGTTTTATTTTTAAATAGGAACATGAACAGGGAAAACACCATGGAAGGTCGTTCCCGTCGGACTGCAATGGACCAGGAGGGTTCCAGCAGTGGGGGGCGACCGGCGGCACCTGGACCGTACAACGCTGCGGTCCACAGTCACCGACAGCATTCCGAGCCATGCCCAGCATCGCTAGCACAGCTCAAACAACCGCAGCGGGCTGGATGTAAGGCACAACGGAAGTGAGACCGGCCGGTTCACTCAGACGAGCCCGGCATGGTAGACTCACCGCCCGAGAGCGACAAAAGGTGACCATTTCAAGCCTTATGGAAAGGCTCATGTGACAAATGCTCCAGCGAGACTTGTTCCGGGAGATGGGGCAAGCTCGCCAAGGGAGCACAAACACTCCCGCTCCAGTGCACTAACAGCACTGGCCATTGCATCTCCCTCAACAGAGGGGAGCATTGGCGACCAGGACTGGGCTGGTCAAGAACAGGGGTCACTGGCTGAAGAAACCGGGAGTATGCTTGAGGTACAGGACCAGGGAGAGCTGCTGGGAGTGGTGAACGGCTACGTGGCAACACCACGAGCGGGATGGCCGTTACAGCCTAAACTGGCGGCCAGCTTACTACCTGTCCTTTAAACCTCTCCAAGACAGGTAGTCAATGAAGCGTTGGACCTTATCACGCCTCCCCAAAATTGCATTTGCTCAATATTCCTACCATTACTGGGGGTACATTGAGCAGGGTATCAAAAGCCAAAAACTTAAATTGCAAAAAATGTTGATACCCCTGACGTCGGCTATCACTTCAAATGCTCATTCCATGGACAGGGTTGACATGACAAAACACCCTGACTCTACTGTGCTACACAGTATGTGATTAACAACCTCCGGAAGGAGTTCATAAGTCCTGCCCTCAACCCCAAAAATTCGCAGGACTGTGTAGAACGCCGGCCTCAGAACAAGCCAAAAAATCTGGACAAAGAATCCAAGGCATTTGGCCTCATGAGGGCAGGACCTGGAACGAGCAAACCACGCAACCCCAGACGGCAGTACCTCTACGCATCCACCAGTAGGCGTCTACTTCATGGTACTGGTGAAAGCTCGGGGCCCGCATACCATTCCCGAAAGTCTTTCGGGACAGAACGGGCCCCATGGAAAATGTGCCACCCCCAACAGCACCACCCCGACAGACAAGAAACCAGAAACTGAAGAAATGAACACATCACCAAACAACAGTGGAGGTAGGTGGGTCTGGTTCCTACCATCACATAAAAGGTGGGGGAATTGTGCTAACAGGGGGGAGACTACACCTGTTTTAGAAGCATGAAGAACTATCACACTTGGTAGTTATATACCAAAAAGTATTCAAGGATAAAAATTGAATTAATTCAAGAAAACTTGCCACCAGTTCAGCATGCACCCCAAAGGGGTTTTACCCTCTCACTAAAAAGAAAACACGAGGGACAAGCTGAATTGGAGAAGTTACGTACAAAGGGATCATAGAGAAATCTAAACATGAACCTTTGGAATTCGTATTAAATTTACTAAAACAAAAAAAAAAAAAAAAAAGATGGTGAATGTCGCATCAACATTGACTTAACCACATTGAATACTTTCGTCAGGTATACACACTTTAATGGAAAACATTTGTAACTGCCAAACAATGGATTTCCTAAGGATACTTTATGGCAGGCATCGACTTAAAAGATGCATACTATTCAGTACCCATTCATAAAGATCATCATAGACACCTAACAATTTACCTGGATGGGGTAACTATGGCAGTACAAATTATTAACTAATGGTCTAACATGAGCCAAAACTGTTTACCAAGTTATTAAAACCAGCCCTGACACTATTAAGGAAACATATTGTCATGGCATATCTCGATGATATTTTCATTATAGACAAAACCATGGAATTAGCTAATTCAGCAGCATTAGCTGCTAGAAACTTATTTAACCTTGGGCTTACATCCAGATAAATCTACGTTGACACCATCCACAACTATGGACTATCTGGTATTCACAATTAACTCAGTCTACATGTCTATAACGTTGCCAAAAGAAAAGTCAGCAGAATTGGCAC